>NC_089771.1:8583154-8585654 GCF_040412425.1 Macrobrachium rosenbergii
ATCTTGTATGTAAAGAAGTTAACACAATGTTGAGAGAGAGAGAGAGAGAGAGAGAGAGAGAGAGATTGCAGGAGTATGATCTGATAAGTCTCAGAAAATGTACTGAGGCAGAGTGAGAAAAAAATATTTCAAATCGATTACTGGGTCACTCTGGCTCTGTTCAGGTTAACTACAAGAGAGAGAGGATCTTGCTAATATGTTGAAGTTGTTTATGAATCCTTGGACAGAAGTTGATTCTGGTATGGAGGTCCTGCAGGAAGGCTAAGGATGTCTCAGACGAAGGATACATGTAAACTATAGATGAAAGGCTACTGGGATGGAGAATGTGGGATGGAGAATGGATGATGGTTGTATGTGGACGGGTTGTAGGATATAGGGTTGTGGAGGATGATGTGGATGAAAGGCTGTGAGTGATTTTAGGTTGTGGGTAGAAGGATGTGGGTGGATGAATGTTGTGAACAGAGAACTGTCAGAGGTTGTAGGTGGAGGATTGGGATTGTGGGTGGAAGATTGTAGGTGGAGGGTTATGGGTGGATAGCAAGTGGATGGTTGTGGTTTGATGGCAGGGAGGAGGGTTGTGGGTGTAAGGTAATGGGTGGATGACTGTGGATGAATGGTTATGGGTGAAGGGTTGTTGGTGGGTCACCCAGGGCTGAGGGGTGTGGGTACAAGGTTGCAGGTGGGAAGCTGTGGGAGGAAGGTTGTGGGTGGATGGGTGTGTGGAAGGATATGGTGTATGGCTGCAAATGGATGGTTGTGGGTAGCAATTTGTAGAAGGTTGTTGATTGAAGGTTGTTTATGAAGGGTTGTGGACAGAACTTTGTAGGTGGACGGTGTTTGGTGGAGGGTTGTGGGTGGAAGGTTGTATTGGATGGTTGTGGATGAGGGTTGTGGGTTGATGGCTGTTGGTGTAAGGTTGTGGGCAGAAAGTTGTTAGGGAAGGTTACTGGTGTGGGATTGTGGGAAGGATGATTGTAGGGGATGGTTATAGATGGAGGGTTGTATGGATGGTTGTTGGTGAAAGGTAGTGAGCGGAGGGTTATAGGTTTAGGGTTGGGGGTGGATGATTGTGTCTGAGGTTGTGGGTTGATGACTGTGAGTGTAGGGTTTTGGGTGAATGTGGAGTGTTGTGAGCAGATGGTTGTAGGTGGATGGTTGGCTTAGGTTGTGGGAGGACTGTGGGTGGATGTGGGCTGTTGTGATCAGAGGGTTGTAGGTGGAGTGTTGTGTGTGTGTGTTTGAGAGAGCGAGAGAATATAATCATTCATCAAAATAATAACCTCACCATAAGAATAATTACCAAAATGGGTTATTATTCTTCAAAACGATTTGAAATAATATAAATCAACATCCAATGCCTTTGTTATAAATCTCACTAACTTCCAGTTTAGTAAATATGAAAATGAAAACTCACCTTAAAGTGAAAATGCCTTAATCTATGGACGTCATGAATTCTGGCCTAAACAACGTGTGACCTGTCCTTTAAACCATCCATTTCTGAGGATGAATTTCCTGTCTTCCTCAGCCTTTTCTGAAGTGTCAAAACTCCTTAATACAACCCACAAAGATCATTTTAAAAATAATTTCTATAACTCTATGTCAACAATGTAAATGAAAAGCAATTAAAGGATGGATGGCCCCACTGACACTGACTGAAGCTTCAGCTTAATGATGGATTTAAGTGCTTGGGAGGTAGGTTAATAATGAGACTGTAATGGTAGGTTAAAAATGAGACCGTAAAGGGTAGGTTAATAGTGAGACAGTAAAAGGATGGTTAATAAAGAGACCGTAAAAGGTTTGTTAATAATGAGACTGTAAAAGGTAGGTGAATAATGAGACTGTAAAGGGTAGGTTAATAATGAGACCATAAAAGGTAGGTTAATAATGGGACCGTGAGAAAGAAGGTTAATAATGAGACCATAAAAAGGATCGAACATATTTAATAAAGTGACCATAAAAGGTAGGCTAATAATGAGACCATTGGGTTAATAATGAGACCATAATAGGTAGGTTAATAATGAAAATGAGAGGTTAATAAAAAGTATGTTAATAATGAGACCGTAAAAGGTAGGATAATAATGAGACCATAAAAATTAGGTTAATAGTGATACCGTACAAGGTAGGTTAATAACGAGACCATTGTCAATTTCTGCTTCATTATAATATCAATGTACTTGTGCATGTCTGAAGCCAGTGTCATATATCAAGGCTGCTAAGATGTTTGATGAGAGAGGATTGATGATCTGATGCAAAATTACCTCTCTGCTTAACATAGAAAAGTGGGTTTATAGATAGCATCTAATTATCATCTCACTAATGAAGAATGCTGACCAATAATTAGACTCCTGGTGGCTATATTCTGAGGGCATCCCACAATTTAATGACTGATTCTATTGTGTATCTACAGTATTTACTAATCATTTTCCATAATGAAAATGCATTCCTATGCCTACCATTTACCATAATGGGAATGCATTCCTATAAATTTTATGTATTTAGT
>NC_089771.1:8590654-8595654 GCF_040412425.1 Macrobrachium rosenbergii
ACTTAAAAACTCAAACTTTGGCTTAAATATTCATAATTCGTTGCAGTTGAAAGATAAATGCACGGCTATTCATTATTAACTACGTAAAGACCAATCGAGCTAATGAGGACTGGCAGATTGCATGCGGTCCTTCTGAACTTGCCGGGCTTCGGCGGGGGTCGCAGACGGCGAATTCTGATTGGTTACGGTGTGAACTTCCGTGGGAGATTTCCTGGGCGGCTCGATCCTGACAGATCTTACGCCAGCCTGAATATAATTCATTCAGCGTTCCCGGTGGTCCTGCCATTGCGTGATATCATGCGGCATTTGACATCATCGGTAGTTAGTAATGCTATTGGGCTGAGAATGAATGATGTCATTATCTACTCTTTCTGTCGTAGTCGGGAGTTGTCTTGAAAGGGCGCCTCGCTCATCAGGGACATCTCACATTCTCAGAGATTGTCGTTTTCCAACCAGGTGTTCGTTGGATTTGGTGGGTGTTCTGCATTACTCTTCTTAATTCATTGGTGGGCGACGCCTCCACCGTCATATTCATTGTTAGTTTCTCTCTGCAATGAGACGCCTGTAACGGGCAGACGTCGAGGTCGGCAGCTCTCCCGGTCTGCGTATTTTGTATAATGCTAATATGGAGATGGAAATATTATCTGCGTGCTTACAGGCGTAGTTCATGATGGCACCCCTCCACCACATACAAATTGGTAGACCACATTCTTCTGCTTGGGGTTCTCTTTTGGTGGAAGGGGTTATTCTTCATCCCCTGCCAAGATCACAGGTGCGGCGGATCTTATAATAAATTACAAGATTTATTTTCTTACTGTCTTCGGTCAGGTGACGTTTCCATGACGATTTCGTCATGGGCTCTCGATCCCTCACGAGCGCTGGGGACCATCCGGGCCTTATAATATATCTTGATGTCATCTGGAATGACCACGTGCGTCTGTCAGGATCTCCACGCCCAGGAGGTGCCATCGCAGACCACGCCCGTGCCCACAATATTTCCTCTCCCGCGACATTATTATACAAAATACCGTATAATCCAGAGAGCCGCCGACCCTCGACGCCTGCACTTACGGCGCTCCTCGTCTGAGAAAACCAACAATGAATACGACGCAGGAGCATCGCTCCTACCCACGGAATTTGAAGAATGTGCAGAACCACCAAATCCAGCAGTGCCTGAAAGCAACAACCCTGAGAATGGAATGCCCTGATGGGCAGGCGCCCTTCAAGACAATCCCCAAACTACGACAGAAAGTGAATATTTGACATCATTCATTCTCATTAATAACGGCCCAACTACCGATGATGTCAGCCGGCATGACGTCACGCAACGGCGCAGGCAATGGGAACGCTGGAATGAGTGATATTTGAGTTGCGAAGATCTGTCAGGATCGAACTGCGCCTGGTGGCTTGAAGTTCGCCAAACTGCAGCAATCGAATTCATGGCCTGTTGCTGAAGCCATGTATAAGTTCAGAAGGACACGTGCCAATCCCCACCAGAAATCACTTTCATGTATCATAATAAAGTTTCATTAACCTACCCATCTCTGGGCTCATCATCAACATGAAATTGCAGGCTGCTACAAGCAGAAGCCCGTGCTGGCTGAGCCAGCTAAATCTAAAACAACAACAACAATCTGCCAGTCCTCTCTAACTCCGCTGGAGAATGACCAGAAGGAGAGTCTGTCAGGTGTAGCAATTGTATATAACTAACTGTATAGAATATATAAAGAAGCAGAATCTAGTTTTAGCTTTCCACATGACCAATGAAATATAGGCAGGCTGTTGCACGCACCTCCACTGAAGAGAAGTCCATAATAAAAAATGAAGATATTTTCTGGAAATAATGCAATGAAACTTAACAATAATATTAATAGAACCTGTTTAAAAGAGGTCTACTGCCATTATAATAGTGTCATCAGTATTATTATTAATATTAATGATGGCGATGATGAAGTTTTAAGCAATCATTACCATTTTTCTTAGATATGAGTTTATTTCTCAAACTTTGTTGCCAGTTATAAAAAACTCAGACCCTTGGCAAATGTTGTAATTCGTTGCAGTGAAAGATAACTACGCAGCTATTTAACATTAACTACTTAACGACCAATCTAACATGCTCAAAGTTACATTTTATTCCTTAAACGAATCCATAAACTTCATCTGTTCAAGACACAGATTGACAGAGTTAACTATGCAAGCATTCAACATTTCGTAAATAGATAAAAATTGATGTTTTATATTTTATTATAGTCTACCAGAGATATTATTTTTCTATATCTAATATTTAAAGTTTGAGAGAACAATCGTATATTATATATTCACATACACTTCGTTGAATAAACAAAGCTCGGTATCACTACTGATATCATTAAACATCATTACCACTAGTAAAACGAGAATAATAATAATAATAATAATAATAATAATAATAATAATAATAACTACTTCAATGCTCTAATTCGACGACTGTGTAAGATGCAAAGGTATAGAAGAGAGAGAGAGAGAGAGAGAGAGTTTAGATTAGCTGGCTATAAGAGGGCAGAGTCCTTTGTATCTTTTCACAGGCTCTTGTTTATAAGAGAGCCAGATTCATCTTCCGTTCTTAGAAACGCTGGAGCTTTCTATCTGTCCTTGTCAGGACAGATTGCTTTAGGCAATCAGAGACATACCATAGACAAAAAATTTCACATCTAACCCTCTCCCATTGGCTGAAAGCTTAGCTTTTGGGAGAAAGCGTCTTTACGTAAAACTGATCTCCCACATTGTTGGCTGGTGGAATGAGAGCCGATTTTCTGAAGGCATTTCTGGAGAGACCAATCTCCTTATCGATATTTAACGTATGTAAATAAATAAGTAAATATATATATATATATATATATATATATATATATATATATATATATATATATATATATATATATATATATATATATATAGATAAGTTTTATTTAAATATAAATAAATACATGATAAATTAAAGGGCAGTTGATAAATGAATCACTGTTAGAGCAAAATTAATTTTAAGGGGAGAGGGGATTAAAAAATTAATTCATTACAACCTCATATGTATTCCAAATATGTCTACATGTGCCCATTTCAAGTTAAGTATTAACAGTTGCACACACACGTACATATATACATATATACATAGGGGCTCTTTATTATATCCTCAAGATACGGCAGCAAATATTGTTATGTATTGTTATATAATAATCAATAAGTGCTAATGCCTCAATTCAGAACTTGCAATGATCAGAGAAATTTTGCCTCAGCACTCATATATAATATTCTTGTAAACGATGAGGCTCACTGTTCCAAATAGTTTTGCGACTCAGAAGACACAGCACTGAACAGAGAAAATGATGATATGAAGCTACTGCAAATGTATTAATGAATAATTATTATTTGTCAGGAAAATAACTCCCGATTATACGATAAAACTTAGCAAAAAAAAGAAAGTTGGAGACTATTTACGAAAAATAAGATTGTTCCCAAAAATACTTCGAGCATTTCAGATAATAATTTAGAGAAATTATCATTATTTTTAAATTTTTATTTATTCATATTATAACAATTATTATTATGATTATGCTTTGTAAAGTCACTGCTTCTTTTTGTTGTTTATACATGTATCTAACTTATCTTAATGTGCTATTTTTTTACTAGCATTATAGTTATCATTCAGCCAAACTAACTTCTTTTATTTATCATCATAATTAATTCTTTCATATATCAACCTCAAGTAACATTCTTTTATTTCTATGAATGATTATCAATTATACCATAGCAAGTCAAGAGGAGCTTCACAAATGTTTAAGAAAGCTCATCCGAGATGGATTAAAGCACAACCATCGGACTGAAACCTTCCGCTTCAGCGCCTCCATCAGGCCGGCCTTCTCTCCGGTATGCGCGTGAGCTCCTGACTTTCAGATGGAAATCTGTTGTGGCTCTAATAATGACTGAGTGAAAGACGTTGTTCCGAGTCCGAGATGGAAGGGCTGTTGACTAGTCTAAGTAATGGAACCTGAGACCCATGAAAGAGTCCAGAGCGGTCAGGCTCCTCTGCCTGAACCAGGAACCTTCCTTTCTCTTCGTTCAGATGAACCGATCGGCGGAAATTAAAGTAATCGCGCCATACTGGTGCTGACGAATATCTAAAAAACATGATGGCGTCAAATGAACTGGTTGAATCTTTTACATTATTGCACACCAAAATCTTTTATTACATAGATACTATATTTAAATGTTCCCGCATTTGACAAATAATGTGAAACGTGTTCTCATTAGTGAGTTTCATGTAGGCAAAGAGAATATATTTTGGCAGATGGCTAAGGAAAGGCCATTAGAAAGCTACACTTTACACTCTCATTCATATGATTCCTCTTGAGTGGGATGAAAAAAATAAACAGCTCTGAGTGCTCAGACAATCATTCATTGGTCTTTTATCGCTAAAGAAGCGAAAACTCAGAAATAAGGCGGTACTTGGCACGTTGCAGTGCAGACCCCGGCTCGAGCCAAGATGGCGGGAGTCGCCTTCACTCTGATGCCTCTTCCAAGTTTCTTTTCGTATTATGTGGTAGGCTATATGTAAAAGCACTTCGAAGGAAAATCTGGTCTTTAGGAAAGCTAGATAATAACATGTATATTAGGATATTCAGTGTGACTTGTTCCAGTTTGCGTTAAAACATATGAAAAATACAGAAAAACGTTAAGTGCGCTTAGCTTGCGGTATCAAAAAACTCTGTCAAAGGCATTGACTTCGGCGGTTGTGCTGTTGGCTTTGGTCTTACGACACACGCGGCTCCCTTCACTTAGTCTTTAAGCTCAATTGTGACTGTTAATAGATATAAAGTATTTTTGTGGAAAAACTGGCTCTAGAGATAGCTTTTAATTAGAGATCAACCAACTAATCACATGAAATGTATTGATGTTATTCAGACATTACTTTCAGTGTTCATCAGACCACTTTCTCTTGTAGTTTTTATAGTTCAACATTCACA
>NC_089771.1:8598154-8600654 GCF_040412425.1 Macrobrachium rosenbergii
TAAATAAAAATATAATAAATAAAGAATAAAAATAAAAAAAATAAATAAAAATAAAATAAACCGTTACAAAACAAAAAAATAAAAAATAAAAAATGAAAAAATAAATAAATGAAAATTAGAATAAATAACAAATAAAGATAAATAAATAAATAAATATAAATAAATAAGTAAATAAATGAAAATAATAAATAAATGAATAAATAATAAATAAATATAAATAAACAAATAAATAAATAAATATCTAAACAAATAAAAAAAAATAAAAGAATTAAATAGAATAAATAAATGAATAAATAAATTATTAAATAAAATAATAAATAAAAATAAAAATAAATAAATAAAAATAATAATACAAAATAAAATTATAAATAAAATAAATAAATAAAATAAATAAATTAAAAAATATATAATAAATAAATAGAAATAAAAAATAAATAAAATAAATATATTCAAATAAAAAGAAATAAAATAAGTTAAATAAATAAAAAAAATAAAACAAATACAATAAATAAAAATAAATAAAATAAATAAAAATAAATAAAAATAAAAAAGAATTAAAACACATAAAAATAAAAATAAATAAATAAAATAAATAAATATAAAAATAAATAGAATAAATAAAAATTAATTAAAGTATATAAATAAATAAATATAAATAAATAAATAAAATAAAATAAATAAATAAATAAAACAAAATAAATATAAATAAAATAAATACATAAAAATAAATAAAAAATTAAAAAAATAAAGAAATTAATAAATAAAAAAATAAATAAAAATAAATAAATAAATAAAAAAACAATAAAATGAAAAATTTAAAAGTGAAGCAATTAAAATAGAAAATTAATATATATGAAACAGAAAACAAAGTAAAAATCAGGAAATAATAAATAAATTAATACAAAAATAAATAAATATAGAAACAATAAAAAATAGAACATGAAAAATTATTAATGGAAAAATTATATCAGTTAACTAAATATATAAAAGTAAGTACATATATAAAAGTAAAAGGAAAGATAAATATAAAATAATCAAATAAGCAAAAATATATAAATAAAGAAAAAATGAAATAAAAAATAAATAAAATGAAATAATGAGTAAATACATGATAAAAATAAAAATAAAAATAAATAAATAAATAAACGTAAATAAATTAAAATAAATAAATAAAAAAATAAAAAAAAATATAAAAGTAAATAAAGTAAGTTAAAAATTAAGTAAATCAAAGTAAATTAAAATAGTAAAAATAAATAAATTTAATAAAGAAAAAATAAGTTTACAAAATGAAAATAAGAGGAAAGGAAATAAATAAAAAAATATAAATAAATAAATAAATAAATAATAAATAAATAAATAAAAGTAAATAAATAGAAATATTATTAGGTAAAAATAAGTAAACAAAAATAAAAAAACAAATAAACAATGATAAATAGATAAAAGAAAATTAATAAAAAAATATAATAAATAAAAAATCAGTAATAAATGAATAAAAATAAATAAAAACATAAGAAAATAAATGCATAAATGAAATAAATAAAAAAATAAATATATATGTATACATAAACACAAATAGTTAAAATATATAAAATTAAATAATTAAAACAATTAATAAATAAATATAAATAAAAATAAATAAATAAATAAAAATAAATAAATAAAAAAATTTTTAAATAAAAATAAATAAAAATAAATAAAAATAAATGAAAATATAAATAAAAAACAAATATAAAGAAAATAAATAATAATAAATAAATAAAAATAAATAAATAAATAAAAATAAACAAAAATAAAAAGATAAATAAATTAAATTAAAAAAATAAAAAAAATAATAAAAATAAATAAATAAATAATAAAAATAAATAAATAAAAATAAATAGATAAAAATTAATAAATAAATAAAAATGAATAAATAAAAAAATAAATAAATAGATAAAAATAAGTAAATAAAAATAAATAAATAAATTTAAATGAATATATAAAAATAAATAAATAAATAAATATAAATAAATAAATATAATAAATAATTTTAATTAAGTTTAATGAATAAAATCAATAAAAATAAATTAAAATTGATAAAAAAAATAACTAAATAAAAAAATAAAAATAAATAAATAATAATTAAAATAAATGAATAAAACAAATAAAAATTATTAAAAAAATAAATAAATAAAATAAATTAATAAATAAAGACTAAATAAAATATTTATGCTAAATAAATGCAAATTAATAAGTAATAAATAAATATAAATAAAAAAATTAAAAATAATAAATAAGTAAATAAAATTGAATACATATCGATAAATAAATAAACATAAATAAGTGGAAATATATAAATAAAAAAAAATTAAAAATAAAATGAAATAAATAGCAAAAATAAACAAAATAAATCAAATAAAAATAAATATGATAAATATATTAAAATAAGTAAAAACAACAAAATAAAAATAAAATATACTAATTTAAAATAAATAAATAAAATAAAAATATGCAAATAAAT
>NC_089771.1:8603154-8608154 GCF_040412425.1 Macrobrachium rosenbergii
CTTATATATGTCACAGTGCAGCACGTGAGGTTTTTGTTTGCACGTCCCCCACCCCCACCTCCCACTCCCATGAAATAGCTAAATATCGATGTGACAATGAGAATCGTACTTGTACAATAAACGACAATTGCACCAGAAACAAAAATAAATGCGAAACAATTGCAAATGAAATTCGACCAAACGAACTGGCACATGCAGTTTGTCAGATTATATCACAGTTTTATTCACTCTGTGTGTCTTGAGTCAGAAATTATCTTATATTTTATAAACAATGTTTCCATCCCTTGGGTGATGGAAAAGAAATGCACATGGCGATATGTTGTCTGTAACCATCCACAGTTTTTTAAATGTCATCAAATCAACTGAAATAACAAAAAGAGTTTGGATTCCGTTCACGTGGCTGAGACTGTCATATTTTATCCTGAAAAGTTATTTTGGCATTGTAAATCTTATTGAAAACTGGTGTACCAGTACCCTTATAAATGACAGGAAAGTAAGAGAGGGTGAGTTGCTTAATTCCAAGTACTGAGGACATTATGTATAAATCCTAAGGCCAGAACCAAGGTACCACTCACTCTGTGAGGCATAATATTGGGGCCAGTGGTGAAGAAACTGGCCTCATTAACTCAACGACAACACAACTCTCAATGCAGAGTTTTATTTCCACACAGACGTTAGCTATTACAGACAGACAACATTTTATGCATGGCCATTTGCATTCTATCAAAAGATAATACAACTAGAGACGTTATGCTAAAAAACGGTTGATTCAAATTCAAATGATTTCCTAGATAAAAGCATCAATTCTGAATGGTAAAATGAATAAGTAAACCAAATGAAATTAAATGGCAGGCTCCACCTGGCCATTTTGTTTCTTTCCAAACGCCAGTGGTATGGACTGACAGATCAATTGCTGCCGTGTCCAGCTGGGGCGATTAACAGGCTGCTGCATCTGGGGTCAGTCAATCAGTCAATGTCCTGGAGAGAGTGTGAAGCCAAGGTTAGGATAAAAATGGTCTGACAAGGTTCTTCCCTTTGTCCATACCTGTCATACATATCAGAGATTTGTTTCCATACATATCACAAGCAGGTTGAAACAAGTCAGCAATATAGTGGAAGAGAAACAATCTTTAGCAAATTCGGGATAATCTTACTCAAGCACTATTGAGCTATTACCAATAAGTCGCTGACTTTCATTTAACTTGTTGATATGTTTTGCCGATAAGTTTCCAGCATTATTGATTCATAATATGTTTTACTGTAGAAGGACGTACCCACAGGAATCTACTAGGCTTAGGGCTATAACAAATATTACACTTTTCTCCATAATACACTGTAGATTTCAGTATTTGTAAAAGTCTTCTATTCATAAAAATAAAAGAGGTTAGAGAAGTGTTGACAATAGCGGTTAGAAATATCCGGTATAAACAGAAAAATAGAAATTATGGCAATTATTATTATCATATATGAAAATATATTTCAGCAGACCATAACAAGTTCTCCTTTCTCAATTTTATCCTGTTTTTTTATTCCGTCTTTGGTACTCTAACGCATCGCGTAAACATCAGAGATTAAAGGTTATACAAAGTGTTCGATTAACCATTTTTGTAACTAAAATGTGGACATCTAAATCTCCTGCTTTTGCTTCTTACAGCAAAGTCAGCATTCCTTTATTCTTCTTCAACATACGTTAATGACAATATATTTATTATTTTTATCCAAAAATTAGGTGAATCTTTCTGAGCCTTTGTGTGTCAGAGAACCTTATTGTCTGAGCCAGTGCCACGAGGTGGTTTCCAGGTCTGTCAGGAGAGATAGGTTGGTGCAGAACCTACAAGTATGTTGTGAGAATAAGGTGCCAGCTAACGTTTATGGAACCAATACGTGAATATCGTCTCTCCCTCCCCTTCCCATGCTCTCTCTCTCTCTCCTCTCTCTCTCTCTCTCTCTCTCTCTCTCTCTCTCTCTCTCTCTCTCTCTCTCTTTCTTCTTTTTCAATTCTTTCACTTGCAGTGATATATCAGTTCAGGGTACTAGGTGACACAAGACCAAAAGCATTGTAAAGTACAGTGATAATGCGTCACAGACACTTGAAGTTATAACAGGTTCCTGTGTGGAAGCGCCGATGAACCTCTATCGGTCTCTCTCTCTCTCTCTCTCCATTTCACCCCCTTCACCTTGTCTGCGGCGTCCTCTTATGCGGGTTTCATTTGTTCGCCTTTCACGTCCGCCTTTCCCGGATAACTCGAGGCCATCCTGGGCTCCTCCCCGAAGTCCCCCGCCCGTAACCATCCTCCTTTGATGCCAAACGCTGTTGAAATCAGTTCATTTCCTCCTAAATCATTTCTATCCCGCGCAATGATGTTTGGCTCTGGGTCGCTAATCGGCTTGATCTCGGCAGTTTAGGTCGCGAACAAGTCAGCCGGGCTCTGTCAGTTGTCAGTTCGTATTGGTGGGGAGTTTATTCTGCATTCAACTACACTGACTTTCCACTGAACTTCGAGAATGGATTTCACTGCTTCTTCTTCCAATATCAACAGTTGTATTTGTGAATGATTGGAACACATCGTGATCTATCAGCCCAGTTCCAATAAAGGTGTCCTGACAAACAAATTAAGGTTGACTAATCTTCTTTACTAAATTCAAGGCCCTTTTCATGACAAAGATTGCACTTGTTACTGTAGAGAAAAGTATGAAATCTATTCCTGACATAAACTGAACTAATTAATTCCGTTAATTCGTGTTTATGTTATTTTCTTGTTTCTGGTGAAATGATAACATCAAAACCAATAAAGATTCGTTTCTACTCCAAAAGTACTGGTTTTGTTTGCCAGTGTGTTTGCCTCTTAAAAACCTGAAGTTCCTAAATAATTAAGGTTTCAAGGACTAGTTTTCCATCTTTAGATGAGAGCAGGGGTCCTGGAAAACCTATCAGAACTCAGAGTGTATGGATTCATAGTTTTTAAATAATGAAGGTAAATTTATGCTTATGTAAGCTCAGAAATTAATCAACCCCACACACAGAAACACACACACAAACACACACACGCACACACACACACTTAGAAATGCATCATCTGAAGTATGGATCAGATTGGAAGCCTTTGATCGCTGGGACCATTGCCACTGAACATATACGCTATCGAGTTCCCTTAATAATTTTGATTATGATTTTGGTCACAATGTTGCTGAAATTCAATGGATTCAACTCCATGGATATTAAATGCTTTTTGAAATGATTTTATATACTCTGTTGGGTATCGGTTGCCCTTATGGTATCCTACTGGGTGTGTAGTTCCGTAAAGTTGCTTTTCACGATGAAGGGTATACAGATGAAATTGTGCACAAATTAGGACATCTCTGGGGTGCAGCACTTCCGGCCCAATGTTTGGTCTCTTTGGGTTGGGAAATCTTTCCTGAAAACTTGAGTTTTGGGCAGTCAGGCGCACCTCAGCTGGCATTGTGGATGTGCCATTATTCTTCTGCAGACATTCGGCTTAATATTGATAAAAATCATTTTTATCAAACACACAAACACTCACACTGAGCCGTAACAAAAGCCGAACGGAAGAGGTCTGGAAGAAGTAACATGGGTTCTAATCTAAGCTAGCTGGATAGACCCACCTCACATTTATGACAGAGGAATTTCTGACAAGACTTGAGGCTGCAGCTCATTTATAACATAAGGTAAAATGCCAGTGGAAATAAAGTGCTAAAGTATAAGTGATTGGAAGAGGGCCTTCACTTTCAATGATAGATATTTAAACGGAATAATGAATACTCACGTCTGTTTTTGCATCCACTCATATCTCCCTCTCATTCTCTTTCCCTCGACCCTAACAGCGACACAATAGTCCACTAACTTTAAGTACATAATTCTGCTCAGTTCAGCAGACACATGCTGATTTTAGGGTATAGTCCACAACCCTTATACTTTTCCTTATCTAAGTTGCAGAATCCAGACTCTGAACATTCACTTCCTTGAACTGAATGCTCTGGCAGCTGCGCTACTAGACCAGAGAGAGAGAGAGAGAGAGAGAGATCTGCACTTGCGTGAGAAGAATTATTTACATGTGTCCAGGAAATATTCTTAACCTAGTTTATCTGGTGCTTTGTTCTAAAGTAGCTTTAATAATAGTTAATATATATATATATATATATATATATATATATATATATATATATATATATATATATATATATATATATATACAAGTATATATATATATATATATATATATATATATACATATATATATATATATATATAAATTTCTGACTCACGTCGAGATCAGGCCCAGTCTCTCAGGTGGAAAGCAAGGGCGGCGTTGCCATGGAGCCATACAAGTCTAAAAGAAGTCGGAACCTGGAAGCAACTGCACCCAAGGAATTGCCTGGGCAAGCTAACTTTCTTGCATACCAGTGAGATTTTCCCAACTTCCCGACTCAGCAATGACCAATGAACAACATTTCATTTGAATTATCCCTTCTGGTGAATAGATGAAATCATCAGCTTTACAATCACGTGTGGAACAGAAATAAATTTCTGACTCACGTGGGATCAGGCTCAGGTCTCTCAGGTGGGGAAAGCAGGAGCGTTGCCACTGGGCCATACAGAGTCTAAAGAGTCGGGACACAGGGCAACTGCCAAGAAATTACCTGGGCAAGCTAACTGCACATATAGCAGTTTTCTAACTTCCCGACTCAGGAATGACCAATGGACAACATTCCATTCGAATTATCCCTTCTGGTAGACAAGATAGAAATCATCAACACACAATCACGTGTGGAACAGAAATAAATTTCTGACTCACGTCGAGATCGAACCCAGAGTCCTCTCAGGTGGAAAGCAAGGGCGTTACCACGGGCCATACAAGTCTAAAGAAGTCCAGACACAGGTAGCTGCAGGAATTACCTGGGCAAGCTAACAACGCATACCAGCGGTGCTCCCACAACTTCCGACTCAGCAATGTTAATGGACAACATTCGATTTCGAATTA
>NC_089771.1:8613154-8615654 GCF_040412425.1 Macrobrachium rosenbergii
GTCATTTACAGTTCTCGCCGTTAAATAAGGTAGGCAAAAATTTAAAATATAAACAGAAAACTACAAGAACGAAATCAAACCTACAGAATTACCAAGACGAAGAAAATGAGTAAAAAAAACGAGAGAGAGGAAGCAACAATCAAGATCCGCCGGACAGGGACGTGGTTAGAAGGCGTGAATGCCTTTTGCCTGTTCTGAAGTTGTCGCTGAAGTCGTCATCCAGCGAAAAAATTAGATGAAGCTAACCATATTAACAACGCGCACACATACTTCTAACCAAACCTGTCTTGCACGACGGGATAAATGAATCTACTCTGCGCTTCATTTCACACCAACACTTTCGCTTTGCTGTTGAATGTTTTTTTGACATTCAGAGCTACGTTTGTTAAATTCTTCCGAAAAAACTTTCATCTATCTATCTATCTGTCTCTCTATCTATCTCTTTCCTATCTATCTATCTATACAAATGACAGCATAAGGCAAGCTTGGGTAACCAATCCCCTCTCTCAGCTCATGCACCGAAGGATACTCCGTTTATGGAAGACTTTGGTTTTCTTACTTACGAAAAAGACTGAACAAATCTGAGATGTTTTCACGAAAGAGGCGTACATCGTCATGTCACTGAAGAGACAGTGGGAAAAGAAAAGAATACTGGCGTGTACTGCATAAATGTAACTATACGCATTTGTGGATCAGCAGCTCACTTGAGTTCATTAAAATAAATCGATAAAGAAAATTGAAAAGATAAGTGATCATGCTAATAAGCCACTTTATTGGCGGTGCTATATGCAGCCAACCTCGATTAGTTAACGGAAAATGACTACCATATCTGTGAAATGAGTGAAACTCATTTCTACCTCTAACGACCTAGGGTTGTGGGCACGACTACTCTCTCTCTCTCTCTCTCTCTCTCTCTCTCTCTCTCTCTCTCTCTCTCTCTCTCTCTCTGTAAATCTTCAGCTGAAGATAATAAGCCTTATTATGGACATAAAGCGAGGAGGCTCCTAAGGGAAATCAACCTGCAAAGGGGAAAAAAAGGTGACGAATGGTTAGAAACGGTGCAACTGCCGATGCAACAAGACACACCTCCAGAAAGGCGTCAGAGACATTAGCTAATGGAGAACTCCAGATGAATCTGTTCCTCGCTCGCTCAAACCACCACATCAGATCAGAGGAACATTCCACAACTGCACCAAGGCAAACTATTCCCCATATTATATATATATATATATATATATATATATATATATACTATATATATATATATATATGTGTGTGTGTGTGTGTTTGTGTGTGTGTATATATATATATATATATATATATATATATATATATACTATATATATATATATATATATATATATATACATAACACATAATTATATAAATAAATTTCTAGCTCACCACAGGACCAGAATTCAGTCTTTCAAATGACCCAGGGTATTAGGAATTCGGGCACAAAGGTCATGAAAGAAATAGGAACCTCACCTAAGGTTTTTCCCGGGCAGGCCTAACATACTACTCACAGTGAAAGGAGTAAGTCGAATGAAATGTTAGCAGTTCGAGCGCTGATGGGTCGAGGAGCTGGGTAAAATTCACTGGTTTGTTAGGCCTTAGTCGCCTGCCCGAGAAAAACCTTAGGTATATAAGTACCTGAGTTCCAACTCATTTTATGACCTATGCCCTTTAATTGCTAATACCTGGACTCTCATAAACAATGAGTACGTCCTCATGTGTTCATTTCCATATATGCTCCAAGCAAACTGCGCAGTATTAGACCTGATGCTAGAAAACGACACTGTTTGCAGTTGCTCTAAGAAGCAAGAGTTAGAGAGGCTGCATGGACACTGAGAACGAAGCTGGAATGGAGGCAAAGCAAGAGGTCAATATCCCAGGTGCAGCCAGGGCTGAAGAAGCAAACACCTTCCAATGTGCCACAGTACCGTGTAGGTCCACTGACAGCACTATCGCACCACAGGGAGGGTGTGGTTCGACTGAGTTAACTTTGATGTTCATAACAAAGTTGTAAATATAAAAACAACTCTGGAAGCCCTTTATATGGAAACACAAACCACAAGTTTACTTTGCTTTTCGATTCAGTCAAATGCAGTTAGATTCTCAGAAGCGTATTCCAAAAATGTTGGCTCCCATTAAATTTACTGAATGGAGACAAGAGCTGTTTTTAGACCATTTACAAGGAAAGGGCGCTGTGCAGTGGTTCACTGCACATACAACAATGATTATAGGAGTCAATCACCAGGTACAGCTAGTCTCAAGTGGCACCATGATCATCAGCTAGGACATCAGAAGGCATTCACGGTTGCGCCAGTGTCAAGGCCTCATTAAAGAGGAAGAGTCCCAGCCCTCTGTAGGGGGTAGCACCGCCAGTGCACCTCATGCGGTGCACTGTAGCGTGTAAGGCACACGACATCCATCGGCCGCCAGCTGGAACCACTTTTCATTCATACTCTATAACCACCTCCGTTTACATATTCTCTTC
>NC_089771.1:8620654-8623154 GCF_040412425.1 Macrobrachium rosenbergii
ACACCTTTATACTCCGTGTGTGAATGATGAGGTGAAACTAGAATAAAAATCTAAAGTACCTTTGCAGTAAACTTAGTAAAAATTTGGAATACAGAAACAATAGTCTTTTTTTTTTTATTAGCAACTAAAGATAACCAAACTAATTGTTTATGAATGAATAGTTGGGTAGTTTAGTTTTATATTATCTACTATAAACAACTAAGGGGAATAACCAAATTAAAGAAAAACATAAAATGACAAACTAAGTACCAATTGTCCTGTTACCAGGTGTCCCTAGTACCCGGTGTCCAGGACAAATTGTCCGGGACCAAATTGTCCAGTTCATATATATATATATATATATGCCATATACTATATATATATACTGCCTATATATACTTTATATATATATATATATATATATATATATATATATACATATATTAAAACTATATATGTACAATACTTATAACCTTCATTGTTAACCTACTACATGAACTTAGTCACTAAATTGAAAGTTTATGTATGTATGTATATATCTATATAAACATATATTATATATATATATTTATATATATATATATATATATATACATATATAATATATATATATATATATATATATATATATATATACATATAATATATATATATATATATATATATATATATATATATATATCACACATTACCATAGTGAAAAATAAGAAACAGAATTTGTAGAGTGCAGCCAGTTTCGACTTTATTTCAAGCCATTGACAGGGCTGATACAGAGTGAGAAGTCACAAATATATATACTACAAGAACAATGCCCAACGAACATACACAACCGTTAGAGACAATGTGAATAGTGGTTTCAATAAGAAAGTGAAAAACCTGTTAAAGAAGTAACAGAAAGCCATACTCAAAAGAAGTTGTGTGTGACCTCTCCATCGCCTGTACATGTATGGTACAATAAAAACCTCATAAAGCAAACTTTCCTCTTATGACCAATTATCAGTTCAGTTGGTTCCGCATCTTACAAGCTAGCGAGTATAGTAGATATTCTCAACCCATTATTAAGGTGCCATCTCAAGTACAAATATCCAAGAATATTATAGGACCTGATAAATAAACTAAAATAGTCTGAGATTAATAGTGAATCAGGCTTGTAAGTTTTGATGTTGTATCACTATTCACAAAGGGTGTAATGGGCAGATCTGATGGCGTTTTTATCTGAATTGTTAGAACACACAGCTGGATATCCATTTCTAAAGTACTTTAATTGAACTGATTAAATTATGTGTGTAAAAGATTGTAGATTTGAATTTAATGGTAATTTCTCATAAAATTTTGGTATGTATTCGAAACCATCTATCCCCAGTGTTAAGCTAACATATATGGAATTTTTGAAGAGAAGATATTAAACAAAACATAATCACGTATTATAACATGGTTTAGGTATGTTGTTGACATATTTGTGTGTATGGCAGGAACCAAGATGTAAGCTTTTGCTAAGTTAAGTATTAGATACCATCAATTAAATTCACGATGGAAATGGGAAAATGATGGGTTACTTACACGTTTCTGGATGTCCTCATATGAAAGAAATAGTAGTGGGTTTTAAATATAGTGTGTATAGAAAACCACTAATATTTTCTTCCTATAATACATTCTATTCTGGACAAAAGCAATAAAAAGGTTAAAAGTCAGTGTTTTCATCTATGTTTTTAAAACATTACAGGTATGTAGCCCTGAATATATTGATGATAGAATAGATAAGATTAGGAATGCAGGCAAAAGAATTGAAATATCATGATAATGTATTAAACAGTGCATATAGAAACGGCAAAAAAGACTATGTATCATGACAGAAAAGGAACCTTACAACACAAAAAATTTGCTTGTTCTGCCTTATAATAGTATGAAAGATATCCCTCATCTTCTTAAGAATTTTGAGCCCAATGTCGCATTTAAAGAACAATACAACAACCAGAAAAATGCTTATATCAGACTCCCAGACAATATTAAAGGGTGTGTATAAAATTCCAGTATGAAGTCTTACATGACAACTTTTGTAGTGGCAAACCGGAAACACTGGAAAAAGAACTTAACAACATAAGAAATGTGTAGAGATATGCACAAAGGAACAGTGGTATATTTGTACATGTTAGTAGAAAACAATCATGCTATCAACTGGGAAGAGCAAAGATTGTATCTAACAAAGCACTGAAAAGACATCATTGAATCTATTGTAAAAGAAGTTAACCACATAATACTTGATATCAGTCAAGGATGTATAAACTTGATCCTTTAATATCAAAAGAAATTTGTAAATTGTTTTAAACTAAAGTGAGCAGTAGAGATATATGAAAATAGGATTATCCATATTTGTAAACACAGTACAGGAGTAAAATGTCAGTGTAGGTTTCAAACCTCGCCTAAATGACACCTGTCAGTGTGGATCTGAGGTGGGGGTATGGTCTGTTTATCAGCAATGTCTGAGTGTGTGATTTTAGCCAGAAAATGAGTTTTAAATACT
>NC_089771.1:8628154-8633154 GCF_040412425.1 Macrobrachium rosenbergii
CGAAGAAGAGGACTCGTAAAAGACACAAAATCATCGACCAGGCAACAGGACCGGCGGGCGCCTGCAGCTTCTCAGAAGCTCTGCATATTTTAGAAAGAAGCCGACATCAACACGGTGAACTCAAACCGAATATCCCTTCCCACTACCATCATGCAGAAAAACTTAAGAAACCAGCAAGCCGGACACAGACACTTGGAAGATATATATATATATATATATATATATATATATATATATATATATATATATAGAGAGAGAGAGAGAGAGAGAGAGAGAGAGAGAGAGAGAGAGAGAGAGAAAGAGAAAGAGGAAGTGTGATAGAAAGAGAAAGAGAAGAAGAAGGGGAAAGAGAGCCAGCACCGGACGCAGAAGGCAGATTACCTGAGCAACTTATAATCCCGGATAAACGCCACTCCCAAATTCCAATAGCGGTTGGGCCCAGAAGGCCTCAACGCCTCCGGGCCCGACTTCGTCATCAACCCGGGACAAACCAAAACACAGCTGAATAACCCAAGGTCTATTGAATACAAAGTCTCTCATGTACAGCTAAGTCGGAATAAAACTGAGCTGCACCATATCCTTTAAATTAGTGACGTCATAGTGCAATTGCTCCAGGGTAGGAACAGCTTTTTGGGCACTACTGTAGATGTACATTAGAATTCGCTGTTATCTGCGTTAAATGGGTGGTGGTGGGGGGGGGTAAATAAGAATACAAGACAAGGTTAATAATAGATTTGTAAAGATTCAGTTGCTTGTTTATTATTGGATTATACAATATATACAATTTTTGACTCTCGGACTACATATTTACAAGAAATTATACAAGACCTGGTCCATGATGATATACTAAGAATACAAATATATATATATATATAGTAACATATATATATATATATATATATATATATATATATATATATATATATATACATATTATATATATATATATATACTCTTTCTTTCTATATATATATATATATATATATATATATATATATATATATATATATATATATATATATATATATATATATAAAGAATTAAAAATTTTCTTCAGCTTTTTTCCTTACTTTGAGGAAATTATTGACCTATTTAACCTGTCCTAATCATATGAAAAATGTTCGACACGAACAAAATATGATACAATTTCTCCAGAGCAATTACTCTATGTTCTTTTTATCTGTTATTAGGCTTTTTAACACACCTGCACGCTTTCAGGGTCTTCGCCTAGTGGCATTTAAACATTCCTCCATGGTTTATAGTTCAGCAATAGAATTCCTGTAGTTTCATCAGACACCTCTTCCTCTGTATTTATACAATCAGAGGTGTCATCCTCTGTTGCCTAAACCCTAAGTTCAGGTGTGTACAATTTCTTTTGCCAATGAAACCGCCTAAATATTCTAATCCCTCTTCTTCTTTTATTATAGTTCTAAGTCAGAGGTAGTCCTTAGAAGATTTCTGAAATGTTCTTATCCTCATTGCAACCATCAAGTCAAGGTCAAGGCTAAACAAAACAACACTGCAGAAAGAAGACTAGATTCCAAGCATTTACAGCCACTGTTCATCAGAGTTGATGATTTCTGCTCATTCAAGCAGAAAGGAAGCTGCTGACATGCTGTCTCCATTAACACTTTCTTCTATGTTGTGTCTCGAATCATGAGAAGTCTCTCCTAATGCTTGATGATGACATCTTATTCTGCCTTTTACTGCTACAGGTGATGGATACTGAAGTAACATGCTTTCCCATTTGTCTGAAAGCAACCGAAAAGTTAGTGTTCCAATCATCTTGGTTTGTCTATACATTAAGATGTATGAGGCAGTGTTAACCATTTGTCTAGCACTGCATTTTTGTTCCTCTAAATTTAACTGGCATTGTGTGTCCACGTTTTGTCAGTTGGCGTTCGAGATTGAAGAGATCAAACCATCTGTCTACTAATCTGAGATATGAACTGTAGTTTTCTCCCAAGTGTTTCTCCGAAAGCAGTCTTGGTACCAAAATATTCAGGATTTATGATCGTTTCTGAGAGAAAGTTGAACAGCTAATTTTACACTCATTCTTTGAACTCCCCGAACATTCCCGAGTTTCTCTGAAGAGCCTTATGAGTTATCCGCAGATCACACGACACTTCTCTCAAAGAAAAGTTTCTCTCACGGGACCACTGTTTATGTACGTTTCATCAATGTGAACCATGATTTAAAAATTATTGCAGACTGCAGTTTTCACAAGATGCGGAGCATCAGCAAAACATAAATTCACGTTCACTGTCTGCTGGGTTTTGCGTGATGTTTTCATTATAAATGAACATCTAAGGTTTTCAAAACCTCATATTCGTAGGAGCTCATGTCTCATTAACCATAGCAGCTACGGAGAGTATTCAACTGATTCACTCAGTATCAGCTGTAAAAGCGATTTCGCCATGTCACCAGTCAAAGTCTTAGAAGACAAGTTGTTTCACGATTGTTGCTTGTGAGCTAATGGAGAAAATGGCGTGACGTCCACGAAGCAGCCTGCACTGGAGCGCGGTCAGTTTGGAACGAAGATAGGTTGACCTTGTATTCCTGGGACCTTGGAATAACCGACATAACCAACTGTACACCCACCTTACCCCGCTTGCTATATACTTGCCCAACACGTGCCATTCCATTCACTCTTTGACAACAAACGCCAGAGCGCGTTTGAAACGTCAGAGGAAACAAACCGAAGAGAACAGAAATCTTTGCAAGTCCTTGGGAAACCTGCTCTACCTGCTACAGGCTGAGGAAAAAAAAAGATAATAAGAAGAAAAGAGAAGACCCTGTATAAATTAAATGCCGTGGAAACAGCTATATTATTATTTTTATGCTCATTCAGAAGATAAACCTATTCATATGGAACAAACCCATCTGAGAACCATGTAGACCAGGGTTTATCTTACGAATAATGTAAATAATAATATAACTATTCCACAACACATTTATTATACGAACTACTCTTTCTGCTTGTATGTTTTTCTCAGCCTTGGCTGGAGGCCCTCAGAGGACTTACAGAGCTACTGTTCTCTCAGGCTAACTACTCTCAGACACTTGCTCTGTGTTTGATGTCAGAAATGAATGAAATATTGCAGGCTGAAGACACACTGCTGGCGTGTTTTCGTCGAGGCAATCCAGGTCTATAAGCCCATCTAGACTATGTTTGCATATGGGCCATTTTCGTAACGTCTGCATATTTCTCCATTATTTCACAAACAAAGCTGCTGTCTTCTGCCGACTGACTGTGACAATCTTTCTTTAATTTGACGACAAGGCGTTACCGCCAGTTGCCATGATTATGTTTATGAAACCCCTGCAATAACGAAGGCGAAACGGAATGTTCATGCAATGTTGTCATTCGGCACCAGCAGGCAGCTGAACGTGAATTATGTTTGCGACGCTCACGTCTTGTGAAAACTTGTTCGCTGTAATTACGAAATCATGGTTTTCACGACCAGATAACCAACCGCAAGCTGATGATCTGTGAGGAAGAGGCTTTTGGAGAAAGAGTGTCTGCGAGCAACTGCTGGGGCTGAAAGAAACTCAGTGAGGAAATCAGGAAACTGAGTGGCAAACCAGCCGTTCAACTCTGCTGCCAAGCTCACAGAATATTTTGACAAGCGAGACTGCTTTCGAAAACGCAGGAAGAAAAGCTATGCTGAGACTAGCAGATAGTTTGATCTCTTCCAGTTATCGAGCAGCAACGATAGTTTATTTCTTTGGTAAATTTGGAAGGGCAGGTAACTGGAAGTAAATGGATAACACTGCTCATGCAACTCTTCGACGGTGACTCAGATGGTTGGAACGCAACTTCTTCGGTGCTCATTATGTTACCGCGTCCATCACTAACGGCGGCTAAGCTTTTGAGACACAAATGTGCTTAATGAGCACGAGAAGACTGCTCGTAGTTCGAACGCAACATGAAAGTAATTAACGAGAACGGCATGTCAATACTTTTCTTTAGCGAATGAGCTGAGAAATCATCGGCTTCTGATGAACTGAAATAACTGCAAAAATGAGCCTTTCTACGTGTTTGTTTGCAACTCGATGTGATGAAGGTAATGAGAATGAAACATTTCGAGAATGTCTGAGACACCTTCATTCAGAAGGCTGCAATAAGAGAGTTGAAATGTTTAGGCAGACCCTCGTACTGAAAGCCTCACAATACCAGACTTAGGTCAGTCGAGGAGAATGCACTGCGGTTAACCAACAGCAAACTGAAGGGGTGTCTGATATGAACAAGCGAGAGAACTGTGGCTGAACTTGCGTATGGAATGTTTAAATGCCACCAGTGGCATTCCCTGGCTGAGTGAAATGACTCGTTATCGGCTGAATGAAAAGAAACGTAACAGCATTGCCTGAAAAAGTATCATATTTTGTTCAGTGTCATTTATTTCATGTGATTAGAATGACCAAACTCAGGTCAATAATTTCTCCAAGTGAGACAGAAAAAGCTGAAAAACTGGTTCTTTAATTCTTTATATGCTGCTATATATATGTATATATATATATATATATATATATATATATATATATATATATATATATATATATATATATATATATATATAATATATATGTATATATATATATATATATATTACATACTATATATATATATACATATATATATATATATATTTGTATTCTTAGTATATGTCATGGTTTCAGATATTAATATAATTTAACTAATAAATATATGTGTCCGAAATCAAAAATATATTAACATGTCAGCAATAAACAACAACAGATCTTTAAACTATTATATTTTCTTATATTTTACCACCATTTGAATGTTGGCGGAATTCTAATATGCATCTACATTAATTGCCCAAGAGGCCTACCTGAGTACCGTACTGCATGTCACTAATTTAAAGCGATATATGGCAGCTCGGGTTTTATTCCGACTTCAGCTGCGCGCGGAGAGACCCTTTGTGATGTCAATAGACCTTGGAGTTATTCAGCTAATGTTTAGTTTTGTCCAGGTTGAT
>NC_089771.1:8640654-8648154 GCF_040412425.1 Macrobrachium rosenbergii
TACATAAACTTTCAAATTTTAGTGATCAAGTCCACAGTAGACTAGTGGCACAGAAGGCTATAAGCACATTGTACATATATGGATTTAATATGTGTATATATATATATATATATATATATATATATATATATATATATATATATATATATATATATATATATATATATATATATATATAGTGTCAGACAATTTGGTCCCAGACAATTTAATTGAACAATTCAGTACTAGGACAATTCAGTATACAGAAGATTTTTGGTACCCAGCTTGTCATTTTTATTATTTACCTTTAATTTAGTTTATTCCCTTGGTTGTTTATAGATAATATAAACTAGCTGCTAACTATTCATTCATAAGCAATTAGTTTGAATTATTCTTAGTTGCTAATAAAAAAAAAAGACTGGTTTCTGTATTTCCAAATTTTTACTAAGTTTACGAAGAGTACTTTTAGATTTTTATTCTAGTTTCACCTTCCATCATTCACACAATGAGTGTTACCAAAATTACCATACGATCGGAAAGGGAAATATAAATTGAAGTGAATAATGAGGGAGCCAAAGATGCTATAAGTAATGAACTGAAAAGCTGCACAAAGCACATTTTCAAATACATTTCCAGAAACAACTTCTTCTTTTTCTTGGTTTCATTTAGGACAAATGTTTATAGGCATGGCTGAAAGGTTTCAAAGTGTGATTACCACAGATGACATATTTAGTCATAAATGGGGCTATAGCCCACAGCCTTTTACCTGTAAATCCAGGTTGCTGATGCTTTTGATGAATTGATTTGACGTGAGTGATGTCATAACTATTGTCTCTTATTTTTGAAAATTCATATATGGGGACCAGTGAGAGGGGGTGCAGAATAGGGAGACCAGTCAAAAGAATTTTCAATAGAATCTTGGAATGTTCCCTGAAACCGATATTTGTGGAGAATCGCGTACAATAAATAATTTGGAAATTTTTCACAGCACATTTTATAGCAAGTCTTTCAGTATCACGAAACTCAAACATGTGAAATTGATTGAAGCCCTTAAAGTGAAGAGAGTTTGCAAAAATAAAAAATTAGAAAAGCTTCAGGAGCAGGGAGTTAGACCAGTCAAAAGAAGTACAGGGATTGTGACAAGCGTATCACTCATCTAGTACAGAGCTATAATCAAGCAGAAAGAATGCAGTTCCTTAAAGCAATCGCTCATAATATTAAGGTTTACAATTTTTTTTTTACTTTTAAGTACAAGAAATGTATGGTTATTACTGTTTTACTTCCTATATAGATACGTTTTACGACAAATGTTTTAGTTTTTACTAGCTATTTTTATTGGAATACTTTTAACGACAAAACAATGTATGGTTTTTGCACTATTTTATTTTTATATACATACTTTTTAACGACCAAAAATGTAAAAGTCTGAATAAAGAAACTAAAAGTTTTTAAATAAATCATTTCCATTATATCTGCCACCCACTTTTATATTCTTTGTAAATAGTAAGAAAAATAACCAAATAATCGTTTAAAATGACAAATGGTCTGCCACGATTTTATATTCTTTGTAAACAACTAGGAAAATACCAAATTAATCGTTTCACGTAAACAAATAATTTACCAAGTGTCCTGTTACCATGTGTCTAGTACCAGATTGTCGGGACCAGGTGGTCCCTAGCACCATATATATATATATATATATATATATATATATAATATATATATATATATGTATATATATATATATATATATATATATATATATATATATATATATATGGCTTAATGATAAATAATATTTCCCCTTTCCAAACCACCCTTTTCTGCCATTGAGAACTTTGGTTTAGCACAGGACCATCCTTTGCTGACCTGGATTTTCAGGTACTTTGTCTTTTTGACAATTAGACCTTTTAATTTCAAGTCATGACTAAGATGAAGCCAGGTGAACAACAACTCGTCTGGTATTCAACTAGCTATCGTGTAATTTCATAATGTTACTCCGTTTAGGTCATTAAATATTTTACTTTGTGAGTATTGATTTGTTTACATTTCTATAGTTTTATTTCCTTATTTTATGTTTGTGTTTTTAATTTTTCGTTATTTTACATTCTCACCCTTTTAGTTTGTTGCTTGTTCATTTTTATGTTCGTTATTATTTTGCTGAAGATTTATTGCCAATAATTTCATTTATTGTAATTTTATTGATTCTCATCTCCTTGTCAGTTTTCAGCCTGATGATGATTTTATACCTCAACTCCCAATAAAGAATGTTCTTCCTAGTCTTAGCAATATTATTTTATCATTAAGCTGAATTTCAAGTAACCGTAATTATAAAAGAATATATATATATATATATATATATATATATATATATATATATATATAATATATATATATATTATATATATATATATATATATATATATATTTATATATTTATATATATATATATATATATATATATATATATATATATATATATTATATAATAATATATATATATATATATATATATATATATCTGTATATATATATATATATATATATATATATATATATATATATATATATATATATATATATATATAAAAATTAGAAACAGCAGTGACCAGCCAGGTATACATCAATGAGAGCAGTATGAAAACTTTTGTTAAAAAGGTCAATTTATTCCAAACATTTCATAATGGCTTCATTACATTTCGAGAGCATATAAAGTGTACATAAGTACAAAAAAGGAGTATAAATTTAAATTTAAAAATTAACTTTACAATGGACTACAAACAAAAAAAATAAAATAAAGAGACAATTAAAAGGACAACATAAAAAAACAAAATGATCTCTAAAAAATGTAATATAAAAAATATAAAAGTAAGCAAGATATGGACCTTATTCAGTGGCAGTATTAAAACTAGACGAAAACGAAAGGCAAGAGAGTACAGTGTGCTAAGCAATCAGAAGTTGCAGCTGTTTAACAAGGACGAGTCCTTTTAATCATTAATGATTCCAAATAGCCAATTCCACACAGCTCAACAAGACTCGCCTAAACAGAGAAAATCCATATTTTCAGTGAAGTTTTACACATTCTAGAGTGATTTCTGATGTTGAAAACTCTGGGTTTGTAATTTTTACACATCACACTAGCTTACTCCACGATGAAGATTTTGTTTTGTTTTTATGGTGTCCTTTTGAATATCTCTTCTATTATGGTTTTCTTATTTGTAATCCATTGTGCAATATTTAAATTTAATTTACTACACTTTGCTATTATATTTATTATGCAGCCACTCAATGTAATGTTCATTGAGCGTCGAGCTCGTGTTGCCCCTGTAATTTTATATCTGCCTCCCCATTGACTCTCTATGCTATGTATATATATATATATATATATATATATATATATATATATATATATATATATTTATATACGAATATATATACACACACACACACACACACACACACATATATATATATATATATATATATATATATATATATATATATATGAATACACACACACACACACACACACACACACACATATATATATATATACTTGACTATATCACATCACCATCAAATTCATATACCATCAAAAAGCTTCTAAACATCCTTTTATCTCCAATTCCTCTACACTCCCGGAAGTAATATATATTTTTCACCTGTAACTATTTACGAAGAAATTTTGGTTGATAATGATCCACCGTCCCGTGGGTCGAACCAGCGACGGACGAGAGAGTCAGGACTGCAGTGACACTAACCTCTTGTGGCCGAATGGTTACAGTGTGTCACTGTAGTCCCTGATTCTCAGTCAAATACCTTTATTGCGAGACAATGAGCAACATCAACAAAGACCTTCGTAACATATAATAATGCTATTACTTCCGAGCTGAAAACAAATGAATAATTAAGTTTATGCTTTACTGATATATATATATATATATATATATATATATATATATATATATATATATATATATATATATATATATATATATATATATATATATATATATATATATATATATATATAATATATATATATATATATATATATATATATATATATATATATATATATATATATATATGCTCCTCCCGTTGCCAGTGAGCCGCCTTCTTCGCTGAAAGTGTTCAAGGGGAACCACTTCCATCTTCTTTGTCAAACTGAGGTTTAGTGCGGCTTTACATGAGTTTCATGTAAAACAGAAGGAGAAGACAGAAAAGCCACAGGAAGACAAGTGGGGTCCGAGCCATGACACCTTCCCCAAACCCCCTCCACGTCTCACCTATGAAAGACTACTCGTTGGTAACTGTTGGCCATACGAGAGGATTTGCCCATCTATATTCAAGATGATCTCTGCAGGTGTGGGAATATTCATATCCCGATATGTTATCTCCTAATATTGTGAAACATAATCCCTATAGGGTTTGTGTCAGACACCACGTAGTGCACAGGCATTACTCAATGTTCATTGCAATGGTGTCCCTTCGGTCGCCAAACACTACAGCCCCTTCATTCATACCTGGACTCTTCAGTTCATATTCTCTATTTGCATCTTTAACTTCCATCTCTCCCTAACAATTGTTTCACAAAGTGGAACCTGCAGAAGTTTTCACTCAGTTATCTTTCAGTCTTTACTATTTAGTTCCATTTCAGCATAGAACGCCTGCGGACCCAGCTCTTGGTCTTAGCCTAAGGCTACATGTTACTCTTCTACTCTCCCATGAAAACAAAAGAATAATGAAACTTTGTTTTTCATCTGTGTCAGGCAACAGCTGTAAGGCTTAAGGACTCTATACAACCAAATGTTCTGCGAATTTTCTGCTCGATGAGACGCTTTCAATAGAAAAGGACATAGGGGTAAAAGCACCACTTTAAAACAGCTGCATCATTGAAACTCTGTCTTTGAATTTTGGGCAGTTGTAATTAGGAGATAAAATCAGTCACCTTTCACAGGTTCCTGATTTTAACACCTGTTATGTATTAAAAATAGGGTGGAATCATTCTTAGCTGGTGAAGAACAGACTGCTCCTTTATCTTGGAACCAGCGGAAGAGCTGTTGATGATCCTTTGAGGGCAAACTGTTATGATATGTTGTATTGTGTCATTCAGGCCCACCAGAAAATGAGGGAAGATAACATATAAACTTTATTCATGAACTTTGATGTTCTCATTTGGTAATCTTTAGAGCAGAACAGAATGCCAGATTTGGGCCAAAGACAGGCTGGGACCTGAGTTCTTCAGCGCTGAAACAGAGTTGAGAGAGGTCAGAAGGTGTAACAGAGAAGCCTGCAGCTGCACTGGGATAATTATTAGGAGAGGATGGAGAAAGTAAGATGGAAGAGATGAACTGAGAATTACAGGAAAAGGAATGAAAAGGGACTGGCAGCCGATGGGATGCTATGTAAAGAAGCCAGCAGCAAAATGAAAATGCCTGGTGCACCACGTAAAAGAAGTGCACTCAATTCTGGAAGGGCCGACTCTTCCTCTTTAATGAGGCCTTTATTATCAAAGTGGAATCAGAATGCTGCCTTCTGATGTCCCTACAAACACAATACCATTTGGGACTGACAAATTGCGTTGATCTGAGAATCATTGTTGTATGTGCAGTGAACTTCTGTACAGCGCCTTTCACTGGCAAAACGTGGTCTGAAACAGCTCTTGTCCATTCAATCCCAAATTTAATACGAGCCAACATTTTGAATACGACTAGGGAATCTAACTGCATTTGGCTAAATCAAGCAAAGTAAACTTTGCCTTATGCTTCACGAGTAGCTTCAGAGTTGCTTTTATATTTACAACCCTTTTTATTATGAATAAAGTTGAACTCGGTCGAACCACGCAATTCTACTCTTCCCGTGGGTGCGACAATTGCCGTCAGTGGACCTCACGGTGCGCTATGGGCATTACTGAAGCGTGTTTGCAGCGTTTTTTAGCCTGGCTGCATGATATTGAAACCTCTTTTGCCTCCATTCCAGCTTACGTTCTCAGTGTCATACAGCCTCCTCTTTCTTGCTTCTTAGAGCAACTGCAAACAGTGTCGTTTTCTAGCATCAGGTCTAATACTGCGCAGTTTGCTTGGAGCATATATGGAAATGAACACATGAGGACGTGTTCCACAAGTCTTTCAAGTGAGAGTCCAGGGCATTAGCAATTCGGGCACATAGGTCATAAAATGAGTTGGAACTGAGGTACTTACATACCTAAGGTTTTTCTCGGGCAGGCGACTAAGGCCTAACAAATATTATTAATTTACAGCTCCTCGACCCATCAGCGCTCAGACTACCTAACATTTCTTCGACTTACTCCTTTCCACTGTAGGTAAGTATGTTAGGCCTGCCAGGAAAAACCGTTGAGGTTCCTGTTTGCTTTCGCGACCTTTGTGCGAATTTGCCCTGGAATACTCTGCATTTGGGCGAATTCGGTCCTGTGTGAGCCTAGAAGAATTTATTTATATGGAAATCATATCTTGTATATATATATATATATATATATATATATATATATATATATATATATATATATATCTCTCTCTCTTACACCACCCCTGACACACACACACACATATATATATATATACCCTTATATATATATATATACTCTCTCTCTTATATATATATATAACATAGAATCTTTGTGTGCAGTTGGAGATGTTCTTCTGATCTGATGTGGTGGTCAGGCAGGCGAGGAACAGATTCATTCCAGTTCTCTGAAGCCTGCGTCTCTAGATGCCTTTCTTGGTGTCTCCATTGCATTTGCAGTTTGCTGCATTCCTAACCACTCGTCTTTTTCCCCTTTACAGGTTGATTTCCCTTGAGCCTCCTCGCTTTATGTCCCATATTAAAACTGTATCTTCAGCTGAAGATTTACAGAGAGAGAGAGAGAGAGAGAGAGAGAGAGAGAGAGAGAGAGAGAGAGAGAGAGAGAGAGAGAGAGAAATGTGTCTACAACCCTGGTCAATGTTGTAGTGTGGTAGAAACCAAACATTTTCTACTCATTTCACGATATGAGTCATTTTCAGTTAACTAATCCCGAGGCTGGCCATATGCTTTCATACAAGTGGCTTATTAGCATGATCCTTATCTTTTTGATTTTTCTTTTATCCCGATTTATTTTAATGAACCTCGCGAGCTTACATCCACAAATGCGTATAGTTACACATTTATGCGTATACGCTAGTATTCTTTTCTTTTCCCACTGTCTCTTCAGTGACATGACGATGTACGCCTCTTTCGTGAAAACATCTCAGATTTGTTCAGTCTTTTTCGTAAGTAAGAAAACCAAAGTCTTCTCAGTGAATTATCCTTCAATTGCATAAAGCTACAGAGAGGGAGATTAGTTACCCAAGCTTGCCTTATGCACATCATTTAGATAGATAGATAGATAGAGATAGATAAGAGATAGATAGATAGATAGATGAAAGTTTTTTCGGAAGAATTTCAACAAACGTAACTCTGAATGTCAAAAAACATTCAACAGCAGCGAAAATGTTATGTAAATAGACATAGAGTAGATCA
>NC_089771.1:8653154-8660654 GCF_040412425.1 Macrobrachium rosenbergii
CTGAGTCAGGAAGTTGAGAAAGCTCGCTGGTATGCAAGCAGTTGCTGCCCAGGTAATTCCTTGGGTGCAGTTAACTCTCAGGTTTCAAACTTCTTTTAGACTTGCATGGCCGATGGTAGCTGCACTTTCACCTGAGAGACCTGGGTTCGATCCCCGACATTAGTCAGAAATTTATTCTGTTCCACACATTGATTGTGTGTTGATGATTTCTATCTTATTCACTCAGAGGATAATTCGAATGAAATGTTGTCCATTGGGTCATTGCTGAGTCGGAGAAGTTGGGGAAAAGCTTCCGCTATTATGCCAAACAGTGCTTGCCCAGGTAATTCCTTGGAGTGCCAGTTGCTCTCGGGTTCCGACTTCTTTTGAACAGCCAGCCAACCCAATGGTAACATGCTTGCTTTCCACCTGAGAGACCTGGGTTCGATCGGCGTGAGTCAAGAAATTGTTTCTATTCCACGTGATTGTGTGTTGATGATTTCTATCTTATTCACTCAGGAAGGGATAATTCGAATGAAATGTTGTCCATTGGGTCATTGCTGAGTCGGGAAGTTGGGGAAAACTCGCTGGTATGCAAGCAGTTAGCTTGCCCAGGTAATTCCTTGGGTGCAGTTGCTCTCAGGTTCCGACTACACCCAAACTGTATGGCTGATGGGTAACGCTGTACTTTCCACCTGAGACCTGGGTTCGATCCCGACGTGATCAGAATTTATTTCTGTTCCACACGTGATTGTGTGTTGATGATTTTCTATCTTATTCACTCCAGAAGGGATAATTCCGAATGAAAATGTTGTCCATTGGAGTCATTCCTGAGTCAGGAAGTTGGGAGAAACTCGCTGGTATGCAAGCAGTTAGCTTGCCCAGGTAATTCCTTGGAATTGGTGCTCTCAGGTTCCATTCTTTTAGACTTGTGTAGTGATAGGTAGCATGCTGCTTTCACGAGACCTGGGTTCGTCCGACGCGTGAGTCAGAGTTTATTTCTGTTCCACCGTGATTGTGTGTGATGATTTCTATCTTGTTGTTCACTCAGAAGGAGGATAATTCGAATGAAATGTTGTCCATTGGTCATTGCTGAGTCAGGAAGTTGGGAAAACTCACCTTTGGTATGCAGAAGCGATTGGCTTGCCCAGGTGAGAACTCCTTGGGTGCAGTTGCTCTCAGGTTCAGCTTCTTTTAGCTTTATGGCTGACAGTGGGTAGCATACTTGCTTTTCCTCCTGAGGGCCTGGGTTCGATCTGACAATGAGTCAGAGATTTATATATATATATATATATGTATATATATATATATATATATATATATATATATACTTTCAATATATATATATATATATATATATATATATATATCATATATATATATATATATAACTCATATATATATATATATTAAACGTACTAAATGCTTTGTAAGACAAGCACCAGATAAATTAGGTTGAATATTTCCCGATACATACAACAATTTTCATAGGTGCAGATCTCTCTCTCTCTCTCTCTCTCTCTCTCTCTCTGGTCTAGTAGCACTGGCGCCAGGGCATTCAGTTCTGAGTGAATAGCAGAGTTCCGTTGCCAACTTGATGGGGAAAGTATAAGGGTTGGGGATCATACCTAAAATCAGTATGCGTCTGCTGAACTGAGCAGTGAATTATGTACCTAGTTGTTAGTGGACTATTGTGGCCTTCTGACAAGGTCAGGAAAGAGAGAGCGAGAGAGGGAGATATGAGAGATAAAAAAAAACAGACGTGGTATTCATTATTCAGGTGATATCTATCATTGAAAGTGAAGGGCTTCTCTCCTCTACTCTCTCTCTCTCTCTCTCTCCCTCTCTCTCTCTCTCTCTCTCTCTCTCTCTCTCTCTCTACCTCTCTCTCTCCTCTCTCTCCATATACTTTAGCACTTTTATTTCCACTGACATTTTCTGTATGTTATATTGGAAACTGCAGCCATAAGTCTTGTCAGAAATTCCCGTCATAAATGAGGTGGGTCTATCCAGCTGTGGGTAGAACCCCATGTTATGCCCCCCTGAACTTACTCTTCCGTTCGGCTTTTGTTGCAGGTTTGTGCATTGAGTGTTTGGTGTGTGTTTCGATAAAATGATTTCCTTATCTAATATTGTCGAATGTTAAATCAGAATAATGAATAATATCCAATAATGCCAGCTGAGGTGTTGGATCGCTCAGAAACTCAAGTTTTCAGAAGATTTCCAGCAAAGAGGCCAAAACATTGGGCCAGGTGCTGTACCCCCAGGGCTCACTCAGCAACAATTATCTGTATACCTTTTCATCAGTGAAAAACAACTTTGCAGAACTACACACTTGCTTAGGATGCCACAAAACCTTGGATACCCAGCAGTATATAAATCTCATTTCAAAAGTATTTAATATCATGGAGTTGTGAATCCTGTGAATTTCAATTAACAGTGTGACCAAAATCATAATCAAAATTAATATGAACTCGATAGTGTATATATTTCAGCAGTAATGGGTCTAACGATGTCAAAGAAGCCCAATTCGATCCATACTTGATGATGCATTTTAAGTGTGTGTGTGTGTGCGTGTGTGTGTGTTTGTGTGTGTTTGTGTGTGTAAGTGACATGAGCACATAGCATAAATTTGCAGCCATTGTTAAAACACTAGCAGATCCACTTACACTCATGAGTTCTGATAGGTTTTCCAGGACCCCTATCTCATCTAAGATGGAAAACTAGTCATGAAACCTTAATTGTTTAGGAACTGGGTTTTTAAGAGGGCAAACACACTGTAAACAGAAATAAATACTTGAAGCAAGCAAAGATCTTTATTGGTTTTGGATATTTATCATTTCACCCAGAAAACAAAGAAATAACATAAGCTGAATTAATCAGATTAATTAGTTCAGTTTATGTCAGAATAGAACTCATGCTTTTCTCAAACAGTATTTCAAAGCGCCCTATTATGAAAAGAGACTGTGAATTTAGTAAAGAAGATTAGTCAACCTTAATTTGTTGTCAGGACACCTTTATTGAACCTGGCTGATAGATCACGATGTGTTCAATGCATTCCCTACACGTGTAACTGTGATAATGGAAGGAATATTATGCAAATCCATTCTTGAGTTCAGTGGAAAGTCAGTGTAGTTGAACAGCAGAATTAAACCCTATTTGAACTGGCAAGAGCCCGCCGACTTATTGCGACCTAGAGCACTGAGATCAAGCGATTAGCGGCCAGGAACCAAACACAGCGGGATAGAAATGATTTAGGAGGAAATGGGTGATTTCAACAGCAGGTTTTACATCAGGGGATGGTGGGGATTTAGAGAGTGGGGACACCTGGGGGAGGGGCCCTGGGATGGAGCTCTCGGTTATCGAGCGGACGAAGGAAGGAATTGAATGGGAAACCCGCATAGAGGACATGAGAGACAAGGTGAAGGGGTGAAATGGAGAGAGAGAGAGAGAGACCGATAGGGGAGGGGTTCATCGAAGGCCTACGTTATGAACCCGTTATAACTCAAGTGTCTGTGACTTCCATTATCACTGTACTTCTCACAATGCTTTGGTCTTGTGTCACAGTAACTTGAACGTGCCATATCACGTATTTATGAAAGACTGAAAAAGAAAGAAAGAGAGAGAGAGAGAGAGAGAGAAGAAGAGAGAGAGAGAGAGAGAGAGAGAGAGAGAAGTATGGGGAGGAGGGAGAACTGATATTCCAATATTGGTTCCGCAAGCGTTAGCCAGTACCCCTTATTCTCACAACATACTGCTGGAGGTTTCTGGCACCAACCTCTCCTTCATTAGGTTGTGAAATTCAATTTCGTGGTGCAAGGCTCCTGAGCAATAAGGCTCTGACGTTGCGTAAAAGGCTCAGAAGGATTCACCTGTCTTTGGATAAAAATATAAATATATTATCGTAACATATATTTGAAGAAGAATGGGGCAGATACCAGACGCTTACCGTGGAAGCAAAAGCAAGGGTATTTATGGCGTCCATTTTGAATTACAAAATAGTTAACAGATACTTTGCAGCCTTTAATTTACGTTTACATGATGCGTTAAGAGTACCAAAGACGGAATAAAAAAAAAAACAGGATAAAATTGAAAGGAAGAGAACATTATGGTCCTTTGAAATATATGTATGAGTAATAACAATTGCCACTTATTTCTATTTTCTGTTTATACGGAGAATATTTCTAGCATGTTATCAACACTTCTCTAACCTCTTTTATTTTTATGAATAGAAAGACTTTTACAAATACTGGGAATCTACAGTGTATTATGGAAAGAATGTAATGCTTTATTTATAGCCTAAATGAAGTAGATTCCTGTGGGTGATATTCTGAAGTAAAACATATTATGTGGACACATCAGAAACTTATCACAAACATATCACAAACAGGTTGCATACACGTTAACGACTTATTGGTAATCCTAACTAGTGCTTTATACGTTTATCCAACATTGTCCAAAGATTCGTTCTCAACTTACAGTTGCTGACTTGTTTCAACCTGCCTTGTATATGAAACAAACTTCACAGTGTATGGGACTATGTGGGATGGGGAAGGGAAACAACAATCAGACCATTTTTATCTAACCTTGGCTTCCCTTGCTCTCTCTGTGACATTGACTGATTCGACTGACTCCCAGATGCAGCAGTCTATTTAATCATTACCTCAGTTGACACGGCAATTGATCTGTCGAGTCCATACCACTGGCGTTTGAGAATAAAATGGCTAATTAGATCTGCTTACTTAATTTCATTTATTTACTTATTCATTCATTCAGAATTGATGTTTTTATCTTAGAAATCATTTGGAATTTGAATCCTTCAGTTTTCAGTACCATAACGTCTCTAGTTGCAATATCTTTTTGATAGAATGCAATGCACATACATAAAATGTTGTCACCTGTCTGTAATAGCTAACGTCTGCGAAATAAACCCCACATTGAGAGTTGCCGTCGTTGAGCACAGACAGTTTCTCTCACCACGGCTTCAACATATGCCTGGAGTACCTTGGTTCGAGCCTTAGAATGAAGTACTCCTGTCCACAGTACTTGGAATTGCCAACCCACCCTCTCTTACTTTCCGTCATTTTATACAGTACTGTACATCAGGTTTTCAATAAGATTTACAATGTCAAAATAACTTTTCAGGATAAAATATGACAGTCTCAGCCACGTGAACTGAATCCAAACTCTTTTTGTTATTTCAGTTGATTTGATGATATTTAAAAAACTGTGGATGATTTACGAATGACATATCGCCATGTATTTCTTTTCCATCACTGGGTGGGAAAAATACGTTTATAAAATATAAGATAATTTTTCGACTCAAGACACAGAGTAGATAAAAACTGTATGTAATTCGACAAACTGCATTAATTGCCAGTTCGTTTGGTTTGAATTTCATTTGCAATTGTTCATATTTATTTCTGTTTAGTAGTATGGGTTGTTGAGGAAATTACGATTCTGTTGTCATTATCGATATTTGTGTATTTCCTAGGGGAGGAGGTGGGGTGGGGACGTGGTGTCAGTGCACCTCACGTAATGCACTGTAGACATTATGGCAAGTGTTGCTAGTGTCTCTTCTGCCTCTAGCTCACTTACTTTATAACCTTTTACTTTACCTCATTCCCTGCTTCTTGCACCCTTTGTCTTGTAATTTCATCTCCTACATTATTACTTTCTACTGAGGCTTTGTGAGTTTGTCCAGTTCACCCTGTAGGCCTTGGTCTTCTCCTTTATTTTCTGGATTTTTATCTGCTGTCCAGACTCTCCAATTCACTCTTTTCACTGTTCTAAGTGTTAATGGCCCACAAAGTTCCATGGTGCTTGGCAGCAGCTTAAGTTTGATAAAATCATAAATGAAATTTGTATCAGTATTGAAGTACTGAAACTTTTTAGTTAAACATAGTTCTTTACTGTTGACACAATTTCGTTTTGAATACAGTAATATACAGTACGTATATATATATATATATATATATATATATATATATATATATATATATATATATATAAAAATTTATATATATATATATATATATATATAATATATATATATATATATATATATATATATATATATGTATATATATATATATATATATATATATATATATATATATATATATACTATATATATATATATATATAATCTCAATTTTTAATGTAAGCAAACAAAATTCAAGTTCAACCAATGGACATTACAAGGCGGCATATTTTGTTTCTCATTTTCAAACCTTAGGGGTGACGATATATAGCCAACTGTAAATATTTTCCCCTGACCGAGAGTAATTCACATGGCTGACGTTCTTATTATTCTCAGTTTGTCTCTCAGTACAGAACTGCCTGGGTGATGAAGGAAAGGTTCCTGTGTCGTGACGTCCAACACCAGGTTTTAGCAGACCATTGCCCAGAAATGCTGTTCAGGGGAGAAGTACCACCACGAATCATGAATCACAAGCTGAAAAAATTCTTTAGTTTACGTTTACGGATATATTCTTATAACAAAGTTTTATAATATCTCCGTTCCAAAAACAATCAGGTAAAATAAAAGGCTAAATGTCATATACTTTTATGTTTTAAAACTACTATTATAAACATGCAGATTTCAGTCAAATCAGTTAAAAATCATTAGAAAATGAAAATAAGTAAATATGTAAAAGTGTCAAAAATATTTTAATGTAAATACAATATTTTTGGTAGTTTTCCTCTCTTTTGATGACTGATTTTAGTTTAACTTAAGGTATATAAAAATGTTCGTTAAAAAAACATTCCAATATTTGAGTAAAAAAATCAACCTCAAAATCACTAAAAAGGCAAAAAGAATGTAACATAAAGCTTTAGGTTTGTTTTAGTTAAAAAGGGTGAAAATGATACAATCTTTTGTGATAATCTTTGTACTATTTTAATTTTTAGCTATGTTTTAATTTTCATCTTATTTCATTCACATTATGTTTTGTTTTGATTTATTTCTTTTATTTAATTACAATTATCGTTTTAAAAATTTACTTGTATCCTTAATTTTCTTCACTGGTAATTAAGTAGTATTTGTCATTTGAATTAAAAATAGAAATTACAAATACAAAACAACAATAATAAATAATAATAAAATATATCACTAGAGAGTTGAACTTAGAATTCAATCATTAAAAAGAGGAGTAAATTCACAAAATAAGTGTATTAAATTTTTTTAACTTTTTTATATCTTATAACATTTCTCTATTTTAGTTTTGAAATTGATTTTCATTTAAACATTAATTAGAGTTTGTTTTTAATAAAATGATTTATAATAACATATCTGTAAAAGTTAAACTAAGTTGTTCGTCATAAAGAGGCAAAATTCCTAAAAATATTGTATTCAAAATTGATATTTTTTCCAAACTTTTCATCTTGCATTTACCTTTTTCTGTTTAGGTAATTTTGAAGATAGTTTTATTATAGAGAAATCTTGATTATTTTTAACGAGTTTTTATAGAATACTGTTATAATAATATATCCAAGTATTGTTAAACTAAAATCAGTCAT
>NC_089771.1:8663154-8688154 GCF_040412425.1 Macrobrachium rosenbergii
TATTTGAATATATTTATTTTATTTATTTTTATTTCAGCCATTTATTATATATTTTTCATTTATTTATTTTATTTATTTATTTTTATTTGTGTTTCAGCTATTATTTTTATTTATATATTTCTTATTTTTATTTTATTTATTTTTTTATTTAATAATTTATTAAATAATTACTTATTTATTCTATTGTTCTTTATTTTTTATTTAACTTATTTAGATATTTATTTATTTGTTGTTTATTTATATTTATTTGTTGTTGTCTGTTATTTATTATTTTCATTTATTTATATATTTATATTTTATTTTTTATCTTTATTTTATTTTGTTTCATTTTCATTTTTTATTTTTCATTTTCTGTTTATTTTTTTATTTTTTATTTTTATTTATTTATTTTATTTTTATTTATTTTTTATTTTTATTTTTCATTTGTATATTTTTATTTATTCATTTTTATTTATTATAATTTATTTTATTTATTTATTTCGTTTATTTATTTATTTATTTATTTATTTATTTATTTATTTATTTATTTTTGTGCCTACTCTCTGTTGCTGTTTTGAGATGTGTCTGTAATTCTCATATTTCTGTAAACTGTGATATTTTAATTGGCAGCAGTTTCTCCAAAAACTCCAGCGATTCAGTCTCCGACCAGCCGTGAAGAAATTAGAGAATTTCTATCTGGTGATAGGAAATCAATTTCTCATCATAATGTGGTTCGGATTCCCACAATAAGCTGTAGGTGCTAGATTTGCTAGATAACCAGTTGGTTTCATAGTCACGTAAAATGAGTCCCTAATCAGCTTCAGGCCAGCCTAGGAAGCTGTTAATCAGCTCAGTGGTCTAGTTAAACTAAGATATACTTAACTTCTCAAAACTGGAGCTTCCTTTATTAGAGTGTTTGTCAGACTAAGAGATTGATGAAACATTAGAAGTTTGCTTTTTGGATTTATTTGTGAAACCTTCACTGATATAATAAATGACAATAGGAATGAAACGATGAAAATGACAGAGAAGTAGAAAAGCCTAGGGCGAGTGAGCATGCTGGGTAGGCACAAAAGTTGTTATATGCGATAATAAGACGGTATTAAAATAAGGCTAATTATTACAATAGAAGTTGTGTTCTGGAATAAAGTATGAAGTCATATATGAAGCTGCACGCCTTTAGGAAACTAAATGAGTTACCATAAAATAAACGCGTTTTATGAGTTACCGTGACGAGCCACCAGAGGGCGGCGCTGATTTTGTTTACAACCACTCATTGCAAATGGCTGACAGCCTCACACCGACGTATCTTAAGCGATTTTCGTAGAGTTTGTTATCTATAATAAAATATTGAAAACAAGCCGAATTATCTGTCTGTGAACATAAACTTACGAGAAATTGCTTACGATACGTCGGCAGTTAGGCTGTGAGCCATTTGCAATGAGTGGATGTAAACAAAATCATAGCGTTGTTTATTTATGGTAAATTTCATTTAGTTTCCTTTAATGGTGAGTGTAAATTTACATATGATTTCATCTATATTCAATATACTCACGATGACTGTATGTCATGCACAGAATCATACATTTTCAAGCTAGAAGTCACTGTAAAATATCTTTCAATAAATATTATGATACATACAAAATAGTTTTTCACACAAAATATCCTTATAAAATGAGGTGCGTCTTATGCATGGCAAATGCAGCATTCTTGTCTGAATTAGAGTGTAAGGCAGTGGTTTTCAACCTGTAGGTCACTGGCCCACTGAGTACTTACCTGGACAGCCTAAGCATAGCATTTAAAAATGAAAATCATTTTGATAAATGCACAGCCCAGTGCTTTCATTTCATAAATGAAAATGTATAACTCATAAAGTGTTCTGAAAATAATTCCATAAATGAAAGTGTAAAACTAATAAGTGTTCTGAAAATGCTTTATAATAATTCTATTATCGTCATTACACAGTTCTGAAGGGCAGTGGGCCATGAGTATTTAGGGACGCCAAAAATGGGCCACGGGCACAAAAGGTTGAAAAACCACTGGTGTAAGGGACATGATGTGCACACAGATGAAACAAAATCACAAAACATCACTAAGAAACTGTATCTATAGGATTAGGCAGTTTCATTATATGTATTCTGGCCACATTGAATATGAGAACATTTACGTCAACAACAGAGCAAGACGTTAATGGAATTTGATGTCAGAGAAAAATTGCAACTTTGCAACCTCACATAGACACAGAAACTCATGTAAATCTGTTTCCCTCCTAAACCAAATCCTTCAAAGAAGAGAGGATCCTCTCTCCTCTCTCTCTCTCTCTCTCTCTCTCTCTCTCTCTCTCTCTCTCTGTCTCTCTCACACCAGACAATGGCCATACTGCCAGTTTTACCTTCAAGGATGAGGAAGGGCACTTCCAATCACCATAACCAGTTTAATATTACCGCTCGTGAGAGTCTGAACGCCATCCATTAGTTTACTACAACAGGGTTGATGCAATAAGACTACGGTTGTGGAAAAAAAAAAGCTTCTTTTCAGTTTTTTCTTGCATCCAGTTTCTCCATTTTTGAAGACCTTACTTATAGTTACTATAGACTTGTTCTAAATCCTCTGCAGGTGCACACTCAGAGACCCTCTCTCTCTCTCTCTCTCTCTCTCTCTCTCTCTCTCTCTCTCTCTCTCTCTCTCTCTCTCTCTCAGTACCTATGCATGAAGTTATGGAATGAAGAAGGCACCAAATGGCTGCTGGGGCCATAGAACCTAGCTTTACCAAATGGACTTTCAAATGCAATTTTCCTACTTACACACACACATATGTATATATATATATACATATATACACTTTATATATATATATATACTCATATACCATATATATATATATATATATATATATATATATATATATATATGTATATATATATATATATATATATACTATATATATATATATATATATATATATGTATATATATATATATATATATATATATATATATATATATATATATATATATATATATATATATATATACTCTTTCTATACAATGTGTAGATGATGAACTATAAACCACAAGAGAAAAGTGGGTCTGACGAACACCAGTAACGTGTCCGAATAACATCATTACATTCATGTGATTGGTTGCTGATTCTAATTAAAACATCTCAGAGCCAGTTTTTCCATAAAATGCTTTATATCTATTGTAGTCTGCGAGCTTAGACTATGAAGAAGGTCATGTGTTCATCAAGACAAAAACCAACAACTTTTAACCGCCGGGGAAGTCAACGTGTTGTGAGCTTTCCGGATACGTGTGCTGCACTCCAGACGTTTTCTGTGTTTTCATGTTTAGCATAATTTGGAACGTCACACTGAATATCCTAGCACCACATGTTATTATCTAGCTTTCTAGACCAGATTTTCCTTCGAAGTGCTTTTACATAATTATAATATAGCCTACCATAATACGAAAAGAAAACTTGGAGAGAGGCATCAGAGTGAAGCGACTCCTGTCTTGGCTCGAATAGGTCCTGCCTGCAGCGTGCCAGAAATGCCACCTTATTTCTGAGGTTTTACTCAGCTATTTGTGATAAAGACCAATGAATGATTGTCTGAGCACTCAGGGCAGTTATTTTTTTCATCCACTCCAAGAGGAATCATATGAATGAGGAGTGTAAGTGTAGCTTTACGGCCTTTCCGCCCAACCATCTGCCAAATATATTCTTCTCAGTCTATACCTTAAAACTCACAACAGAACACCTTCACATTGTTTTGTCATATGCGAACATTTAACGCAAGTATCCATGTAATAAAAGATTTGCGTGCAATAATGTAAGGTTATGATTCATTTGACGCCATCATGTTTTCAGATATTCGTCAGCACTGAAAAAGAGAACTAAAGTGATTACCAATTTCGTCAGATCGGTTCGTTTTGAACGAAGAGAAGAAGGTTCCCAGTTTCAGGCAGGAGGAGGCCTTGGCCGCTTCAGGACTCTTCATGGGGTCTCAGGTTCCATTATGCGCAATTAACCTCTTCCATCTCGGACTCGAATAACGTCTTTCACTCAGTCATTATTAGAGCTAATAATAAGATTTCCATCTGAAAGTCAGGGAGAGGCCTCCACCATGGCCACCGAGAGAGAAGGCCGGCCCGATGGAGGCGCGAAGCAGGGAAGGTTTCCGTCCGATGGTTGTGCTTTAATCCGCATCTCGGATGAGCTTTCTTAAACATTTGTGAAGCCCTCTTGACACTTTATGGTATAATTGATAATGTGGAAGTAAAAGTGCTTGGTTGATATATGAAAGAATTAATTTATGGATGATAAATAAAGAAGTAGTTTAAGGATGATAGAATTATAATGCTAGTAAAAAAATAGTACATTAAGATAAGTTATATACATAGCAAGTAAAACAAAAAGAAACTAGTGACTTTAAAGCATAATCACCTTAATAAATTGGTTACTGTAAATATGGAATAAACAAAAATTTAAAAATAATGATAATTTCCTCTAAATTATTATCTGAAATGCTCAAGTATTTTAGGAACAATCTTATTTTCATGTTGATCTCAACTTTCTTTTTTTGGTAAGTTTTACTTGCATACAATCAGGTTATTTCTGACAACAATAATTATTCATTAATACATTTGCTTAAAGAGCCTATATCATCCATTTCCTCTCTCTGTTTCCAGTGCTGTGCCCCTGAGTCAAAACTCAATTTTAGGAAACAGAGCCTCATCGCCTACACAAAGAATATTATATATGAGTGCTGAGGTAAATTTCTCTGATCATTACAGTTCTGAATTGAGGTATTATTTATTTGTGATTATTATACAACAATACATAACAATATTTGCTGCATATCTTGAGGATATAATAAGAGCCCTATGTATATATGTATATATGTACGTGTGTGTGCAACTGTTAATACTTGTAACTTGAAATGCACATGTAGACATATTTGGAATACATATGAGGTTGCGTTTAATTAATTTTTTAATCCCCCTTCTCCCTGTAATTCAATTTTTCGTTTCAACAGTGATTCATTTATCAACTGCCCTTTAATTTATCATGCATATACTTATATTTAAATAAACTATTCATATATATATATATATATATATATATATATATATATATATATATATATATATATATATATATATATATATATATATATTATTTATATATATTTAAATATCGATGGAGATTGGTCTCCATAGAAATGCCTTCAGAAAATCAGTTCTCATTCCACCAGCCAATGGGAGATCGTTTACGAAGACGCTTTTCCCAAAAGCTTAAGCTTTCAGCCAATGGGAGAGGGCGATAGAAACTTTTTGTCTATGGTGAAGGCCTCTGATTGCCCAAAGCAATTCCGTCCCTGACAAGGACAGAGGAAAGCTCAGTGCGTTTAAGAACGAAGATGAACGGTTTCCTTCATAAACAAGAGCCTGTGAAAAGAAGAAAAGGACTCTGTTCCTCTATAAGGCCAGCTTAATTTAAACTCTCTCTCTCTCTCTCTCTCTCTCTCTCTCTCTCTCTCTCTATACCCTTTACATCTTACGACAGTTTCTCTCTCTATCTCTCTATAAATCTATCGAGATTAGGACAATTGTGGCTTTTATTTGCATGTGTGTGTATTATTGTGTGTGTATGTGTGTTCTCGTTTTACTAGTGGTAATGATGTTTAATGATATCAGTAGTGATATGAGCTGTTTATTCAACAAGAGTGTATGTGAATATATATTATACGAGTTGTTCTCTCCTAAACTTTAAATATTAGATATAAATAATATTCCTGGGTAGACTATAGCATAAAAATGTAAACATCAATTTCATCTATTTTTTGGGGAAATGTTGAATGTTTATATGTTAACTCTGTCAATCTGTGTCTTAATGATAAGTTTTATGATTCGTTTAAGGAATAAATGTAACTTTGAGCATAGATTGGTCATTAAGTATAGTTAATAATAAATAGCCATGTAGTTATCTTTCTACTGCAACAGTGTAGATATTTAAGCCAGGTCTGAGTTTTTATGCAACTTTGCAACAGAAGTTTGAAGCAGCAACATATCTCAAAGAAAAAATGAACGAATACTGCTTAAATGTCATCATTATCAATAACAATAATAATAATAATATATGTAATAGTTTGGCAACTAGAACCTCTTGCCCCAAGCAGGTTCTACTGAATATTGTGCTGCTTCTAGCTGCATTATTTTCTTAGAAAACATTTCCTATTTTCCTTGTGGACTACTCTTTTCAGTGGAAGTGCGTGCTGGCACAAAAACTCCTTCTGTTTGTCATTTCAGCAGAAAAGTCAAGAATCTGGATTCCCTGCTTCTTCCATATATTCATGCAGTTAGTTATACACTGGTGTTGCCCGCGACCTTTCGAAACAGACTCTTCTGTGTTCTCAGCAGGAGTTAATGAGGACTGGCAGATTGTTGTTGTTGTTTTAGATTTGGCTGGCCTTGTGTAAGCACAGGCTCTGCTTCTGGGGCAGCCCATGTCTATGTTGATGATGAGCCTGTGAGATGGGTGGAGGTTATTAGAAAACTTTGCCATGATACGCAGAAAGGTGAGTTTTGGGTAAAAGTTGGCAGATTGCATGGGGTCCTTCTCGAACTTATACACGGAGGCTTCAGCGGGGGGTCATGGACGGCGAATTCTGATTGGTTGCAGTCGGCGAACTTTGACCAAATTTCTGCAGCGAAGCTCGATCCTGACAGATCTTCGCAACTAGAATATCACTCATTCAGCGTTCCAGTGGCCGCCGTTGCGTGATGTCATGCCGGCTGACATCATCAGTGGTTAGGCTGCTATTGGGCTGAGAATAAGATGATGTCATTATCTACTCTTTCTGTCGTAGTCAGGATTGTCTTGAAGGCACTCGCTCATCAGGGCATCTCCATTCTCAAGTTATCGTTTTCCAGGTATTCGTTGGATTTGGTGCGTGTTCTGCATTACTCTTCTGCGTGATTCGTGGGTGGGCGATGCCTCACGTCGGCGTATTCATTGTTGGTTTTCTCTCTGCAATAGGAGCGCCTGTAGCAGAGCACGGGCGTCCGAAAGTCGGCGGCTCTCGATTATGCTGTATTTTGTATAATACTGTCGCGGGAGATGGAAATATTATGGGTAGCACAGGCGTGGTTCATGATGGCTTTCCCTCCTGAAATGGTGGGAGATCCCTTTTTGACAGACGCATCGTGGTCATTCCAGATGACATCAAGATATATTATGGGCGGATGCATCCCCAGTACCGTGAGGACGAGCTCCGCGAGCAAAATCGTCATGCGACGTCACACCGACCGAAGACGGTAAGAAAATAAATGCGCAATTTGTTATAAGGGGTACCGCACCCGTGATCTTGTGATGAAGAATAACCCCTCACTCCGCAGCAGAGAACCCTCAAGCAGAGGCGTGGTCTGCAAGTTTGTATGTAGGAGGGTGCCATCATGAACCACACGCCAGTACTTTACAATATTTCATCTCCGCGACGGTGTTATACAAATACCATTATAATCGGGAGGCCATACGACCCTCGACGTCTGCATATGCCCCACAGGCGCTCCCTCATTCTCAGAGAAAACCAACAATGAATACGACGCAGGAGGCGTCGCTCCACACCACGAATTTGGAAGAGTGGCTGCAGAACATACCGATCAACGGTGCACAAAAACGACAGCCTGAGAATGGAGATGTCCCTGATGGTGAGCGCCCTTCAAGACAGTCACCGACTACGACAGAAAGAGTAGATAGTGACATCATTCATTCTCAGCCCAGCTAGCAGCCAGAACTACCGATGATGGCCGGCGCGACATCGCAATGGCAAGGACCAATGGGAACGCTGGAATGAATTATGTTCCCGGAGTTGCGAAGATCTGTCGGGATCGACTTCGCCGAAATTTGACGAAGTTCGCCAACTGCAACCAGTCAGAATTCGTAAATCACTGACCCCCGCTGAAGCCCGTGTATAAGTTCAGAAGGACCTGTACGGTACCGCAGTCCTCTACTAGCCCGCTGGAGAGAATGACGGAAGAGTCTGTCGAAACGTCGCTGCAACGGTATGGAACTAACACCAGAATATATAAAGCCAGCCAGAAGTCAGATTTGACTTTTCCACCATGAGGCAAACAAATATAGGCGAGCTGTTGCACGCACCTCACTGAAGAAAGTCCACAATAAAGGAAAATAGAAAAAGTCTTCTATAAAATAAATACAGCTGAAGTAGCAATAATATTCAATAATAATAATAATAATAATACGTCTGAATGGGTGAGGTTTCATTAGACACAGAAAATATTGATCTGAAAAGTACAATTAGTAAACAGGTTTGGCGAGTCCAAAGGTCCTCACCAGGCCTGTATTTATCTCCAAAAGCTTACCAGAGAACATTTGCTGCCAGTAAGGCCAGTAGCAAGATTAGCAAAGAGAATTTATTAAGCAAAAATGGCAATGCGTAAATTATCTCATTATCATCATAGGTTTAATTTAAATCTGACATACTCGCCTACAGAAGTCTAAAGTATACAGTCATTATACAAGAGGTGCCTTTGAGGATGGCTTCCTAAGGCGCAACTGGCCCCTCACCCATGCAGTTCATGCCTCCCATACCTGCTGGCTGGCAGAGTGCCCTTAGATTTGGATTCCCTCAAGTCCTCACCCGCAGCCAGTTCAAGGCCCTCCCTGGGCCAGCCTAGCCTGGCAGGAAACCTTCCTCCACCATGAAAGCAACCTCTGAGGAGGACCTTCCCCTGGCCAGGGGTGCCCTCCAGGGATGGATTCCCTAAGGCTGTGGTCCCCTCATCAGCAATGGTTCCAGGCCCTCCCAGGCCCTCTTCCCCAGCCTGGGGAAAGGAGCCTTCCTCCACCATGAAAGCAACCACAGGAGGATCTTCCCCTGGCAGGTGCCTCAGGATCAGGTCCCCTGGGGCACTTATTCAATTCACCCTCATCCTTGTGGTTCAGGCCACTCTGAGCCTGCTTCCCCAGGCTGGAAGGAAAGCCATCTTCCACACCATGAAAGCAGCCTCTGAGGAGGATCTTCCACTGGCCAGAATGCCCTCAAGGGATGGATTCCCTAGGGGCGCCTTCAGGTCCCCTCATCCTTGGTTCAGAGCCTTCCCAGGCCCTCTTCCTAGCCTAAGGAGAAACCTTCCTCCTGTAAACTTGAAAGCACTCTGGGGACCTTCCTGGCAGGGGGTGCCCTCAGGGATGGATTCCCTAGAAGCCTTCAAGATCCCCTCATCCTACCTTAGTCAGTTTCAAACCACTCCCGGGCCTGCTTCCCAGCCTGGAGAGAAACCTTCCCTCCCCACCATGAAAGCAGCCATCTGAGAGGACCTTCCCTGGCAAATCAAGGGATGGATTCCCTAGGGCATAACCAAGGTTCCCTCATCCCCTTGTGGTTCACTCCAGACCCCTCTTCCCCAACCACAAGGAAGGAAACCTTCCTCCCACGTAAAAGCAGCCTCTGAGAGGACCTTCCCTAGAGAAGTGCCCTCAAGGGATGGATTCCCTAGAGACCTTATTCAGGTCCCTCATCCTTCAGCAGTTCCAGGCCTCCCCAGGCCCTCTTCCCAACTGGAAGAGACCTTCCCTCCCACCATGAAGCAGCCTCTGAGGAGGACCTTCCCCTGGCAAGAGTGCCCTCCAGGGTGTGTTCCCTAGAGCGTATCGGGTCCCCTCATCCTTATGGTTCAGGCCTCCCAGGCCTCTTCCCCAACCTGGAAGGAGCGCCACTCCATGAAAGCAACCTCTGGGAGGACCTTCCCCTAGCAAGAGTGCCCTCAGGGATGGATTCCTGACCTTGGTCCCCTCCTTGCAGTTTCAGGCCTCCCGAGACCTCTTCCCCCAGCCTGGAGAGGGCATTCCTCCCACCATGGCAACCTCTGAGGAGGACCTTCCCTGGCAAGAGTGCCCTCAAGGATGGATTCCCTAGAGCGCCTTCAGGTCCCTCATCAACACATCATCCCAGGCCCATCTTCCCCAGCCTGGAAGGAAACCTTCCTCCCACCATGAAAGCAGCCTCTGAGGAGGACCTTCCCCTGTCAAGAGTGCCCTCAAGGGATGGATTCCCTAGGGCGCCTTCGGGTCCCCTCATCCTTGTGGTTCAGGCCCTCCACCGGCCCTCTTCCCCAGCCTGGAAGCAAAGAAACCTTCCACCCACCATGAAAGCAGCCTCTGAGGAGGACCCTGGCAGAGTGCCTCAAGGGATGGATTCCCTGAGGCATGCCGGGTCCTTCATCCTTAGTGGTTCAGACCCTCCCCCGGAGCCTGCTTCCCCAGCCTGGAAGAGGCTTCCCTCCTGTAAGCAGCCTCTGGGAGGACTGCCTGTGGAAGTCAGGATGGATTCCTAGAGAGTAGCCTTGGATCCCCCCTCATCAGCATGGTTCAGGCCCTCCCCAGGCCTCTTCCCAACCTGGAAGAAACCTTCCTCCCACCATGAAAGCAGCCTCTGAGAGGACACCACACAGCAGAGTGCCCTCAGGGATGGTTTCCTAGGACATATGGTCCCCTCATCGCTTGTGGTTCAGGCCTCCCCAGGCCTCTTCCCAGCCTGGAAGGAAACCTTCCTCCACCATGAAAGCAGCCTCTGAGAGGACCTTCCCTGGCAGAGTGCCCTCAAGGGATGTATTCCATGGGAAACCAGTTTCCATACATGTGTTCAGGCCACTCCCGGGCCTCTTCCCCAACCTGGAGAAACCTTCCCCTCCACCATGAAGCAGCCTCTGAGGAGGACCACTTGAAGTGCCCTCAGGATGGATTCCCTAGGGCGCCCAACTGAGGTCCCTCATCCTTGTGGTTCAGGCCCTCCCCCGGGCCTCTTCCCCAGCCTGGAAAGGCTTCTTTACTCCCCACCATGAAAGCAGCCTCTGAGGACCTTCCCCTAGCAAGTGCCTCGAGGATGGATTCCCTAGGGCACTGCCCCAGATCCCTCATCCCCCATCGTTCAGGCCACTCCCGGGCCCTCTTCCCCAAGCCACTGGAAGGGAAACTCTCCACCGTGAAAGCAAGCCTCTGAGGAGGACCTTCCCCTGTCAAATTGCCTCAAGGATCGGATTCCTAGGGCGCCTTGAATCATCTTGTCAGTTCAGGCCCTCACCCGTGTCTTCCCCAGCCTGGAAGAGAGAACCTTCACTCCCACCATGAAAGCAACCTCTGAGAGACCTTCCCCTGGCAAGAAGTGCCCTCAAGGGATGGATTCCTAGGGCCTTGTGGATCCTCATCCCTTGTGGTTCATTATCTTCACAACCTGGAAGGAAGCCTTCTCCCACCATGAAAGCAGCCTCTGAGGACCTTCCAGAGGGTGCCCTCAAGGGATGGATTCCTAGAGGCGTATGGGTCCTCATCCCCCAACTGTAGTTCCAGGCCTCACAGGCCCTCTTTTTCTACAACCTGGAAGGAGCACTCCCACCATGAAAGCAGCCTCTGGAGGACCTTCCCTGGCAGAGTGCCACTCAGGGATGGATTCCCCTAGAGCCTTAGTCCCCATCGCCAGGGTTCAGGCCCTCCGCTGGGCCTCTTTAACCTGGAAGGAAATCTTGCCACATGGCGCAGCCTCACATGGGAGGACCTTCCCCTGGCAGAAGTGTTCTCAAAGGGTTGGATTTACAAGAACAGATTCCTCATCATGGATTTCAGGCTCATGGGCCCTCTTCCCCAGCCTGGAGAGGCCACCACTCCCACCATGAAAGCAGCCTCCTGAGAGGACCTGGCAAGTACCTCAAGGATGGATTCCTAGGGGCATGTGGTCCCCTCTGTCGCTTGTAGTTCAGGCCTCCCGGGCCCTCTTCCCCAGCCTGGAAGAGCCTCCTGCTGAAAGCAGCCTCTAGGAGACCTTCCTAGCAGGGAGTGCCCTCAAGGGATGGCTTCCTAAGGCGCCTTCGGGTTTCCCTCATCGCCTTGTGGTTCAGGCCTCCCAGGCCTCTTCCCCAGCCTGGAGAACCTTCCTCCCACTGCGAAGCAGCCTCTGAGGAGGACCTTTACTGGCAAGAGGTGCCCTCAGGGATGGATTCCCTGAGGCACCTTCAGGGTCCACTCATCCCGCTTGCGGTTCCAGGCCCTCCCCCCAGACCTCTTCCCCAACCAGGAAGGAAACCTTCCTCCTGCAGCCTCTGGGAGGACCTTCCCAGGCAAGAAGTGCCTCAGGGATGATTCCTAGAAGGCAACCGGGTCCTCATCATTGTGGATTTTCAGACCCTCCCCGGGCCTGCCCCCAGCCAGGAAGGAGAGCTTCCTCCCACCATGAAAGCAGCCTCTGAGAGGACCTTCCCCTAGCAGGCACCTCCAAGGATGAATTACCTAGGGCGCCCAACCAGGTCCTAATCACTTGGATTTTGGGCCTCCCGGGCCTGCTTCCCCCAACTCAGAGAGGCGCCCTCACCATGGCTTAGCCTCTGGGGAGGACTTCCTGGCAAGAAGTGCCCTCAGGGATGTTCCTAGGGCACCTTCATTCCTGGGTTTGGTTTAGGCCCTCCCGGGCACCACAACCTGGAAGGAAGCGTTCCTCCCCATATGAAAGCAGCCTCTGAGAGGACCTTCCCTGTGCAAGTGCCCTCAAGGGATAGTTCCTAAGGGCATGAATCCCCCCTCATCCTTATGGTTTCAGGCCCTCCTGGGCCTCTTCCCCAACTGGAAACCTTCCTCCACCATGGCAGCCTCTGAGGAGGACCTTCCCTGGCAAAGTCAAGGATGGATTCCCTGAGTATGGGTCCCCTCATCCCCTTGTGGTTCAGGCCCTCCCCGGGCACTCTTCACAACCTGGAAGAGCTTCCTCCCACCATGAAAGCAGCCTCTGGGAGGACCTTCCCCTGGCAGAGTTACCTCAGGGATGGATTCCCCTGAGAGGCGCATGGGTCCCCTCATCCTTGTGGTTCAGGCCTCCCGGCCTGCTTCCACAACCTGGAAGAGCCTTCCTCCACCATAAGCAGCCTCAAGGAGGACCTTCCCAGGCAAGAATGCCCTCAGGGATGGATTCCCTAGGGCGCCTTCAGTCCCATCCCCTTGTCTCTCTCTCTCTCTCTCTCTCTCTCTCTCAATTCGTGGTAAGGTTCATCATTCTCTCTCTCTCTCTCTCTCTCTCTCTCTCTCTCTCTCTCTCTCTCTCTCAATTCTTGGTAAGGTTCATCATCTCTCTCTCTCTCTCTCTCTCTCTCTCTCTCTCTCTCTCTCTCTCAATTCTTGGTAAGGTTCATCATTCTCTCTCTCTCTCTCTCTCTCTCTCTCTCTCTCTCTCTCTCAATTCCTGGTGGTCTATTCTCTCTCTCAATTCATTCTCTCTCTCACCCGTAAGTTTCATCATTCTCTCTCTCTCTCTCTCTCTCTCTCTCTCTCTCTCTCTCTCTCTCAGTTCATGGTAAGGTTCATAATTTTCTCTCTCTCTCTCTCTCTCTCTCTCTCTCTCTCTCTCTCTCTCTCTCTCTCTCTCTCTCTCTCTCAGTTCATGGTAAGGTTCATAATTTTCTCTCTCTCTCTCTCTCTCTCTCTCTCTCTTCTCTCTCTTCTCTCTCTCTCTCTAATCCCTCTCTCTCTTATCTCTTATTTTAATATTGCAGCATTTTATGTTATTATTATTATTATTATTATTATTATGATTATTATTATTATTATTATTATTATATTATTATTATTATTATTATTATTCTCGTTTTATTAGTAGTAATGATATTTTACGATATCATTAATGATACTGAGTGTTGTTTAGTCAACGAAGTGTATGTGAATATAAAATATACGATTGTTCTCTCTAAACTTTAAATATTAAATACAGAAAATAATTTTCTTGGGCAAACTATAACAGAAATATATGCACCAATTACTTATCTATTTACGATATGTTGAATGTTGGTATGTGTTAAATCTGTCAAACAAGTGCTTAATGGTAAGTTTTATGATTCGTATAAGGCCATTAATTTAACTTTGTGTCTCTTAGATTGGTATTTAAGTAGTTAATAATGAATAGCCATGCATTTATCTTTCTACTGCAACGAATTATGAATATTTAAGCCAAGGTTTGAGTTTTATTGTAGTAACTTTGCAGGAAAGTTTGAGAAGAAAAAACGGCAGATATCTAAAGAAAAATTGTGAATACCGCTTAAAATAATAATAATAATAATAATAATAATAATAATAATAATAATAATAATAATAATAATAATAATAATAATAATAATAATAATAATAATATAAGTTTGAATGAGCGAGATTTCATTTGACACTGAAAATATTGATCTGAAAAGTACAAATAGTAAACTGGTTTGGCGAGTCAAAAGGTCTTCACCAGGCCTGTACTTCCCTCCAAAAGCTTACCAGATTTATAGAATCTATTTGGCCAAGGAACATTGCTGCCATGAGGCTGACCCAACTTGAATTAACTAAAGAAATTATTAAACAAAATGGTAATACGTAAATTACCTCATTATCATCATAGGTTTAATTTAAATCTGACTTACTCGCCACTACAGAAGTCCAGGGCGTCATTTCAGATTTTTGTTGCGGGGGAGACGGTTTGGCCAGCAGCTTTAGCCTAATCAGCTGTTCTTTTTTGAGCTATTTTATGTGTTTTTAAGCCACATGAGCAAGGTATTTCAGCAAAAATTATATACTCCCACTACTATATGTTTTATCTATCATCACTGGTAGCTAGTAGACAGACAGAGATCAAGAAACATAATATTTCTGAGAAATTTTATATATTTATGATTGCACATTTAGAAAGAAAACATGCTGTTACTTCTTGGGGCTTGGGGGTGAGGGGGCCAAGTTGAGGCTTTTGGGGGGGATACTTGGGTCTTGGGGGGGCAAGTTGAGTCTTGAGAGGGCAGTTGACCCCCAGCCCCAAAATGACGCCCCTGCAGAAGTCTAAAGAAGTATACAGTCATTATACACAGGGTGCCCTTAAGTGATGGCTTCCCTTGAGCGCCCTGGGACTCCTCACTCATGTGGTTCAAGCCCTCCCATACCTGCTTTCCTGTCTTGGCAGGAAACCCGCCTCCCTCCAGGAAAGCAGTCTCTGAGGAGGACCTTCCCCTGGCAAGAGTGCCCTCAAGGGATGGATTCCCTAGGACGCCTTGGGACCCCCTCACCCTTGTGGCTCAGGCCCTCCCCAGGCCCGCTTCCCCAGCCTGGAAGAACCTTCCTCCCTCCACGAAAGCAGCCTCTGAGGAGGTCCTTTCCCTGGCAAGAGTGCCCCCAAGGGATGGATTCCCTAGGGCACCTTGGTGTCCCTCAGCCTTTTGGGTCAGGCCCTCCCCAGGCCCCCATCCCCAGCCTGGCAGGAAACCTGCCTCCCTCCAGGGAAGCAGCCTCTGAGGAGGACCTTATCCTGGCAAGAGTTACCATGCCTCCAAGCCCATACACAGACTTAACAGTAATCTCTCTCTCTCTCTCTCTCTCTCTCTCTCTCTCTCTCTCTCTCTCTCTCTCTCTCTCTCTCTGTTACTGATACAAGTAGAGTATATTATTAATAATAGTATTAACAATAGCCTGGTATTAATGCTGTTTTTTTCTGTTACGATAGTGGTCATATTTACCTTTTATAGAGAGAATTTTTTCAGTTCATCGTTATTTAGATATATTATTAATAATGAATTAATTAATAATAGCCTGGTATTAATGTTGATTATTTTCTCTTATTATTATAATTATCTTCATCTTTTATAGAGAGTATTTTTTCCAGTCCATCGTTATTTGATCTGTATCCACACACATTACTAACGTCATTTGCTCAGCCATGTCGTGACAGGAAATTTCCCAAACCTGTCAAAATAACGAAGATTAATTTAAATCGGAATTCAGATTGATTTAGCGTTACCTTCAATCTATGTCCGAGTATAAATAATTGTGTGTGAGTGTGTGTGTGTGTGTGTTTGGGCTGCATAGGAGGGACAAACATTACGCAGGCAACGTTGATCTCTAGTTATATGGGACGAGAGTTGGACCCCGATTCTGATACTCAAGTTTGAAGAGGAAGAAGAAGAAGAAGAAGATAATCACCGGCCGTCACCCATCAGATTGGTTCAGGTGACTGACAATACCTAGCAGGATCAACGAGTGATCAACAAGGACGACCACAGGCTCTTTTTAACAAACGAGTGGAATGGGCTAAGGAAAAGCTTTGCCAAGATATTTGTGTGGACGTAGACATCAAACAGTCAGGTAAGGGTAGTGAGGTCACGCAGACGAGGGAACATCATTCGTTTTACCCTCTGAAGCAACGACGGCTAAACATTTCATTCAGAATGTTGGTCGACATTTGTCCTCACCATTAGTGATTTATATATTGTTATTGTGTCTATGAAACAGTGAAATATTAGGACCTCTTGGGGACAGATTTGGCCATTTTTTCAAAGCTTCCGGGCGAGTTTGACCAGACACCAAACGCTTGAAAACCAATAAACAAAGATGGAGAGAAGCAGGCGCAGAAAAATTGGGAGTCGTGACAGCAAGGCAGAGTTGGGCAGTAGACAGGGGGAAGTCGTGCTGGGAATGTCATTCCCCCCAAAAGAAATTCCTGGAATCTACTTTGACGGGCACCGATGACAAAGTGGAGTGAATTCAGAAGAACGAAGAAAATTAGTGACATTTAGGCCCTTTCTAAGGGTCATAGGGCAAAACAGACCCACCATGTTCTATCAAAATGGCCCAGAATTGTGATCAGCAATAAATATAGACATCATTAAGTAAAAATTGCTTACAAAACTTATTGTACTAGTATTTCTAAGGAAGAGCTGTACACAGAGGGGTTGTTTATCAATGAGAAGTTTTTGATAATAAAGAAAAGGGTGTGTTTGATGCAGTGGAGGTAAGATAACTTAATGTTAGTAACTAACATAGCACGTATGTCGTATGAAACACGACGGAGAAGGTATGGTCTGAATGCTATAGATAACAGGCACTTCAGAGGAGGGCTAATTGAGGTTTTAGGAAAGTCTCCTGCTGGAATGTGCCAGTGACGATAGCGAGATCTGTCAGTTAAACTGAAAAGACATTATATACCTGATGTAATACTGTCTTCCATTCCATTACGGGAAATGGTCAGTGTCTTTTGCGATATATTTTTAATATGATAAAGGCCTATATATATATGTTTGTGAATATATATATATATATATATATATATATATATATATATATATATATATATATATATATATATATATATATATATATATATAATATATATATATCTGTATATATATATATATATAATATATATATATATATATATATATATATATATATATATATATATATATATATATATATATATATACATTGTATATATAATTTACTAAATGGAACTCCTGAGAAGGTTTTGAAAGGGTGTTCTTGTTAAACTTGCATTTCCTTATGACCAACCTTAAACAGCTACTTGGGAAAGTTGAAAATGTTGACGGCAGTAGGAAAAAAAATTTTTAATGACCAAGGGTATATATTTCATTCATCACCAAAGTACTGAAATTATGCAACTCAGATTAATACTATGACGTGAAATTAAATATCAGGTAATGCTTTGAAATAAAAAGTTTTAACAGCTGGATATCCCATGCAATTTTAATCACGCTTTTATATCATGCTGATTCCTTCAAAACTCAAAGTGGAAAAGGTTTCAGTCTTAAGCAAAACTAAGTGTCCAGAATATTGTTATGACCTTCGTAAACGTATTCCAGGTTTTCCAGTGCTGGAGGACGGTCTGCTCAAATTGCCGGAACTGCACTGCCAACCATAGTCTCGTCCAGGATACACCAATCGAGAGAAGGTGGGTCATTTAAAGAAATGTTTATGGATTTGTGTATATATTTCGGATCATGTCAAGATCAGCGAACCCAACATCTCCATGTCAAGAAAAGCGAACCCAATGATCCCCTTGTAAAGAATGGCCAACCCTTTCCGGTCCGAACTCCAGTTCCACATGAGGGCTAGTACTAAACACTACGAAACAGTGATTCATCTACACTGTTTCGCTGTGTTTAGTACTAGCCCCGGGGGAGTCAAATGTATTTCGCCTTATTTAGTACTAGCCCCTGGGGGATCAAATGTCTGGTACCGAAGTGTTTGTGTCTAGAACAGCGAATCCGATTATTCCCACGTAAAGAATAACGAACCCTGCTGCGAGTGGGTTCGCTAATCTTGACATGATCCCTTTTTGATTCTAAAGACCTCCAGTTTTCCTTAAATTTCTGCAAGTTTTCACACTCATTTGTAGGTTTTGAAGCTGGGTCCTTATTTTGTATCTTGGGCTATAAAAGGGGCTTTTTAGAAAACCCCCAGAATGAAGCGAAATCAAACGAGCATCAGAAAATTAGGACGAGAATACAGGGAGAGCATTTATATAGACCCTCCTTTCTTTCCTTCTTCCTTCTTCTCCCTTCCTTGTTTGAGTGAACTTGTGGTCATATTGTTTACACTGTGTCAACAATTGCTTCAATACTGGTGAGTGTTCAGCTTCCAGCATGCATAAGTGTTTACTTTGCAATGTTGTTATTAAACGGGCAGGTGATATATGCAAGGGTTAAGTCACGTAGGCTTTCAGTGTACAAAAAAATGGCCAAAAACGATCTATAGGTAGGTCTGTGCTGGGACGAGGTTAGGATTTTGGGCTAACCCAGAGATAGCATAGCATAGCCACTTTTTCCTTGACCTCATTTTGGCTGTACTGACACCCGCCTTTGGTCTATTAAGTGTGAATAAATGAAGGGTTACTGTACGTTTGCGTGCTCACATATTTTCAGTACAGTGATAGAAGAACCATGAATAACTAGCCAAGGATGTGGTTTTCACTCTGGCTACCTAAAATTAATTGATCGCTGATCTAACTTTTGGTATATGTTAATCACTTGTTAACCCAGGCATCATTTTGAAAAGTCTAAACTCAGGTGAGCGTTGCAGGGGCAGAATAATTGATCGAAGATGCAGATGAATTATGTTTTTCGTAACTTTCAGTAAGCTTCCCAGGTGATGTGGAACATCAGACCACTTGCGTCATAGCATCTGCTTGTGTGCTAAGATATTCATGTTGCTGTATAATGTACAACGTATAATGTTTAATGTACAATATATACACTAGTCTGTGGAAGTTTGCTGTGCAAGTTCATGGTCCCACAGCCTTTTCTGTAGCAATGTATTTCCATGATGGTAAATGGTAGGGTAACAGATACTTAACAAATACATAAAGTATAGTATACAGGAATGCATTCCCATTATGGTAAATGGTAGGTTAACACAGGAATGCATTCCCATTTTGGTAAATGGTAAGTTAGCAGGTACTTAATAACTAAATACATAAAGTATAGTATACAGGAATGCATTCCCATTTTGGTAAATGGTAAGTTAGCAGGTACTTAATAACTAAATACATAAAGTATAGTATACAGGAATGCATTCCCATTATGGTAAATGGGAAGTTACCAGATACTTAACTAAATACAGAAAGTATAGTATACAGTAATGCATTCCCATTATGGTAAATGGTGAGTTAACACAGGAATGCATTCCCATTTTGGTAAATAGTAGGTTAACAGATACTTAATAACTAAATACATAAAGTATAGTATAAAGGTATGCATTTCCATTATGGTAAATGGTGAGTTAACACAGGAATGCATTCCCATTTTGGTAAATAGTAGGTTAACAGATACTTAATAACTAAATACATAAAGTATAGTATACAGGAATGCATTCCCATTATGGTAAATGGTAGGTTAACATAGGAATGCATTCCCATTTTGGTAAATGGTAGGTTAACAGATACTTAATAACTAAATACATAAAGTATAGTATACAGGAATGCATTCCCATTATGGTAAATGGTAGGTTAACATAGGAATGCATTCCCATTTTGGTAAATGGTAAGTTAACAGATACTTAATAAATAAATACATAAAATATAGAGTAGGGAAATGCATTCCCATTATGGTAAATGGTAGGTTAACATAGGAATGCATTCTCATTATGGCAAATGATCATTCATTAAATTGTTGGATGCTCCTCAGAACATAGCCACAAGGAGTCTGATTATGGGTCAGCATTCTTCATTAGTGAGAAGATAATAATTAGTTGCTATCCATCAACCCACTTTTCTGTATTAAGCAGATAGGTCATTTTGCATCACATTGTCAATCCTTAATGGTCAAACATCTTAGCAACCTTGATATATGATATTGGCTTCAGACTTTCACAAGCACATCGATATTATAATGAAGTGGAAACTGACAATGGTCTCGTTATTGACTACCTTTTATGGTCTCACTGTTAACCTAACTTTTACGGTTTCATTATTACCCTACCTTTTACGGTCTCATGATTAACATACTTTTTATGGTCTCATTATTAACCTACATATTATGGTCTCATTATTAACTTACTTTTTATGGTCTCATTATTAGCTTACCTTTTATGATCTCTTTTATTAACCATCCTTTATGGTCTCATTATTAACCTACCTTTCTCACTGTCCCATTATTAACCTACCTTTTATGGTCTCATTATTAGCCTACCTTTATTAACTGTCCCATTATTAACCTACCTTTATGGTCTCATTATTAACCTACCTTTCACTGTCCCATTATTAACCTACCTTTTATGGTCTCATTATTAGCCTACCTTTCACTGTCCCATTATTAACCTACCTTTTATGGTCTCATTATTAGCCTACCTTTCACTGTCCCATTATTAACCTACCTTTTATGGTCTCATTATTAACCTACCTTTTACGGTCTCATTATTCACCTACCCTTTACAGTCTCATTATTAACAAACCTTTTACGGTCTCCTTATTAACCATCCTTTTACGGTCTCACTTTAACCTACCAGTTTATTAACCTACCTCCTCTCATTATTAACCTACCTCCTTGATATTTAAAAAAACCATCATTAAGCTGAAGCTTCATTCAGTGTCAGTGGGGACATCTGTGTGTCATTTTAATTGCTTTTCATTTACATTGTTTACATAGAGTTATAGGAGAGTATTTTTAAAATGATCTTTGTGGGTTGTATTAAGGAGTTTTGACACTTCAGAGAAGGCTGAGGAAGACAGGAAATTCATCCTCGGAAATGGATGGTATAAAGGACAGGTCACACGTTGTTTAGTCCAGAATTCATGACGTCCATAGATAAAGGCATTTTCACTTTAAGGTGAGTTTTCATTTTAATATTTACTAAGCTGGAAGTTAGTCAGATTTATAACAAAGGCTTTGGTTGTTGATTTATATTATTTAAAACTCGTTTTGAAGAATAATAACCCATTTTGGTTATCATTCTTATGGTAAGGTTGTTATTTTGATGAATGATTATATTCTCTCCCTCTCTCAAACACACACAACACTCCACCTACAACCCTCTGATCATAACATCTCACATCCACCCACAGTCCTCCCACAGCCTAGGCCACAATCATCCACCAACATTTCCTCACCTATAACCCTTCACCCACAACTATCCACCTATAACCCTGCATCACAACCATCCACCTACAACCATCTGCTTACAACACCCCACATCCACCCAAAACCCTACACCCACAGTCATCAACCCACAACCTCACACAATCATCCACCCACAACCCTAAAACTATAACCCTCCACTCACTACCTTTCATCAACAACCATCCATACAACCCTCCACCTGTAGCCATCCGCCACAATCATCCACCCACAGTCCCACACCAGCAACCTTCCCCTAACAACCTGCTGCCCACAACCCTACACTAACAGTCATCAACCCACAACCCTCATCCACAACCTTCCACCCACAACCCTCCACCAAACACCATCCACCAAACGCCATCCACCCACAACTTTCTGCCCACAGCCGTTCATACACAACCTTATACAAACTCCTACCCACAACCATCCACTTGCATCCATACACCATAACCTTCCATACACCCATCCACCCACAACCTTCCTTCCACAACCTTCCACCTGCAACCTTGTACCCACACCCCTCCATCCACAGTCACCAACGAACAACCCTTCACCCATAACCATTCGTCCACAGTCATCCACCCATTACCCTACACCCACAACCCTCCTCCCACTGCCATCAAACCACAACCATCCACTTGCTACCCACCCATAACCCTCCACCTACAATCTTCCACCCACAATCCCAACCCTCCACCTACAACCCTCAGACAGTTCTCTGTTCACAACATTCATCCACCCACATCCTTCCACCCACAACCCTCCACTCACAGCCTTTCATCCACAATCATCCTCCTACAACCGCCCACATACAACCATCCATCCATCCACATTCTCCATCCACAGCCTTTCATCTACAGTTTACATGTATCCTTCGTCTGAGGCATCCTTAGCCTTCCTGCAGGACATACCAGAATCCTTCTCAAGGATTTCAAACACATACATACTTAGCAAGCCCTCTCTCTCTCTCTCTCTCTCTCTCTCTCTCTCTCTCTCTCTCTCTCTCTCTCTCTCTCTCTCTCTCTCTCCTAGTTAACTCCTGAGTGACAGTAATCGATTTGAAATATTTTTCTCAGTCGCCTCAGTACATTTTCTGAGACTTATCAGATCATACTCCTGCAATCTTCTCTCTCTCTCTCTCTCTCTCTCTCTCTCTCTCTCTCTCTCTCTCTCTCTCTCTCTCTCTCTCTTGTGTTAATTGTGTTTATCTTTACAAGATATGTGACCCATGGAATAAATTTCCACCAGAAGTTGTAAACAGCAACAGTGTGGAAGTGTTGAAAAGAAAGCTAGACAAAATCATTAGAAGAACAGTGTGAATGAACAGTAAAACCTGCTCCTAGAGATAAGTGAGCACATGATGTCTCCTCGGATGCACTAATAAGTCTTTGAGGCATCCTGATCCTTGTAACTCTCTCTCTCTCTCTTCTCTCTCTCTCTCTCTCTCTCTCTCTCTCTCTCTCTCTCTCTCTCTCTCTCTTTTCTAGTACATACATAAGGTAAAGTCAGCAGACACATCTTGAAGCATTGGTCATAGAGATTTGTATTTCCTGACATCTTCATGCATAGGAGTTTAAAGGTAACATGACATGAATTCATATCCAGAGTTGACTTTGAAAAGGAAGTCTGTGAAGTGTCGAGATGACAGTCCTGCTTTGGATTCTAAAGTAAGTTCTTTGCTTTCCAGGTACATTTCAGAAGCTGGGATCACTCACTGACGGACAGAGACATTGCACACAGGAATTGAAGTTCCAGCTCATCGGATGAAGACAAATTTGTACTCTCTGGAAAATCGGCAGAAAATTTGCTTTTTTGAAAAAAAAGGTGACCTTTGTTGTTTGGCCAGGAGGGCTGTTCGATTGCTGCTCAATTGCTGTGCCATGATGTTCCTCATTCTGACTTTATGAATAACAGAATTAGGCAATTATTACTTTATAATTTAAGAGGAATTTTCTTTAGTCTGATGGTCCCTGAATGTAAGGGCTTGGCATGAAAAAGAGAAAATGAACATTTATCGCTCTGGCCCTAAAAAAAATAACAATTCTTGTCAAGGTAAAAAAATACTCTGTAGGATGTATTAATTTTACATTATATCTGCCTCTTAGTATCAGTGGATTTTGCCTTTCATGTAATAAGTTATATCTGTCAGTGTATTTTGCTTTTCATGTAATAAGTTGTATTTCAAAATTTTTCATGTAGGATATAATTAATATGTAAGGTTTTGGCACTCTTTCATTTGGCAGATAAGTTAAATATTAATAACTCACGTGAGTGTTGATTGTAATATTACCTAAGAAGGTACTCTTTGTATCTCACAGTAATATTACTTGAGTAGTGGGTTCAAACATTTCATATTCGCTTATGCCTGAATGGCCCCAGTCAGAGCAACTGGTCAGACCTTCCTATGCTAGTGTGAGCCCTTTATCTCATCTGTTTATTTCAAACTCCTACAAACCTCTTTCCCCCTTAGGGGATAATGCAATCAGTGCACCTCACGCCGTGCACTGTAGGCAATACTTTAGGTTCTTGGCAGCGTCCCTTCCATGGCCCCTACTGCAACCCCTTTCATTCCTTTTACTGTACCTCCATTCATATTCTCTTTCTTCCGCCTTGCTTTCCACTATTTCTTAGCAATTGTTTCATAATACAACTGCGAAGTCTTCCTCCTCCTACACCTTTCAAACCTTCTTTACATTCGACATTCATTTATTTCTGCCTGTTTAATTTGGTTGGCTTTGATGTGCTGTGTTCAGTCAACTGATCAATAATTTAGCACTTCTTTTGCTTTTCGTGGTCCTATGACTGTCCCAGTCATTTCATGATCCTGGCATTTCTTTAAATTCAGTCTGTAACTGTGCTTGGGTTTTCAACTTTTACGGGTAAGTTTTGGAACTTCAGAAGTTCAAACGAAGATGCAATGCATTACTGCCCTAATACAGTTCAACTTGTATTTTAATATTTTACCCACATTTTTGTTGATTTCGTTATTAATCTGTTAATTTATCTTCTAATGACTGAACTCCTCTTTCTGTATTTCCCATTACCCTCTGTTACTTCTTTCGAATGAACACCATAATATTCTTTGGAAGCTTTTTGAATTTCAAGTCAGTGGCTCCTGTAGTGGACATGTTCCATATGAATAGGGCTCATCTTCTGAATAATAATAATAATAATAATAATAATAATAATAATAATAATAATAATAATAATAATAATACAATAATAATAATAATTAATAATAATTATTCAGTATTTTTGACATTGTTACCAGTACACTGTAATGGTACTTTCTCTTATCTCGTTGTTTATTGTCCCTCTCAGATGTTTATTGTGCATCCACTTTGCTGGGTTAGTATTGAGATATCTAGTTACTATTGTGATTTTTATCCTTCCTTAATCTGGCTAGTGTTTGACGACCATCTATTCCTCCTTCAGGCCTTGCCCGGTCGTGTGGGCTAGGGTGGTTAATCCTGCAGTTCATTTTAGACAAACCCAACATCTCTTTATAGCTGAAATAGAAGTTTTTGGCTCTGTTCAGGCACAAGTGAAGATGAGAGGTTTGTCACCCTGAACACAGACAAGGTTATTTTGTAAGG
>NC_089771.1:8693154-8701149 GCF_040412425.1 Macrobrachium rosenbergii
AATTTCTTGTAGTCTGGTAAAATCTCTCTCTCACATTTCTAGTCTGGTAAAACTCTCTCTCTCTCTCTCTCTCAATCTCTCTCTCTCTCTCTCTCTCTCTCTCTCTCTCTCTCTCTCTCATCTTTCTCGTAACATTTCATTGTAGTCTGGTAAAACTCTTGCACTCTCAATCTCTTCTCTGTAGTCTGCTGTATTGCCTGATGTCTCCACTGACTCTTCTCTCTCTCTCTCTCTCTCAGTATTTCTCCAAGATTTCCTTGTAGTCTGGTAAAACTCACTCTTGATTGACTCTCTCTCTCTCTCTCTCTCTCTCTCTCTCTCTCTCTCTCTCTCTCTGGTCTCTCTCTCTCTTTCCTCAATATATTCTCGTGTTTAGATGTAGTCTGGTAAAAACTCTCTCTCTCTCTCTCTCTCTCTCTCTCTCTCTCTCTCTCTCTCTCTCTCACTCTCTCTCTCTACTCAGGCTCAAAAATCTCTCTCTCCAAGTATTTCTCGTGCTATTTTTTTAGTCTGGTAAAACTTCTCTCTCTCTCTCTCTCTCTCTCTCTCTCTCTCTCTCTCTCTCTATCTCTCTCTTGTAAAATCTCTCTCTCTAAATTTTCGTAATATCTCATTGTAGTGTGGTAAAACTCTCTCTCTCTCTCTCTCTCTCTCTCTCTCTCTCTCTCTCTTCTCTCTCTCTCTCTCTAATCTTCTCTCATTGTTGTGTGGTAAATTTCTAGTCTGGTAATACTCTCTCACTCTCTCTCTCTCTCTAATACCAGGCTCAAAGACTTAAGATAAACCATGAGCCTTTGACTTTTATAAATGGTACATGAGACTTTTAAAAGGATTTTTGAAAATAAACATTGCTTAGAAAAAAAAAGTTTCTACTGAGGCTAAAATCAAAGATTTGATTGTACCTGATTTAGGCTATAGACTAGGCCCTAAGTAAATTTTTTAAAAATTAGAACTTACGAATATAGGTAAAAATGGTTAAGGACTATATGTACCCCATGAAACTTAAGATTATCGATAGGAAACAGTCCATCAGAATGGTTAGAGAAAAAGGCTAGCGTAGAAGTACTGCTAAATGACGTCATCAGAGAACTGCCCCTGTAGAATGGCACGAATGAATATATTTGATGACGTCATAGGTTGTGACGTCATTCCATTCACCAAATGTAGTCAAGGTTGTGACGTAATTCCATTCAGAAAATGTTAGTCAAAATTGTGACGTCATTGGTTTCATTCCATTCAAAAGCCATGCATAGGAATCAAGGTTGTGACGTCATTCCATTTTCAATGTCAAGGTTGTGACGTCATTATTCCATTCACAAAAGCCATGCATAGTAAGCAAGGTTGTGACGTCATAGTTGATGACGTAATGTAGAAAAACTATGTAGAATATAGAGAGGAAATAAAAACCATTAGATAACCGGACAGTCTTTTATTGAAATCCAAGAAATAATTTCAAAGGTAGGGGAGGGTACTCGTGATAATGATAAAAAAAAATCTTTTTTTTTCCTCCTTGGAGCCAGCATTGCAATGCCCCGAAGGGAGGAATGCCCCCAGCAGGAGGTATACAGCCAATCGGGTACCAACTTTGAAGTCGACCCAAAGGGCTTAAGTTTTCTAAGCTGACAGCTGATTGGCCGAGATGGGAAAAAGCCTCAAAAATACTTCCTTTGTGTTTTCCCAAATGTCTTTCAGTTTTCTGTTATACAGACCCTTTCAAATGTCAAAGAAAACGTTAGGACAGAGTCTCCCAAGATGGGCGTGGTCAAGTTACCAACGAGACAAGCCTTAGCTTACGTTTGCTCTGAAGGACCTGTTTTCGTACCGAGGCAAATGCTTGCTTGGCGTGTAGGGTCTAATGAAACATGGAGTGTTCAACCCGTAGACTTTCACAGCCAGAATTTCATCTCGAAGCATAATGGCCAAAATAATCCCAATTCCAGTTCCTCTGTGGATAACTTGGAAGAAATCTACTGGGTGTAAACATACACTCTGGCATTCTGCTTTCCGTTTTCATTGAGATTTCGAAACCGAAAGAGTTCCTCTAACGTCTTCTTAACTAGAAAATGAGTCTTAGACAACCCTCATAGAAAACAGGGAACAACTAAGCAAAAGACGGTAACGAAGTTAAATATATCTCGAACGTCTTAGCCATCTGACATTGACTCTGTACCTGACAGAATTCTTGACTTTGAGAGCTGTGCAGGATAATTTTACTTGTAAATATTAATTGATACGACTATGTAATCCTCATTATCAGGTATATTTATATATAAAACTGACTTCATTTTCTTTAATACTGATTTAACTAAAATAACTTAGTATTTTTAAAGGTCTCACACAGACTGTTCTCTGACATCTTCCTCCAGCATTTTGACGTCAAATTTGATGTCAAAATTTCAATAATGGCGGCAAAATTGGTCTAACCATGATTTTAAACATGAGAGACTTAAATTTGACACAAATATTGCCATTTTGTCATCAAGATTTGACGGAAAAGTGCTGAAATATCTCAAAAAATAGGCTCCTGTGACACCCCATCCAATGTAGAAATGCCCTATGAGTGACTTTAGATTTTTCAAGTTAGTTCCATTTAGATGAAATTTTTAATACTGAAATGATTCATTTTCACTTAGTTTTATGATTACATTTCGTTCTTTCAAACACCTTTGCCTGAATAACTTTTTCCATGTGAATTTGATGATGCAATGTGTTTAATTATAGCTTGAATGACGCCAAGTTCCACGATTAGAGGGACATTTATTTACTAGAGAAATGTACGCATTGAATAATTTTGCTTATGTACTGTATTTAGACAGCATTTTTTGCTGATTAGTTGCAATCTATCTTCAAAATCACATGTTTGCTGCATTCTCGTATCTTATTACTGTGCTTACTTTACATTTTTAAATAAAAATTTTGCAGTCTAAAGTTATTTAAACTGTATTTTTTAAGGCTTAGCCTGTTAACATGCACCAAAATACTTAATTATTCAGAACTAAATTTCCTAATTTGGTACAAATAAACCAAAGAAAATCTAATCAACTTTATTTTACTTCAAATTACAAGTCATCCTCAAGTCTTTTTGTTACAACAAAAGCAATTAATTACACCAAGACACATACAGTCCCCCCAGAAGCAGACAAGTGACCCAAACCCCTTCAGGTGGAACGCGCGCCTTGAGGCACTCCCCTCTTCCCAAAAAAAACCACAAATTCGTCTCATAGGCCCAAGGACACCATTCAGTGTAAGTGATTGAGTCGGGTAAATGGTCAGAGACGCGCAAAGCTACTGTCCTCCTGCCCCGTTCTTCCTCCCCCAGCAGGACAGCAGGTCGGACTAACGTCGCCTTCACCGTGCACGTGGACCACCAGGCCAGTTTAGGTTCTGTGTGATACATCTTACAAAAATCCATTCCATTGCCAGGTAATTATGGAGAAATGTCCAGTTGCAAATTGGAACATTCCTTCAGGTGTTTTGAAGTTCGTTTGTCTTCTCACATCTTTCTGCTTCCAGTTTTAACAAGACTTTGAAAAGCAGTTTTTTACTGATCATCAGAACAGGACTGAAGATTAAGAAAAATCGTTTCATGTAGCTCATCAAATTATTGACAATAAAAATTCCCTATTGCCTTGCTTATCAGAATTGAGCCACGTGACTAAAAATCGGCTAAAAATGAAAACTGCTGTTTCATATGGCACATGAATTATATTAAAATGACTGTTTTGCATACTAGAACAAAGTACAAGGTACCAAAAACTGCAACATTGCATTGATCATCAGTACAGAATAATGGACATTGCCTTTTCATATGGACCATTACGACAGGGCTATCGTTGCAACAATCACAACCAAAGAATGAATGCTGGTTAGGAAAAACTTCATGAAATTAACTTTTTTACCTCAAAACCTGCCTTTTAAAGTGCTAATACCAAACTCCAAGTTTAAACTTAATCTTTTGTCAGCTTTTATAAATCTTTACCTTTTATCATATTCTTGAATCTGTATTCATCTTTATAACCTAATTCTTTAAGAGAATACTGAACCTCTATTCTGAGAGTTTTATTGGAAAAAAAAAAAAAAAAAAAACAGAGCTGACATACCTTCTGGTCCTAAAAAAAAACAACACTTTCTAGGTAAAAAAACTCTCTAACTCACACTTTGTCTTCTCAAAAGATCTCAATCGAACTGACTCTTTTTATATAAAAGCACACTCTAGATAGATAAAGAAAGACTTTTATCTACAGAAAACTGATGAACAAGCACTGTCAAGTGAAATGAGAACAAACTAACATTTTTGGCAAAAAGTCTCCACTTCCTGGGTAAAATCAACTCTGGCTCCCAACTGACAAACTTTGTAAACAAATGAACTCCATTTTCTGTGGAAAAAAATTCACCCACACTAACAAGCAAAATGAAAACTCATAACAAAAAGAAACGTGCTAAAAGACTTGACCAAGAAAAAAAAAGTTGAATTGATATACTGTGTACAAAACTTGCAAACCAACATACTTTCAAACCCAAAAATCACTATCTAATAATTTTCCAGTCAGAACAAAAACCTCCTTTGAATCAACAGAACTTTCTTCCCCTGAAAAAAACTCAACTTTAAATAACACTTCCTCAGTGAAAACAACCTCGGAATTGATAACACTTTCCAGGCAAAAAAGCTTTCAAGAACTATCACAAATGGACAAAAATCACTTCCATTTAGCACATTTTCCTGGCAAAAACCTCCTAATAAAAATTTTTTAAGTAAAACTAACACTCTCCTCCAAAGATACACATTTTTGGCAAAAACTCTTTCAAATAGACGAAACCTTTCAAAAAAATGAAAAAAAACTTTCTGAAAAAAAAAGCAAAAATTCACGAAATATAAAGGCATTTTAAGCAAGTGACGCATGAAGCCTAGTAGGAGCTCTCAAACTAATAGGTATTCTAATCAAAAACTCTCCCAAACAAGAATATATACTTCTTGGCAAAGAAAACAGCAAACTAACAGAATTCTATGAAAAAACACACACAAAATAACAGACTTCACAGCCAAAACAAACTCCCTAACAGACTTTCTTGCCCACCCCAGCCCCCAAATCACTGACTACTACATTTTCTAGGCCCCAAAAATTCCAGACTAACACTTTCTACATCATAAAATACAAACTAGCAAGACTTCCAAGAATGATCAGATAATATAACTAACAGGTTACCAGCAAAAATTACAAAGTAACAGACCTACTATAAAAAATTTTTAACAGACTCTTCAGGCAAAAAGCCCACAAATCAAACATCTTGAAAGCTATAGCATCAAAGTTAACAGATTCTGTGAAGGCACAACCATTAAAAGTTAACAGACTTCACCTGGCAAAACAGCCACAGACTAACAGGCTACATGAAAGTACAAGCAACACACAGACATTTGAAATAAAATATGGCATTTGACCATTAAAGAAACAAATATAGGCTGTCTAAAAAAACAAACAAGGAAACAAAAGTTAACAGACTTTTTGAATTAGCATTAGAATCAAGACTTCCCTCCTGACTAAGTTTCACAAAATTGACTTTCTTGAAAGTATCAAGCAATGACAAACTTCCTGTCAAAAAAGGCCACAATCAAACTTTTAACACTATCTTTGGAAAATCTAAAGACTTTCAAAACCAAAGCTACCAAAAATCAATTTATTCAGAGAAAACAATCTGACAAAAATCAAGAAACCTTCATTTACCTGCTAATTCTGATCTTGAACCAGTTTTTTTCACCTCCTTTCAAACACCAAAATTCACATTAAATTCTAGACTTCCTTGTATTCAAGACATACACATATTTTGTAGAAAAATTCTGTCATCAAAAAATAAGACAAAGATCACAAACAAGGAAGCTCCGTGGAAATGGACTTTTCTAAAAGTGCAAAATTCCAGGTTACATCAGAAAAACAAATTCCTTTCAGAAAGCATGAAACTGAAATTATGACAGACAAAAAGACTTTCTAAAACCAAAACTATCATAAACAAAGATCCTCTTGTAACCAAAATCTGCCAGGGGCATGAAATAAAAGAAAACCTGGACCCGAATCTTGAGACAAATAGGTTTCCACATGGGATAAAAACTCTTTTGTAAGAGCAAACCTTTCAATAATGGAATAACATTGAAACTTCACAAATTCAATGATACTAATGATGATGAATCAGACTATTCTGCACTAAAAAGACATTATCCCAGTTATCTGAAAGTAAACCTGGGGATGAGACTAAAGAAGTCTGTAAACACTAAAATTCCCAGGTTATCACAAACACTCTGAAAATCAAAACAGCCAGACCCATTCTGAGACTAAAAAGCTGTCTGTATTCATACATCCATTGTCATAAACCAGTTTTTGAATAAAAGATACATGATGCATTCCCAGCATTATCACTATCCCATGTCCATTTTACAGAGAATATCTACTCAAAAACAAAGCTGAAAAAATAAATTACAACTCTAAGAAAATTCAAGGTACTAATTTTCAATTACTTTAAAAACACCTACATCAAACTTCTGATCTGTCTTGATCTCTGTAACCTTTATAATGGAATAACAAGTTCTGAAATCACAAGGCATCAAGTTCTCAACAAGGACTTCCAGTTCTGAGACTCTAAGTTTCACACATCAAAAAAGCTCTGTAAACCTACTTTCCCTAAACTGAGAGCCATATCAAACCTAGGGACACATCTCAGAATTACCAACACAAAGCTACTGATCAAGAAACAAAGTTCTGACTGACATCAAAAAGAAACTCAGTTCTGAATCATTATGTAAAACCCAGAAAAGCATCAATCATGACTAGTTCTGACTTACCAGCATAAAACTATGTAAACTGCCAACATCAGGGACATGCATCATTCTGAAAACCAACACAAAGCTCTGTAAACCATGACATCAGGAAATGCACCTCAGTTCTGAGAGCAATGAAAAGGCTCCTGTAAACCTCTGATCAGTATCCATCTCCAGTTCTGAAGCCAACATAAAGCTCTGTAAACCTTGACATCAAGGATATGCATCTTCAGTTCTGAGAGCCAGCATGAAGCTCTGTAAACCTCACATCAGGGACATGCATCTCCAGTTCTGAGAGCCAGCATAAAGCTCTGTAAACCTCAATCAAGGCCTGCACTCCAGTTCTGAGAGCAAGCATAAAGCTCTGTAAACCTCACATCAGGGATATGCATCTCCAGTTCTGAGAGCCAGCATAAAGCTCTATAAACCTTACATCAAGGATATGCATCTCCAGTTCTGAGAGCCAGCACAAAGCTCTATAAACTTTACATCAAGGATATGCATCTCCAGTTCTGAGAGCCAGCATAAAGCTCTGTAAACCTCACATCAGGGACATGCATCTCCAGTTCTGAGAGCCAGCATAAAGCTCTGAGAGCCAAAAAGTCAACATCATGGGACATGCATCTCCAGTTCTGAGAGCCAGCACAAAGCTCTGTAAACCTTACATCAGGGATATGCATCTCCAGTTCTGAGAGCCAAAAAGCTCTATAAACCTTACATCAGGGACATGCATCTCCAGTTCTGAGAGCCAACATAAAAGCTCTTAAACTTTACATCAATATGCATCTCCAGTTCTGATGTCAGCACAAAGCTCTATAAACCTTCAGGGACATCTCCAGTTCTGAGAGCCAGCACAAAGCTCTGTAAACCTCACATCAGGGACATGCATCTCCAGTTCTGAGAGCCAGCACAAAGCTCTGTAAACCTCACATCAGGGACATGCATCTCCAGTTCTGAGAGCCAGCACAAAGCTCTGTAAACCTTACATCAAGGATATGCATCTCCAGTTCTGAGAGCCAGCACAAAGCTCTATAAACCTTACATCAGGACATGCAAGTTCTGAGAGCCAGCACAAGCCCTCACATCAGGACATGCATCTTCCAGTTCTGAGAGCCAGTTCTGTAAACCTTTATCAGGACATGCATCTCCAGTTCTGAGAGCCAGCACAAAGCTCTGTAAACCTCACATCA
>NC_089771.1:8701649-8726649 GCF_040412425.1 Macrobrachium rosenbergii
GTGGTATAGTATTATCTGGCCCACTTTATTGCTGAAAGAATATGTGACTTGAGACTTGATTTTATTGCTTTGTGGACATTCAGATGTATAACTGGTTTAGCCTTTTCATTGCTCCAGAATTTGTCTAGGCAGGCCTTCCTGAGTCATGGTACCTTTGAGAAGTCACTAGAATGTCAACTGATTTTACACTTGATACACCTGATCTTGGGTAACTTAAGACACTGGTCATGGTGTGGTTAATAACTTCCTGGGTTTTATAATGATGTGCAGCTTACCTTTCTGGATGTCAGTGGAATTGTGCAGAGGCTTTCCGAGTGTTGATATGGTAATGTAATTCGAGAGGCCTACTGATATGTAGTTTAGGAATAAATAAGTCCTTTTTTATGATGCTGGTTTGTGGCTTAATTAAGTCCTTGTTCGTGATGCCTTGGGATTCGAAATGTTATTCCATTATTGTAAAGGTTTGGAATACAAGACAGATCGAAGTATGGTGTTTTTAATGCCGAAAATAAGTTTGGTCTATTTTAAGAAATGTACTTTATTTCTTCAGTTTGTAAGAGTAGATATTGGTGTACAGGAATGGGATAGTGATTGTGGAAGGTACATCATGCAGAACGTTTAAAAAACAGGTTTATGACAATGGAGTATGAAATACAGACAGATTTAGTCTGAGATACTGGTGTTGAACATTTAGATAGTGTTTGTGGTAACCTGGAATTTTAGTAACACGAGTTCAGGCCCCAGGCTTTGCTTGTGATAATCCGGGACTGTCTGTTTTAGCGCTCGATGATAGAATCAGGATTCATCATCATTAGTATCATCTGAATACATGATGCAAAGTTTCAAGGACAAGAGAGGTTTGTTGGTGTTTGAAACGAGTCAAGGATTCAGGAAAAATACTCTTTCAAGATCAATTAGGATTCCGGAAGATTTTTCCCCGTGGCAGATTGTGGTTTAGAGAGGCTCTTGGCTTATGGTAGTTTTGGTTTTAGAAAGTCTTTTGGTCTGTGATACTTTCACATTTCACTGAAGTTTCCGGAAGTTTGTTGTGGCACTTTTTCTTTCAGGAAGTTTGTCATTGCGTGATACTTTCACTTTGGGAAAGTCAATTGCTCTGTGAAACTTAGTCTGGGGAAGTCTTGATTCTCCATGCTACTTTTATTTTAAAATGTCTGTGTTGTTGTAGAAAGTCTGCTATGTTTTGTATTAAGGAAGTTCCTTGGTTTGTAATACCTTTGGGTTTAGATTGTGCACTACTATTTTGTGACATTCTCTCTAAAGTGATTCTGGTAGTTTATGCCATATTTTTATTTAAAATGTCTGTGTGTTGCTTGTACTTTCATGTAGCCTGTTAGTCTGTGGCTGTTTTGCCTTCAGGAAGTCTGTTAACTTTAATGGTTGTGCCTTCACAGAATCTGTTAACTTTGATGCTATAGTCTGTCTGAATTTGTGGGCTTTACAGAACTTTAATGGTTGTGCCTTCACAGAATCTGTTAACTTTGATGCTATAGCTTTCAAGATGTCTGGATTTGTGGGCTTTTGCCTGAAGAGTCTGTTAAAATTTTTGCTAGTAGGTCTGTTACTTTGTAATTTTTGCTGGCAGTCTGTTAGTTATATTATCTGATCATTCTTGGAAGTCTTGCTAGTTTGTATTTTTTGATGTAGAAAGTCTGTTAGTCTGGAATTTTGGGGGCTAGAAAATGTAGTAGTTAGTGATTTGGGGGCTGGGTGGGCAAGAAAGTCTGTTAGGGAGTTTGTTTTGGCTGTGAAGTCTGTTATTTTGTGTGTGTTTTTTCATAGAATTTTTTTAGTTGTGTGTTTTCTTTGCCAAGAAGTATATATTCTTGTTTGGGAGAGCTTTTGATTAGAATACCTATTAGTTTGAGAGCTCCTACTAGGCTTCATGCGTCACTTGCTTAAAATGCCTTTATATTTCGTGAATTTTTTTCCTTTTTTTGCCTAGAAAGGTCGTCTATTTGAGAGAGTTTTTGCTAAAAATATGTGTATCTTTGGAGGAGAGTGTTAGTTTTGCTTAAAAATTTTTATTAGGAGGTTTTTGCCTGGAGAATGCGCTAAATGGAAGTGATTTTTGTCCATTGTGATAGTTCTTGAAAGTATTTTTTGCCTGGAAAGTGTTATCAATTCCGAGGTTGTTTTCACCTAGGAAGTGTTATTTAAAGTGAGTTTTTTTTAAGAAAGTTCTGTTGATTCAAGGGAGGTTTTTGTTCTGACTGGAAATTATTACTGTAGATAGTGATTTTTTGGGTTTGAAAGTATGTTGGTTTGCAAGTTTTCAACACAGTATATCAATTCAACTTTTTTTTTCTTGGTCAGGGAGTCTTTTAGCACTTATCTTTTTGTTATGAGTTTTCATTTTGCTTGTTAGTGTAGGTGAAAGTTTTTCCACAGAAAATGGAATTCATTTGTCTAAAAAGTTTGTCAGTACGGGAGCCAGAGTTGATTTTACCCAGGAAGTGGAGACTTTTTGCCAAAAATGTTAGTTTGTTCATTTCACTTGACAGTGCTTGTTCGTCAGTTTTCTGCCCATAAAAGTCTTTCTTTATCTATCTAGAGTGTGCTTTTATATAAAAAAGAGTCAGTTCGATTGAGATCTTTGTCTACAAAGGGTGTCAGTTAGAGAGAGTTTTTTACCTAGAAAGTGTTTTTTTTTTTTTTAGGACCAGAAGGTATGTCAGCTCCGGTTTTTTTTCCAATAAAACTCTCAAGAATAGAGGTTCAGTATTCTCTTAAAGAATTAGGTTATAAAGATGAATACTGCGTCAAGAATAAGATAAAAGGTAAAGATTTAGTGTGTCCTAAAAGCTGACAAAAAAGATTAAGTTTACTGAAACTTGTAGTTTGGTATTAGCACTTTAAAGGCAGGTCTTGAGGTACAAGGTCAAAATTAAAAAAAACTTTCATGAAGTTTTTCCTAACCAGCATTCATTCTCTGGTTGTGATTGTTGCAACGATAGCCCTGTCGTAATGGTCCATATGAAAAGGTAATGTCCATTATTCTGTAGCCCTGTACTGATGATCAATGCAAAGTTGCAGTTTTTGGTACCTTGTACTTTGTTCTAGTATGCAAAACAGTCATTTTAATATAATTCATGTGCCATATGAAACAGCAGTTTTCATTTTTAGCCGATTTTTAGTCACGTGGCTCAATTCTGATAAGCAAGGCATAAAGGAATTTTTATTGTCAATAATTTGATGAGCTACATGAAACGATTTTTCTTAATCTTCAGTCCTGTTCTGATGATCAGTAAAAAACTGCTTTTCAAAGTCTTGTTAAAACGGAAGCAGAAAGAATTTGAATCTGAAGACATTTTTCCAAATTACCCGAACTTTTACAAAACACCATTGAAGGAATGTTCCAATTTGCAGCTGGACATTTCTCCATAATTACCTGGCAATGGAAATGGAATGGATTTTTGTAAGATGTATCACACAGAACCTAAACTGGCCTGGTGGTCCACGTGCACGGTGAAGGTTTTCTTCACCAAATTACCTGTTAATGAGCGTTAGTCCGACCTGCTGTCCTGCTGGGGAGAAGAACTCAGGGGCAGGAGGACACGTTAGCTTTGCACGTCTCTGACCATTTACCTGACTCAATCACTTACATTGAATGGTGTCATTGAGCCTATGAGACGAATTTGTGGTTTTTTGGGAAGGGGGAGTGCCTCAAGGCACACTTGTTCCACCTGAAGGGGTTTAGGTCACTTGTCTGCTTTTGGGGGGACGGTGTGTGTCTTGGTGTAATTAACTGCGTTTGTTGTAACAAAAAGACTGGAGGATGACTTGTAATTTGAAGTAAAATAAAGTTGATTAGATTTTCTTTGGTTTATTTGTACCAAATTAGGAAATTTAGTTCTGAATAATTAAGTATTTTGGTGCATGTTAGGTTAACAGGCTAAGCCTAAAAAATACAGTTTAAATAACTTTAGACTGCGAAATTTTTATTTAAAGTAAAGTAAGCACATTAATAAGATACGAGAATGCAGCAAACGTGATTTTGAATATAGATTGCAACTAATCAGCAAAAAATGCTGTCTAAATACAGTACATGAGCAAAATTATTTAATGTGTACATTTCTCTAGTAAATAAATGTCCCTCTAATCGTGGAACTTGGCGTCTTTCAAGCTATAATTAAACACATTGCATCATCAAATTCACATGGAAAAAGTTATTCAGGCAAAGGTGTTTGAAGGAACGAAATCTAATTATAAAATTTAAGTGAAAATGAATCATTTCAGTATTAAAAATTTCCACTAAATGGAACTAACTTGAAAAATAACCAATGAATCTGAAGTCATGCATATAGAGCATTTCTACATTGGATGGGTGTCGCAAGAGCCTATTTTTCGAGATATTTCAGCACTTTCCCTTCAAATCTTGTTGACAAAATGGCAATATTTGTGTCAAATTTAAGCCTCATGTTTAAGATCATGATTAGACCAATTTTACCGCCATTATTGAAATTTTGATATCAAATTTGACGTCAGAATACTTGAAGATGTCAGAGAACAGTCTGTGTGAGACCTTTAAAAAATACTAAGTTATTTTAGTTAAATCAGTATTAAAGAAAATTAAGTCAGTTTTATATATAAATATACCTGATAATGAGATAAAATAGCCGTATCAATTAATATTTACAAGTAAAATATCTGCACAGCTCTCAAAGTCAAGAATTCTGTCAGGTACAGAGTCAATGTCAGATGGCTAAGACGTTCGAGAAATATTTAATTTCGTTACCGTCTTTTGCTTAGTTGTTCCCTGTTTTCTATGAGGTTGTCTAAGACTCATTTTCTAGTTAAGAAGACGTTAGAGGAACTCTTTCGATTTCGAAATCTCAAAGAAAACGGAAAGCAGAATGCCAGAGTGTATGTTTACGCCCAGTAGATTTCTTCCAAGTTATCCACAGAGGAACTGGAATTGGGAGAATTTTGGCCATTATGCTTCGAGACGAAATTCTGGCGGTAAAAGTCTACGGGTCGAACACTCCATGTTTCATTAGACCCTACAAGTCGAGCGAGCATTTGCCCAAGTACGAAATCACAGCCTTCAGAGCAAACGTAAGCTAAGGCTTTGTCTCGTTGGTAACTTGACCACGCCCATCTTGGAAAACTCTGTCCTTACGTTTTCTTTGAATTTAAAAGGGTCTATAAAACACAGAAAACTGAGACATTTGGGAAAGCACAGGCCAAGTATTTAGAAGGCTTTTTCCCATCTTGGCCAATCAGCTGTCAGCCTAGAAAACTTAAGCCTTTTGGGTCGACTTCAAAGTTGGTACCCGACTGGCTGTATACCTCCTGCTGGGGCATTCCTCCCTTCAGGGCATTGCAATGCTGGCTCCAAGGAGAAAAAAATATTTTTATCATTATCACGAGTGCCCTGACCTACCTTTGAAATTATCTCTTGGATTTCAATAAAAGACTGTCCGGTTATCTATAGGTTTTTATTTCCTTTACATTCTACATAGTTTTTCTACATTACGTCATCAACTATGACGTCACAACCATAATTACTATGCATGGCTTATGTGAATGGAATGTGACGTCACAACCTTGACATTGAGAAATGGAATGACGTCACAACCTTGATTCCCATGCATGGCTTTTTGAATGGAATAATGACGTCAAAACCAACGACGTCACAACTTTGACTATACATTTTCTGAATGGAATGACGTCACAACCTATGACTACAAATTCAACGGAATAATGACGTCACAATCTATGACGTCAAAATATATTCATTCATGACCACCTACAGGGGCAGTTCTCTGATGACATCATTTAACAGTACTTCTACGCTAGCCTTTTTCTCTAACCATTCTAATGGACTGTTTCCTATCGATAATCTTAAGTTTTGTGGAATAGTCCTTATAAATTTTTTTACCTATATTCATAAGTTCTAATTTTTAAAAATTTGCTTAGGCCTAGTCTATGGTCTGAATCAGGTATAATCAAATCTTTGATTTTAGCCTCTAGATATTTTTTTTAGCTTTTCTAAGCAATGTTTCATTTGTTAAAAATCATCCTTTTAAAAAGTCTGGTACCATTCAGAAAGTCATTGTGACTTTGGTTAGGTTATGGTTTATCTTTAAGTCTGAGCCTGGTATTAGTTGAGAGAGAGAGAGAGAGAGAGAGAGAGAGAGAGAGAGAGAGAGAGAGAGAGAGAGAGAGAGAGAGAGAGAGAGAGAGAGTTTTACCAGACACTGAAACGTTACAAGAGAAATACAAAGAGAGAGAGAGAGAACCACTGAAATAATACAAGAGAGAGAGAGAGAGAGAGAGAGAGAGGAGGGAAGTTTTATAGTTACAAACAATACAGTGAAAAAAATATATAGAGAGAGAGAGAGAGAGAGAGAGAGAGAGAGAGAGAGAGAGAGAGAGAGAGAGAGAGAGAGAGAGAGAGAGTTTTACAGACTACAATGAAATAGTACAGAAATATTGAGAGAGAGAGAGAGAGAGAGAGAGAGAGAGAGAGAGAGAGAGAGAGAGAGAGAGAGAGAGAGAGAGAGAGTTTTACAGACTATAAGGAAATAGCACCAGAAATATTGGAGAGAGAGAGAGAGAGAGAGAGAGATGGGAGAGAGAGAGAGAGAGAGAGACATGGGTTTAAAAACACAAAAATATTTATTAAAAAAAAACTGAAACTCCTTCAAACAAAACTAACAATGTACTTGACACAAAAACATCCAAATCTCTTCTTCGTATTCCAGACAAACTCATTCTGCCTTTTCAAACATTCTCAGAAAAGACAAAAAATGTGACTCAAAAATTGCAGTTACTTAGTGAAATGTACTTACATTATAGAGATAGTAAATGATAATTATAGTAAAGGGCTCATCTTACAGCTTTATCTAGTATTTCAGCCAATCACGACCTTTACTTTGTACCAACATAATCCCCAATAACTTTATATGTCTGGTTAGAACAAAACTAACCCCCAAGGAAGTGTTAGCCATGATATTTATCCAAGTTAAATTTGCACTGCAGTTGATAAATTCAATTTCCCATTATAAACATTATTTTAAATCTTTATATGAAATGGCCCCCTAGTGCTAGAAAGACTTCAGAAAAGACAATTTTCAGTCTCGTTCTGTGAGAGGAAAATCAACAACAGACAATCTTGATAAAGAGGCATTTACATGAAAGTACCAAGCAGAGAGGGAAGGTCCCGTTACAAACAGTCTTCTAATTCCTTGTATGAAATGGGACCCCTTAGTGCTAGAAACACTTCAGATACAAATGTCAGTCTGGTTTTGCATAAGGAAAATCAGCAATACAGCATCTTTATACAGTGGCATTCACATTCACCAAGCAACTAAGGACTTTTTATATATGTTCAGGGACCTAAGAGGGTATCTGACAGTTTTTCAGAAACCAAAAACTGTAGTACTGGCCTCTTTGTACAGGCGAGGGCACTACAGAATAACATAGTAGAATCTGAGAGTTTTCAGGAACCCAAAGGGTGCTTAGGAAAGGCTGTAATTATTATTATTATTATTATTTATTATTATTATTATTATTATTATTATTATTTATTATTCAGAAGATGAATCCATTATTCATTATTATTATTAAAATTGGAACCCAAGCCCACCGAAGGCATATGGAACAAGCCCACTGGTCACTTGAAATTCAAGCTTCCACAGAATAGGGTGTTCATTTGAAATCACAGTCTTGGCCGATGCCACAAAGGAATACAAAAAAAGGAATTTTTGCAAGAAGGCACCCACCTGGGAGGAGCTGCTATATGGGCAGGACCTGGTCTCAAAATGCAGAGACAGGCAGAGGAAGAAGCCTGGATACTGAAGTGGAATGGAGAAGAATGAAATCAGTGTCTGTGTAACCAAGTTTATGGGTGAATGTAAAAGGACAAAGTGAAAATATCCTGTCCAAGAAAATGGCTCTGATGATGCTGCGTGAGATAGGTTTTGCAGGGAATGAAATAACATGAATCGAAGGTAAAAACAATTTTTGCAAGAGATGCTTTGGACTGGTGACGCTAAAAAAACAGACAAGACCACAGGGATTGACAAGTGACGAGAATGGAAGGGGCAGGGTGGAATTAAGGCCAAAAATTTATAGACTTGGAAATGACAAAATGGCTGGATGAAGGAAAGCACATATGAACACCAGACACATTGCACAAAATCCTAAGTAACAGACGAGCTTGGAAAGAGCTCAATACATGATTTGGTCCTAAGTAAACGTCGTTCAGCAGAAACCAGATAACAAAACTAAATAACATGATACTGAGGATGAGACTAAGTTCACACTTATGATGAATTGCAGTTTCATTAGAGAGTTATCTTCTGAACTCTATCATGAACTTCAATGGTCATGACTCCTTCAAAACACAGTTCATGAGAGAGAGAGAGAGAGAGAGAGAGAGAGAGAGAGAGACCAATGAGAGAGTTTGAGAGAGAGAGAGAGAGAGAGAGAGACAATGTTAAAGAGAGAATGGTCCTAGAAAGCCTAGTTCATGAGAGAGAGAGAGAGAGAGAGAGAGAGAGAGAGAGAGAGAGAGAGAGAGAGAGAGAACTAACAATGTTAAATCATGAATCCTTCAATGGTCCTAAGTAAAGCCTAGAGAGAGAGAGAGAGAGAGAGAGAGAGAGAGAGAGAGAGAGAGAGAGAGAGATGAGAGAGAGAATGTTAAAGAGAGAGAGAGAGAACTAACAATGTTAAATCATAATCCTTCAATGGTCCTAAAACCTAGTTCAATGAAGAGAGAGAGAGAGAGAGAGAGAGAGAGAGAGAGAGAGAGAGAGAGGAGAAGATAACAATGTTAAATCATGAAAGAATAGTCCTATGAGTTCATGAGAGAGAGAGAGAGAGAGTTCATGAAGAGAGAGAGAGAGAGAGAGAGAGAGAGAGAGAGAGTTAAATCATGAATGGTCCTAGTAAGAGTCAAAAATCCTAAAGTAAAGCCTAGTTCATGAGAGAGAGAGAGAGAGAGAAACTAACAATGTTAAATCATGAGTCCTTCAATGGTCCTAAAGAAAGCCTAGTTCAGAGAGAGAGAGAGAGAGAGAGAGAGAGAGAGAGAGAGAGAGAGAGAGAGAGAGAGAGAGAGAGAGAGAGAGAGAGAGAGAGAGAGAGAGAACTAACAATGTTAAATCATGAATCCCTTCAATGGTCCTATAGTGCAAAGCCTAGTTCAAAAGAGAGAGAGAGAGAGAGAGAGAGAGAGAGAGAGAGAGAGAGAGAGAGAGACTCTTCAATGGTCCTAAGAAAGCCTAGTTCATGAGAGAGAGAGAGAGAGAGAGAGAGAGAGAGAGAGAGAACTCTAATGTTAAGGCCTTCAATGGTCTAAAATGAGAGAGAGAGAGAGTTAAATCATGACTCCTTCAGGTCCTAGTTGAGAGAGAGAGAGAGAGAGAAGAAACTAACAATGTTAAATCATGATGTCTTCCAATGGTCCTATGCAGAGTTCATGAGACCTTTATCTTCCTGGTATATTTTGCATCTTCCAGTCTTGGATGGTCTCTTCCGATGCATCTTAGATATGTTGTCGAGCTTATTCTTAAACACATCTACGCTCACTCCTGTTATGTTCCTCAGATGAGCTGGTAGCGATTGAATAGAGAGATTATCGATGCTGGTGCGTGGTGGATTAATGTCCTGTGTGCTTTCCTTAATTTTCCTGGTATAGTTTTTGGCACTATTAATCTACCTCTGCTTGCTCTTTTGATAATTTTAGTTCCATGATGTTTTCAGTAATTCCTTCAATCTGTTTCCATGCTTGAATTACCATGTAGCGTTCTCTTCTCCTTTCAAGACTATATAAATTTAAGAATTGTAGTCTTTCCCAGTAGTCAAGGTCCTTAACTTCTTCTTATTCTAGCTGTAAATGACCTTTGTACACTCTCTTAAATCAATATCCTTTTTGGTAGTGGTACCATATTATATTGCAATATTCAAGTGGACTACGAGAGAGAGAGTTTTATAAAGCATAATCATGTGTTCAGCTTTTCTTGTTTTGAAGTGCCGAACAACATTCCCATTTTTGCTTTGCATTTTGCCAATAGAATTGCTATTTGATCATTGCATAACATATTCCTATTCAACATCACACCAAGGTCTTTAACTGCTTCCTTGTTTGTGATTGTCTCATTAAGGTCCTTTATATGCATATAGCATTCCTACTTTATCACCATAGTTCATTGATTCAAATTTATCAGAGTTAAATACCATCCTATTTATCTCTGCCCATTTATATATTTTGTTTAGGTCTCTTTGTGGCGAGTTCCTATCTTCATCACAAGCAATTTCTCTACTTATTCTTGTCATCTGCGAAACTTCTTACTACTGAGTCCTTAACATTACTGTCTATGTCTGCAATCATAATCACAAACAGCAATGCAGCTAACACCGATGTGGTACACCGGATATTACAATAGTTTCATCCGATTTCTCATCGTTTGCAATCACTATCTGTTTTCTATTTTGCAAAAATTCTTTTATCCATCTTCCTACTTTGTCAACAATGTTATGTTTTCTAATTTTTTCGCTAATATATTATGATCTACCTTGTCAAAAGCTTTTGCAAAGTCTAGGTAAAACACATCTATATCTTTTCATTTATCATATTTTTATATATGAAGATGGTGGACTAACAGTTGGGTTTGTGTACTTTTTCCAGGTACAAAACCATGTTGTCCTATATTGAACAATCTATTTTTCATTAAATGTTTCATTATATTTTTTTTTCATTACCCTTTCATATACTTTCATAATAAAGATGTCAGACTCACAGGCCTATAATTACTTGCCTCTAGTCTTGAACCACTTTTGAAAGTAGGAGTAATATATGCTAATTTATGCTCATCATAAATCTTGCCTGTATCTATACTTTGTCTTAATAATATTGCTAGCGGCTTTATGATTGAATGAACCACTTTCTTTAACAATATGGCAGGTACTCCATCTGGTCCTGCTGCTGATCCATTTTTAATTTCATTAATAGCCTGCACAATATCGGCTTCTGTAATATCTATATCTGATAAGTATTCAGTATTTTCATCTCTTATTTCTGTATCATTATCTTCATTGTCAATTCTAGGTGTAAATTCACTCTTATATCTTTCTGCTAATATGTTACATATTTCCTTTTTTCATTCGTTAATCACCCTTCAATTCTTAGAGGGCCTATTTCTACTCTTATTTTCTTCATCTTTTTGCATATAAAAAAAATTTTAGGGTTTTGCTTGATATTTTGTAGTGTCATTTCTTCTAGGTTCCATTTTTCATTTTCTTTTGATTGTATAATCTTTTGTCTGCATTTTCTATCTTACTTTTTAGTTCCATCACTTTCCATGCATTTTTTTTTTGCAAGAGCTTTTTTCCACTTTCTAATTTTCTGGAACAAGATCCTTCTGTCTCTTGGAATTCGTGACTGATGATTACTTTTTTCTTCAGTATATTTTTCCACTATTTCCTCTAATATTTTATATAATATATCGGTATTTACCTGTATATCATCACTTACAAATATGTTTTCCCATTCTTTGTTTAATTCTTTTTATTTTTGACCAATTTATATTCTTACTATAGAAATTGTATTTTCCATATCCTTCCCATTTTTTTTCGTCTCTTTTTTTTTTGTTTTCATATGTTCTGGAACGGACTGTTAGTTCTATGACATTATGGTCCGAAATACTGTGTTATATACTATTTTTTCTTTAACATAGTTCACCTCATTCACAAATACTAGGTCTAAAATATTATCCTTTCTTGTTGGTAGGTGATTTATTTGCTGAATGTTATGTTCTAGTAGCATATCTAATAGCTTTTCAAATTGCCTCTTATCTTCTGACTACTATTGCTCTTTTTTATATGTATAAATACAACCACAGTCTCCTATTCGATCTTTCCATTCTACAAAAGGAAAGTTAAAGTCTCCGTTAGGAGTATAGTCCAGTCCTAGTGATTTCTACATATTTCATCCAATTTTTCAATTATTATGTCAAACTCTTTAGTATTAGGGGTCTATATATTACAATGTTCACTAATTTTTCAGATTCAAATTCTACCATATTAATTCACATTCTGTGTTACTATATTTCTCACAGATTTTTTTCCTTGATTGGCATCTCTCCCATATATATCGTTCCCCTTGATTTCTATTTTTTCTATCTGATCTATAAGTTTGGAAACCCTTTATCTGGTCATCATTACCAGTCTCTTGGGAAATACCAGGTTTCACTTATATTCAATATTTCTATTTTTTCATTTTGGGTTAGTTCTTCTAAGAACTCTATCTTTCTTTTTGAGTTACTCAAAACTAAACCCTGCCGTTCATCACTATGATGGTTTGCATATTATCTCCATTATCTAATATGGGTAATAATAAGGATTTTCCCATGTCTCTTTCCTGTTCTGATATGTTGATCTTTTTTTCATTTCCAGAAATTCGTACATTAAAAATCAACTTTTCCATTATATTTGATCTTCCAGCTTCATATTTATTCACTTTGTGCATAAACCTGCACTTATCTCCATATCTGCACCATCCCCTAAATCATAGATACATTGCTTGTTCCTTGTGCTATATCTAGGTGCTGATGGCTCATATCGTGGTGCTGACATTTCATAATGTGTTGTTGGCTTGCTTTTTGCCTTCATCACATGATCTTTGTTCTTTTCTTTATTTGTTTCATTTTTTCCTTGGTTTTTTATATAGAGATTTTGAGATGACAGAGAGAGAGAGAAACCTTCAGAGAGAGTTTCTACATAGAAATAATGTTAAATCATGAATCCATCAATGGTCCTATGCAAAGCCTAGTTCAAGAGATAGAGAGAGAGAGAGAGAGAAGAGAGAAGAGAGAGAGAAGAGAGAGAGAGAGAGAAGATCAACAAACAAGATTAAGGTAGAGGAAGGTAAATTTAAACAAAAAAAGGGGGGGGACACCTGTCATCCTAAGAACAGGAGCCAAAATTTCCCATATTAAAACTGATATTCAACATAAGAAGACTTTACTAGAACAAAACTTATTCTGAAAATGGGGAAATAAACAGTAAATAAAAATGATAAAAAACCTTTTGCAATTGTACTTTTCTTCAGTTCTTAAGAAAATGACTTTAATGACCTCCAGTAGGAAAGATGGGAGAAAGAGAATATGAACATAGGTATAGTAAAATGACTGAAAATAACAAACAGCTGGGGGTCATAGATGGGATCGCTGCAAAGAACCTGCAGTGCACTGCCCGCCTAAAAGGATCTTGGGCCAATGGCCCATTTGAAATGATTATTTTTGCTGTAATATTTCTTACACAAACACACACCCCCTCCATGTCTAACACTTCCTATAATTTGGAAATCCATCCCTACTTTACTTCAAGTTGAACAAGATTGGTATCCAAAACATTAATTTATCTTAATACACAATAAATACAGATATACAATTTTGTATGTGCTCTACAGAGCATGCGTCAATATTACCTCAATAAATTTTCATTTAGTGAAACTCCAAGAGTGCAGAGAACCAATCATATTTGTATGTCTGAGATTTAAGTGACGAAAATATATTTTTTTTATGAGTACTTTTTACAAGAAATTTCTGTCAGCATTTAGCTTGTGAGCATTTAACTTTACAGAATGTAATATATCTAGATTCACAGTCGAGGTTCACATTCAATACATTATGGTATTTTTATCTCTGGCATCTTGAGTACTAATATTGCTTAGCATGATTGCAACTGTCAACTTGGATCCCTGAAGTTGCAATGACAACATTAAAACAATAAAGAAATAAAATATACCATTATAGTATTCAATTATCCCAGGTCCCTGTGTGTGTATGAGAGAGAGAGAGAGATATATTAGAGATAGAGAGAAATGAGAGATATATATTAAATCATGACTAAATGGTCCAATATATATTCATATATCTATATATATATATAGATATATATATATGTATACATTAACGGTAGAGTATATATATAAAACAAAATATACCTATATATATATATATATAAAGATATACATAAAACATATATCATATATTTATATATATATATATATATAGGATATTATATATATAATATAAATACTATAAAAATATCTAAACAGATATATATATAATATTTTATAAAATGTACATAATTGCATATACTCTTGATATATATATATATATGTATGTATATATACATATGTATACATATTACACACAACACACAGCTCATATATATAATATAAATATATATATATATATATATTGCATATAAATATTTATATATATATATATATATATATATATATATGAACGGATACATAAATTCATGTATATAATATAAATTCATATATATACACAGAATGTTTATTTATATATACCTATACATACATATATGATTTTTGCTGTATATATTTGAATCCATTTACCAACACTAGCCTTACAAAATAACCTTGTCTGTATTCCAGGGTAACAAACCTCATCTTTATTTGTGCCTGAACAGAGCCAAAACTTCTATCTCAGCTATAAAGAGATATTGGGTTTGTCTTAAATAAACTGCAGGATTAACCAATCATGTTGCCCAAACAAACTGAGCAAGGCCTGAAGGAGGAATAGATAGTCTTTCAAACACTAGCCAGATTAAGAGGAAGGATAAAAATCACAATAGTAACTAGATATCTCAATACTAACCCAGCAAAATAGATGCACAATAAACATCTGAGAGGGACAATAAACAACAAAGAAGAGAAAGTACCATTACAGTGTAGAAATAACAATGTCAAAATACTGACATTATTATTATTATTATTATTATTATTATTATTATTATTATTATATTATTATTATTATTATTATTATTATTATTATTCAGAAGATGAGCCCTATTCATATGGAACACGCCCACCACAGGAGCCACTGACTTGAAATTCAAGCTTCCAAAGAATGATATTATGATGTTCATTCGAAAGAAGTAACAGAGGGTAATGGGAAATACAGAAAGAGGAGTTCAGTCATTAGAAGATAAATTAACAAATTAATAAAGAAATCAACAAAAATGTGAGTAAAATATTAAAATACAAGTTGATTTGTATTAGGGTAGTAATGCATTGCATCTTTGCTTGAACTTCTGAAGTTTCAAAACTTATTCGTAAAAGTTGAAAACCTGGTAACAATGTCAAAACACAGTTACAGATTGAATTTAAAGAAATGCCAGGATCATGAAATGACTGGGAACAGTCATAGTAACACGAAAAGCAAAAGAAGTGCTAAATTATTGATCAGTTCACTGAACACAGCACATCAAAGCCAACCAAATTAAACAGACGGAAACAAATGAATGCCGAACGTAAAGAAGGTTTGAAAGGTGTAACAGGAGGAAGACCTCGCCGTTGCATTATGAAACAATTGGTAAGAAAGGGTGGAAAGTAAGGAGGAAGAAAGAGACAATGAACTGAGTACAGTCAAAGGAATGAAAGGGGTTGCAGCTGGGGGCCGAAGGGACGCTGCCAAGAACCTAAAGTAATGCCTACAGTGCACGGCGTGAGGTGCACTGACTGCACTATCCCCTAAGGGGGGGAAAGGGTTTGTAGGAGTTTGAAATAAACAGATGAAATAAATGGCTCACACTAGCATAGGAAGGTCTGACCAGCTGCTCTCGCTGAGGGCATTCAGGCATAAGCAAATATGAAATGTTTGTACCCTCTACTCCAGTAATATTACTGTGAGATACAGAGAGTGCCCTCTTAGGTAATATTACAATCAACACTCACGTCAGATATTAGTATTTAACTTTTCTGCCAAATGAAAGAGTGCCAAACCGTACACATTAATTATATCCTACATGAAAAAATAATGAAATACAACTTACTACATGAAAAGCAAAATACACTGGCAGATATAACTTATTACATGAAAGGCAAAATCCACTGATACTAAGAGGCAGATATCATGTAAAATTAATACATCCTACAGAGTATTTTTTTTTTTACCTTGACAAGAATTGTCATTTTTTTAGGGCCAGAGCGATAAATGTTCATTTTCCCTTTTTCAGTGCCAAGCCCTTACATTCAGGGGCCACCAGACAAAAGAAAAACCCTCTTGAATAATGCAAACATTAATTGCCTAATTCTGTTATTCATGAAGTCAGAACGAGGAACATCATGGCACAGCAATTTAACAGCAATCGAACAGCCCTCCTGGCCAAAAAACAAAGGTCACCTTTTTTTTTTCAAAAAAGCAAATTTTCTGCTGATTTTCCAGAGAGTACAAATTTGTCTTCATCCGATGAGCTGGAACTTCAATTCCTGTGTGCAATGTCTCTGTCTGTCAGTGAGTGGCCCCAGCTTCTGAAATGTACCTGGAAAGCAAAGAACTTATTTTAGAATTCAAAGCATGGCTGTCATCTCGACACTCCACAGACTTCCTTTTCAAAATCAACTCTGGATATGAATTCATGTCATGTTACCTTTAAACTCCTATGCATGAAGATGTCAGGAGATACAAATCTCTATGACCAGTGCTTCAAGATGTTTCTGCTGACTTTACCTTAGGTATGTACTTACAAGGATTAGGATGCCTCAAAGACTTATTAGTCCATCCGTGGAGACATCATGTGGTCACTTATCTCTAGGAGCAGGTTTTACTGTTCATTTGCGGTGTTCTAATTATTTTCTCTAGCTTTCTTTTAAACTCTTCCTCCACACTGTTGCTGTTTACAAATTCTGGTGGTAATTTATTCCATGTGTCACATATCTTGTATGTAAAGAAGTTAACACAAAGAGAGAGAGAGAGAGAGAGAGAGAGAGAGAGAGAGAGAGAGAGAGAGAGAGAGAGAGAGAGAGAGAGAGAGAGAGAGAGAGAGAGAAATAAGATTGCAGGAGTATGATCTGATAAGTCTCAGAAAATGTTCTGAGGCGACTGAGAAAAATATTTCAAATCGATTACTGTCACCCTGGCTCTGTTGAGGTTAACTACAAGAGAGAGAGAGGTCTTGCTAAGTATGTGTGTTTTGGAATCCTTGAGAAGGATTCTGGTATGTCCAGCAGGAAGGCTAAGGATGTCTCAGACGAAGGATACATGTAAACTGCAGGTGAAAGGCTGTGGATGGAGAATGTGGATGGATGGTTGTATGTGGACGGTTGTAGGAGAGGGTTGTAGGAGGATGATTGTGGATGAAAGGCTGTGAGTGGAGGGTTGTGGGTGGAAGGATGTGGGTGGATGAATGTTGTGAGCAGAGAGCTGTCGGAGGGTTGTAGGTGGAGGACTGGGATTGTGGGTGGAAAATTGTAGGTGGAGGGTTATGGGTGGGTAGCAAGTGGATGGTTGTGGTTTGATGGCAGTGGGAGGAGGGTTGTGGGTGTAGGGTGATGAGGTGGATGACTGTGTGGAAGGTTATGGTGTATGGCTGCAAGTGGATGGTTGTGGGTAGGAGTTTGTAGAAGGTTGTGTATGAACGGTTGTGGACAGAACGTTGTGGGCGGATGGTGTTTGGTGGATGGTGTTTGGTGGAGGGTTGTGGGTGGAAGGTTGTAGTGGATGGTTGTGGATGAGGGTTGTGGGTTGATGACTGTTAGTGTAGGGTTGTGGGCAGCAGGTTGTTAGGGGAAGGTTACTGGTGTGGGACTGTGGGTGGATGATTGTAGTGGATGGTTACAGATGGAGGGTTGTATGGATGGTTGTTGATGAAAGGTAGTGAGTGGAGGGTTATAGGTGTAGGGTTGTGGGTGGATAATTGTGTGTGAGGGTGTGGGTTGATGACTGTGGGTGTAGGGGTTTGGGTGGATGTGGGATGTTGTAAGCAGATGGTTGTAGGTGGATGGTTGTAGATGCAGGGTTATTGGTGGATAGTTGTGGGTGGATGGTTATGGGTGAGGGTGGATGATTGTGGCTTAGGCTGTGGGAGGACTGTGGATGGATGTGAGATGTTATGATCAGAGGGTTGTAGGTGGAGTGTTGTACGTGTTTGAGAGAGGGAGAGAATAAAATCATTCATCAAAATAACAACCTTATCATAAGAATGATAACCAAAACGGGTTATTATTCTTCAAAACCAGTTTTAAATAACAATATAAATCAACAACCAATGTCTGTGTTATAAATCTGACTAACTTCCAGTTTAGTAAATATTGAAATGAAAACTCACCTTACAGTGAAAAAGCCTTAATCTATGGACGTCATGAATTCTGGACTAAACAGTGTGACCTGTCCTTTATGCCATCCATTTCTGAGGATGAATTTTCTGTCTTCCTCAGCTTTTTCTGAAGTGTCAAAACTCCTTAAGACAACCCACAAAGATCATTTTAAAAATACTCTTCTATAACTCTATGTAAATAATGTAAATGAAAAGCAATTAAAATAACACACAGATGTCCCCACTGACACTGACTGAAGCTTCAGCTTAATGATGGATTTAAATGCTTAGGAGGTAGGTTAATAATGAGACTGTAAAGGTAGGTTAATAATGAAACCGTAAAAGGATGGTTAATAAAGAGACCGTAAAAGGTTTGTTAATAATGAGACTGTAAAAGGTAGGTGAATAATGAGACAGTAAAAGGTAGGTTAATAATGAGACCATAAAAGGTAGGTTAAGAATGGGACCGTGAAAGGTAGGCTAATAATGAGACCATAAAAGGATGGTTAATAAAGAGACCATAAAAGGTAAGCTAATAATAAGACCATAAAAGGTAAGTTAATAATGAGACCATAATAGGTAGGTTGAAAATGAGACCATAAAAAGTATGTTAATAATGAGACCATAAAAGGTAGGGTAATAATGAGACCGCAAAAGTTAGATTAATAGTGATACCGTAAAGGTAGGTTAATAACGAGACCATTGTCAATTTCTGCTTCATTATAATACCAATGTGCTTGTGAATGTCTGAAGCCAGTGTCATAATTATATCAAGGCTCTAAGCTGTTTGATGAGAGGGGATTGATGATCTGATGCAAAATGACCTCTCTGCTTAATATAGAAAAGTGGGTTTATAGATAGCATCTAATCATTATCTCACTAATGAAGAATGCTGACCAATAATTAGACTCCTGGTAAAGGAGCATCCCATATTAATAATGAGCATCCCACAATTTAATGACTGATTCCATTGTGTATCTACAGTATTTACTAATCATTTTCCATAATGAAAATGCATTCATATGCCTCCCATTTACCATAATGGGAATGCATCCCTATAAACTATATTTTATGTATTTAGTTATTAAGTATCTGTTTACCTACCATTTACCACAATGGGAATGCATTCCTATAAACTATATTTTATGTATTTAGTTATTAAGTAACTGTTAACCTACCATTTACCGTAATGGAAATGCATTGATACAGAAAAGGCTGTGGGACCATGAACTTGCACAACAAAGTTCCACAGGCTAGTGTACATATTGTACATTGTACATTATGCATTGTACATTATACAGCAACATGAATATCTTAGCACACAAGCAGATGCTATGACGCAAGTGGTCTGATGTTCCACATCACCTGGGAAGCTTACTGAGTTCGAAAAACATAATTCATCTGCATCTTCGATCAATTATTCTGCCCCTGCAATGATCAACTGAGTTTAGGCTTTTCAAAATGATGCCTGGGTTATCAAGTGATTAACATATACCAAAAGTTAGATCCGTGATCAATTAATTTTAGGTAGCCAGAGTGAAAACCACATCCTTGGCTAGTTTTTCATGGTTCCTCTATCACTGTACTGAAAATGTGTGAGCACGCAAACGTACAGTAACCCTTCATTTATTCACACTTAATAGACCACGGGCGGCTGTCAGTACGGCCAAAATGAGGTCAAGGAAAAAGTGGCTATGCTATGCTATCTCTGGGTTAGCCCAAAATCCTAACCTCGTCCCCGGCACGGGTCTGACTATCGATCGTTTTTGGCCTGTTATTTTTTTATTTTTTATTTTTTTGTACACTGAAAGCCCATTTAATAACAACACTGTACTTAACCCTTGCATATATCACCTGCCCGTTTAATAACAACATTGCAAAAGTAAACACTTATGCATGCTAGAAGCTGAACACTCACCAGTAATTGAAGCAAAGTGTTGACACATGTAAACAAAGGAATGACCATTTCACTCAACAAGGAAGGAAGAAAGAAAGGAAGAAGGAAAGAAAGGAGGGTCTATATAAATGCTCTCCCTGTATTCTAAATCCTAATTTTCTGGTGCTCGTTTGATTTCGCTTCATTCTGGGGGTTTTCTAAACAGACCCCTTTTATAGCCCAAGATACAAAATAAGGACCCAGCTTCAAACCTTTACAAATGAGCGTGAAAAACTTGAGAAATTGAAGGAAAACTGGAGGTCTTTAGAATTTAAAAGGATTATGTAAGATCAGTTAACCCACCATTTGTTATTCTTTACGTGGGAATAATCGGATTCTGTGTTCTAGACACAAACACTTTACCAGACATTTGAATCTTCCAGGGGCTAGTACTAAATAAGTATTTACATTTGATTGGTTAGTATCTAAACACAGCGAAACAGTGTAGCTGAATGCATTGTTTCGTAGTGTTTAGTACTAGCCCTAATGGGAATGGAGTTCGGACCGGAAAGGGTTGGCCATTCTTTACAAAGGGATCATTTAAAACACTGTTCTTGACATGGAGATTTGGGTTCACTGATCTTGACATGATCATAAATAAATACACAAATCCATAAACACTTCTTTAAATGACCCACCTTTAGTCTCGATTGGTGTATCCTGGACGAGACTATGGTTGGCAGTGCAGTTCCAGCAATTTGAGCAGACCGTCTTCCAGCACTGGAAAACCTGGAATACATTTACAAAAGTCATAACGGTGCTACTTTGGCGTGTTATCTACATGTCACGAATCTACTTTGGTGTATGATATCTACATAGGTTCATTATCTTATGCCATGCAACTACTTTGGTTTGAGATCTAGATTAAGAAATAGCTTGTTGTGTCGTTTGTTAAATTCATAATTGGGTAACAAGCTATATTGCCTCCTAATTTCCCAATTGCTATCTAATTGCAACAAGCCCTAATTTCTATGTATCGTTTCTTAAAAGATAAAAATAGGCAGTCATTTACATTTCTTAAATTTTGCTGGCTTATACATTGCTAAAAAATTTTATTCTGTAACTTAGTCTGTAGCAAAGCCCTTAAGATGCTCGTAAAGGAATTCTACAATGAAACCAGTGACAATTTAAGACTTTGGCTTTTAAGAAGACATGGGCTTTTGGCATATGAAGAACAGTGTTTCACCATGTCATCTGTGGTGGCGAGATGAAGGACACTCGGAAAAGACGGCGAAATGGTGAATTTATGCCTGTTCTTCGTTGCAGAAACCAGAGGATGTTAAACGGTTCCGTTCAGAAATGATGTTTTCACTTCACAGATTTGAATAACAAAGTACACTGCAACCTTTCCCCTTTGCCAAATTTTTCAGAGATTATGTTTTATTTTATAGAAGACCTCTTTACCATCAGGTTCAAGGTTTAACTGGTAGAGGTTGAGGCAATACTGATTGGTTTAACATGTGCCGCGAAGTGTGTTCAGTGAGTGTTTCAGTTCAAAATCGTGGTCAAATGATTGGTACTGGAGAAGAGCCTGTACAAATCGATGAAGCCCGCTTTGCAGGACGGCGAAAAATACAATAGAGGTCGAATGTTGCAAGGTGACCAAGCTCCAAATTCAACCGATAGTGAGGCTGAAGTTGACAATAACCGCAACCATGGCAGACGTAAATGGTCCGTGGGGAAGAGTTTGAAGAAAGGTTTGGACACTCATATTTTTACGTTCCACGAAGAGACCGTGACACACTACAACCGATCATTCAAAGGGAAGTAGCTGAAGGTTCAATAATTCATTCTGACGAATGGCCGGCGTACTCTAATTTGAACTAACTGGAATTTCCGCCATTTTACCGTAAACCATCAGCAAAACTCGTCAATCCTACCACTGGAACACACAACACACAAACCATTGAAAGATCTTGGCTTGATGCAAAAAAGAACTGAAAAAATGAGAGGTTGCAATCAAGGAACATTTCAATCACACTTGACTACTGATGTTGGCGGATAATGAAAAAAGAAGCTCCAGACCTCTTTTTAGCATTTTTAGGTGATGTGCGTGCTGTATACCGATACATTTTTTTTCTATAGTATTATTAAATTTTAACCATGTCTCTTTGATATTTTTATATTATTATTTTTATTTTATCCTGAAATAAAAGAATTTAAAAGATACATTTTAGTTATTTTGACTTAACTATATAAATTTGTCTGAGCCAAAGTAAATTAGAATTTGTCTTGTAGTGTAACTGTTTGGACGACTGACCATGGTTACCGAATTTCATTTCCAACAATTGTAGATATTTTGAACGTCTTCCAGATAAAACGCCTGGAATATGTTTACAAGAACGTCATAACAATATTCTGGACACTTAAGTTTTGCTTAAGACTGAAACCCTTTCACTCTTGTGAAGGAACAAATATAAAAACGTGGTAACAATTGCATAGGATATCCAACTGTTAAAACTTATTTTCAATAGCATTATGCTATTTAATTTCAAGTCATAATATTAATCTGAGTTGTATAATTTCAGTGCTTTGGTGATGAAATGAAATATATACCCTTGGTCATTAAAATATTCTTTTTTTCTACTGCCGTCAACACATTCAACTTTCCCAAGTAGCTGTTTAAGGTTGGTCATAAGGATATGCTTGTTTAACAATAAAACCCTTTCAAAACCTTCTCAGGAGTTGCATTTAGTAATTTATATATATATATATATATATATATATATATATATATATATATTAAAAATATCGTACTAATAACGTATATATATTTGTATCTATATATTACATATATACACATATATATTTATATATATAATTTCATATATAATATATATATATATATATATATATATAAACTGAGATATATATATATATTTGACAGGTACATATATATATATGACGTATAATATTTGATATATATAAATATATAAATGAATTATATATAAAATATATAAATTATATATATATATATATATATATATATATATATATAATATATATATATATAATATATATATATATATATATATATATATATATATATATATATATATATATATATATATATATATATATATATATATATATATATATATATATATATATATATATATACCATATATATATATATATATATATATATATATATATATATATATATATATATATATATATATATATAGTCACAACCAGGCCTTTCTCTTATTAAAATATATCGCAAAAGTCACTGACCATTTCCCGTAATGGAATGGAAGACGGTATTACGTCAGGTATATAATGTCTTTTCAGTTTAACTGACAGATCTCGCTATCGTTACTGGCACATTCCAGCAGGAGACTTTCCTAAAACCTCAATTAGCCCTCCTCTGAGGTGCCTCTTATCTATAGCATTGAGACCATACCTTCTGCATCCTGTTTCATACGACATACGTGCTATGTTAGGTACTAACATTAAGTTATCTTACCTCCACTGCATCAAACACACCCTTTTCTTTATTATCAAAAACTTCTCATTGATAAACAACCCCTCCGTGCAGAGTTCTTCCTTAGAAATACTAGTACAATAAATTTTGTAAGCAATTTTTACTAAATGATGTCTATATTTATTGCTGATCACAATTCTGGGCCATTTTGGTAGAACATGGTGGGTCTGTTTTCCCCTATAACCCTTAGAAAGGGCCTAAATGTCACTAATTTTCTTCGTTTTTTCTGAATTCACTCCACTTTCTGTCATCGGTGCCCAACAAAGTAGATTCCAGGAATTTCATTTGGGGGAATGACATTCCCAGCACGACTTTCCCCTGGGACTGTCCAACTCTGCCTCGCTGTCACGACTCCCAATTTTTCTGCGTCTGCTTCTCTCCATCTTTGTTTATTGGTTTCAAATGTTTGGTGTCTGGTCAAACTTGCCCGGAAGCTTTGAAAAAATGGCCAAATCTGTCCCAGAGGTCCTAACTCTTTCACTGTTTCATGACACAATAACAATGTATAAATCACTAATGGTGAGGACAAATGTCGATCAACATTCTGAATGAAATGTTTAGCCGTCGTTGCTTCAAAGGTTTCTTAAAACGAATAATGTTCCCTCTGTGTAGCCTCACTACCCTTACCTGACTGTTTGCTGTCTGCGTCCACACAAATATCTTGGCAAGGCTTTTCCTTTGCCCATTCCACTTGTTTGTTAAAAAGAGCCTGTGGTCTTCCTTGCTGATCACTCGTTGGTCCTGCTAGCCATTGTCAGTCACCTCTGAACCAAGCTGACGGGTGACTGACGGCCGGTGATCTTCTTCTTCTTCTTCTTCTTCTTCCTCTTCAAACTTGAGTATCAGAATCGGGGTCCAACTCTCGTCCCATATAACTAGAGATCAACGTTGCATGCATAATGTTTGTCCCTCCTATGCAGCCCAAACACACACACACACACACACACAATTATTTATACTCGGGCATAGATTGAAGGTACCACTAGATAAATCTGAATTCCGATTTAAATGAATCTTCGTTATTTTGACAGGTTTGGGAAATTTCCTGTCACGACATGGCTGAGCAAATGACGTCAGTAATGTGTGTGGATATAGATCAAATAACGTTGGACTGGAAAAAATACTCTCTATAAAAGATGAAGATAATTATAATAATAAGAGAAAATAATCAACATTAATATCAGGCTATTGTTAATTAATTCTATTATTAATAATATATTTAAATAACGATGAACTGAAAAAATTCACTCTATAAAAGGTAAATATGACCATTATCGTAACAGAAAAAAACAGCATTAATACCAGGCTATTGTTAATACTGCTATTATTAATAATATACTCTACTTGCAGTAACAGAGAGAGAGAGAGAGAGAGAGAGAGAGAGAGAGAGAGAGAGAGAGACTGTTAAGAGAGTTTGTGTGGGCCTGGGCACTCTTGCCAGGAGAGGTCCTCCTCAGAGGCTGCTTTCCTGGAGG
>NC_089771.1:8731649-8786649 GCF_040412425.1 Macrobrachium rosenbergii
TGTTTTCTAGCTTATCCTGAGATTAAATATCTTGGCTTACTTGTAGGTAATAATACATTGAAACCTCTTGAAGCTAGACTAGAAGCCATTCAAGCACTCCCAATGCCTACTATAAAGAAGCAGTTGCGATCTTTTCTCGGAACTATAAGTTTTTACCAGAAGTTCATAAAAGATTTTGGTAGTATTAGAATCCCTTTGAATGAGATGTTAAAGAAGAACAGCAGTAATAAGTTAAAATGGGAGGATAAACAGATTGAAAGTTTTAACAAATTGAAAGCCTGTCTTAGTAAACCACCTATTTTAATACTTCCAGATATGAATAAAAGATTTTTCTTACGAACAGATGCTTCGGACTACGGAATAGGTGCAGTTTTGTTGCAGAAGGTTGATGATATTCCATTACCTGTTGCTTATGCAAGTAGATCGTTGTTGCCTAGAGAACAAAGATATTCTGCAGTAGAACGCGAATGTTTAGCTGTTGTCTGGTCTGTTTCTCAGTTTTACGAATATTTATATGGCGTAGAATTTACTATTCAGACAGATCATCATCCATTATATTATTTAAAGCAAATGAAGAATCAAAATAATCGGTTAATGCGCTGGGCACTAGCACTCCAAGATTTCAGTTATACTATTGAATATATTAAAGGATCTGAGAACGTTGGAGCAGACATGTTGAGCAGGTTAATTCCAGCTAGAGATATGTAGGAAAACTCTGGGTGCTTTGTTGAAATTATCCAAGGTAATTTCTTCTGGAGGGGCAAGTTTGTTAGGATAAGCCCCCATTCTTTTCTTTGTATATATTTGGTTTTGGACTTTAATTGTTAAATTGGCAGTTGTTTCGGGAACATCGCTTTCTTTCAAATAGCCTTGTTGTCCAATATCTAATTGTTGATTAAGTAAACAAAGAGTTCACTTTTGAGCTCTCTCTGCATATTTTTGTCATTCCATCCTCGCCACGCATCCAACCCTCAAACCTTGTTGTTGTTGGTTATTTCTTATTACAAGGGACAGTTCAGATAGTGGATTCAGCAACCAAGATCCATGCACAGAGCCAGCCAGTGTTCCATGTATGCAGTAACAGAAACCGCAGTCCTCCAAGCTTATCTGATAACCTTTATATTAACTAGCTACTAAGTTACGTATGCTTTAATAATTCATCAGGTGCCAAATTTCCCTACATATTGTCAATAACATCAACTTATTAAATATTTATGTATTTTATATAAACACATTGTATATTTCACCTAATATCTTTAATGCAGTGTAATTATGAAACTTCTATATGAACCAGTGGCAAATATATCATTAAAATAATTATCTAATATTGCATAAACATCTTTGAGGCACACCTCAATGAGAGGAATTCCTTGACACTAATATTTATCACAATAAAAAATAAAATATATGTAAATAATGGAGGATTTTTCCTAAGTTTCAATTTCACCTTACCCATGACTTCTTGAGGTCCCGTGTGTGCGTTTGTACATATGCAGCCGCAAGCTGCGCATGCCCTTGAATATCACCCACTTAATTAACGATCATTACGTTACATCGTTTTGATGTGATTGGCGAGCGTCATTTGCATGGGCGTTCTGTCGGCACGGAATCTGAAATTATTGGCGCGGCCCGTCAGATCAACCGAGCCGAAACGTTAATTCCTTGTAACTGGGCCTCTTTTTGAATACGATTGAAATCATCCAATAATAAACCGGTTTTCATTCAGATCTTATTTCAGAACCAATGAAAACAAATCATTTATTTCACTAGCCTAATAATTTCCCGTTATGATTTCAAATTTCACGCACACCTGGTATGCGGCAAAATATTTGTAATTAATTCTTATCATTGGCACATTGGAGGCCGCGTGTAATAAATAGGTGTGAATTTACAAGTATATATATATGAGTGCATCAAGACATTTTTTGAACAACACGACGCAGCCCTATCGTTTTTTAAGAAGCTACGGAATCCTTCCAAGCTCTGTTACATGCCCGAAGTAGTGTTCCAAGCCATGTCTGTACTAAATTTAAGAACAGACAAGAATTTGTGGCGCTGTAACAGTAGCCTACTGCAGTGTTTCTCAACCTAAATCGAAGAAACCAAAGGCTTGTGGATATACCGTCAGTGACTTCAAGGGAACTTTCCTGGAAAGAATTCACTTTCCTCCATGGAAATTAATTTTATTTATATGTGAGTGGCTGTCAAAAACATTTTCGGTAGAGCACATATCCAGAAACTTGGATTTAACGAACGAAACCATTGTTAATTGGAGAAGTTTTTGTTCTGGGGCAACGGAGTATTGCTTGGACAATCAGCCTCCAATTCGTGGGCTTAACGTAATCGTCGAAACTGACGAATCAAAATTCGGCAAGTCTAAGTACGGACGGGGAAGAGAGATCGAAGGTGTATGGATTTTCGGTGGAATTGAGCGAGTTTCTAAAAAATCTTTCTTGGTGCCACTGCTCGATTCCGACAACCAAGAGATAGGTCTCCGCAGGAACGCGGATACCCTCATTCCCATTTTTCAGAAACACATCCTTCCAGGCAAAAGCATATGAGGAAGAAGAAGCTTCACAACCAATGTTACGGGTAGCAATGGAGACACTTCTGTGCAGCTCAACCGTGGCCAAAGGAAAAGTGAGGCTGTGGCTGATGGATATTCCCATCACAAGTTTTCATTCTTGTAAGAACAAAGAAAATTCCACCACAAACCTTCCCTGTTGCTATCTAATGTTAAACCCTTATAATTCTTAAGAGGTGCTTCTAACACCTTTATCTTTACAGTGAGACAATTAAGACTGTCTGTCAGTAGAAAGCTAAGGAGAAGTGCCAATACCTAACTAGAAAGAGGTCAGTCAAAATCAAGAAAGGAAGGCCATCAAGCCAGCCATTACTGAGGGGCCTTTACTCCTCAAGAATATGGATAAGTCTGACAGAGTCAAAGTGTCAGTAGTTATTGTTATCAACCTCTCATTGCATGAAGTAACGCGTAAGTCGAGTACCTACAATAAAAAGGCAGCAGTCAAACATTTCACCTGTATTGGTGTACTGAGGTTAATGTTTAAAACTGTAGAGTTAGAAGCAATCCTATGGCAGTGATGCATCTCATTCTAATTGTGGAGCAACAAATATTCTTCAAGAATTGTTGACTAAAAACACTGCGGAACCTCTATCCAAAACTATTAGTACTAGTATGGCCTCAAATTTACATTATTACTATTACTTTTATTTTATAAAGTACTCAAAAAATCACAAATACAATACAGTGTATATATACATTATCTCAACAGGAACCCAAAAATAAGCTTCATTATGTAAAAGACTACATACTGTACATACCAGACCATTTGTGCAGTGTTTGATGTTACCAAGACTGCAGTTATAAGAAAAACTTGAAGAATGAGAATGGATTATTAGAGAGAGGTCTGAGAACTGAAAAGGAAAGTGTCTGAGACGGAAACTCTGACAGTACCTACATGGACTAGTGCTCCACATGACTACAACACCACACAAACTCTGATAATCGCTACAAGGTGAAACTCACAACTGACAAGCTCATATGCGTCAGGACATATCCAGTCTTATGTAGACAAGAGGAAACTAATGGGGAATAAAATAAAATAAGTTTGGATATAATCAAAAGATGCAAACAGATCACACTACATGCTTTATGAGTATCCAAAATCCACGTACACAACACGTAATGGCTGGTAAGATTTCATCAAAAATGCCCTTCGGAACGACATACAATATGTGTTAAAGCAACCTTTCCCTGAAAACCTCAATAGAACACTCCCAGAGAAACGTCTCCTTAGAAATAAGTATTATTGTAAGAAAATAAGAGAAAAAAATTACTGCCAAGATATAAAAGGAATTAAAGAGCACTACCAAAGGAACTCCAGACGAGATATCCCGGGTGATGCTGACAGCACCATGAAAAACACTCCCTGTTGCTCATCAATAAGAAACTGAAGGGGATAAAGATTGGCATCCAATACTCACCTTACAAAGTTTACATGTAAGAGCCTTATGGTAACTATCCCTGCAGAACTAATATTTTGATTCATACCCATCGTCACGGCTGTCTTCATGTACCTAAATAAAGCAAAAAGACGTTGCAGTTACTATAAAATATTTGTTTCCTGGCTAGCAGGAAGCAATGGTCTAGATTTGAGATACAGTACTTTACTTTAACTGCCTAAAGATCACTATCTAGCACAATTTGAAAGAACATGATGGGTGGAATTTGCCTCAGCTGCTGCAATTAGTACCCTAAAAAACCCTTTGAGACAGGTACAGTACTGTGTGTTTCTTCTCAAATGTAAACGCTTTTTTCAAAACACCAATAAATATTCTGTGTTTGGGTAAAGTGATCACTCACATCTTAAAAAAGAAAGGGAAAAGCAAGGTTAGCAGAAATTTATTTATGTCCCTGAAAAAGCAGAAAGTTCACAAGAAAAAAAGAGTGTGAAAAGAATTCATGATCAGTGCAACACAATAAACAGAGAAGCTAGCGTAAACACATTAGTGATGATTGTCTTAGAAATCAAGAGGGGTACCAGAAAGACTCACTGACCAAGTAACAGTGCTATGACACAAGATCTAGGGAGCAGACAGTGGTAGGAATATCAAAAGAATCTGATGAATCAATACAAGAGTGCACAAGAGCAGATTCCTGGAACTGATGTCTGTAGCAGGTGGCCTAGTGTTAACAAGAGAAGCAGAAGAAGAAGAGGTTATTGTAAGCAAACCAAAGCTCACAGTGACTGGAAGGGCAGCAGAGCAAAAAGTGTGATCAGGAAAGAGATACCGTATATGAGTAACTCAGTACTGTACTCTGCATATATTATACAGTACTTTCATTTTAGGTGTGTCTTGCTGGTTGCTGGCTGGTTTTCAGGTTTATCTAAAAAGATAATTCAAGTTTCAAATTATACCTCATGATACGGATGAATCCTCATATAACATGGTAAAATTTTTAACTGGCATATATTGATGCCATACTACTGTATTAACCAAGCTCAACTACACAAAAACGATGGTAAAACTGATGTCAAAATCGTTCTGGGAAAATATATGGATTAAATGGCACTAGAATTTGTAATATACTGCACTATGTATGGATAACCAACTCATTCACATACCCAAAGAGATTTAATCTTAAGTTGGCCTACCTACAGTTCTGGACATTTTGTTTTCTTGAAAACTTTAAAGTGTGTCCTGCTTAAAGTCAAGTTATGCTCATCTCAAAGATTCACACTGAATGTTGCCCAGTTTAATATTCCTTCTTATACGTAAGAAGGAATATTCAACTAATTTAAAAAGTTCACAGCAGGTGCTGATGCATTTCTATTTACTTTTCCTGTACTGGGCTGCTTTCCCACTGGAGTTCTTAGGCTTGTAGCATAATAATAATAATAATAATAATAATAATAATAATAATAATAATAATAATAATAATAATAATAATAATAATAATAATAATAATAATAATAATTTTCCCATTTATGACATCCACAGCATTACAGCAATATCAATAGTCTCCTCACAGCAATATGGAACTAGATTCAGGTTTGGGAGTCAACATAACTGCCATTTACTGTACTGCATTAGATGCCTTGCATATAATCCAGGTTGACTAATTAAAAAAAATATGCCTTTGTAAAGCTCCCCTTCTACTCATGATTATGTGTAAAAAAAAAATCAATATGGTACTTCATACACTTTAAAATTCAGTATTAATTTTTTAGTTTAATTCTTAATGTAAAATTCAATACGTAAATAAAACAAAAATTCAAAAGTAATTTCTCTTTCATAAACATAAACCTCTCATTTTGCTTACAATGATGCAGCAAGACCCAGCGGCATCAAGTAACCAAACCTCCAATAAGGTTTCTCTGTAATATTTAATCAAATATCTGTTGGATAATAATGCCAATCTGGACTTGCATAAAGCACAACAAACTTTACAGTAAGACCAGAATAACTTCCAAATGCACAGAATTCTCAGGGACAGAGGCGGAGGAAGTAACCTGCAAGACTGGCTGGACCTTAAAAAATTCTCCTTCCCCCTAACTAGAGAATTCACTTCGTCCAAGCTCATACCTGCAGCAAGCTGTGACCAAAGAAATCCAAAGGAAGGTCTGGGTTCCCGTTGAGAACGCATGTGCCTTTCAATCTCAGAAAAGGTATCTGCAGAAGTAGCGGACGTCTCCCTATCTTGAGGCCATTCTGTTCATGAATGAGCCTAATGACCTCCTGAAGACTATTGCTGCACCCCTCTGGTGCGGTAATTATCAATTTACGTGGAAACTTGGTGCTGTCTTTAGTACCAGCCCCTTGGGGATGAATGTTAAAACATAAAAAGAGATTGTAAGTATCATAAACACAAACAAAAGGCATTAAACATAAAGAAAAACTTAAGCAATGGAAGTAACTATTACGTCTTCCTTAACTCTACCTGGAAAGGTTTGTTTACGTTTGGGGAAAAGTGATAACGAGCCTAAAATAAAAGCAAAAAATAAAAACATTCACAAAAATTAATAACATTATTATTTCTTTAAAATATTAATTAAAATGTATTTATTTAATATATTCAAATGAATATATCAGTCATGGGAGCTATTTAACGGTTATGTAACATTTTGGTGATTGACGCAAAATAAAAAAAATATATAATATAAAATTAAATTTCTTATCTCCACACTATTCAATTAAATGATTTTATGTTTGATTTTATTATTCAAAACATCTATTAATCAACATATCTATTAAATGATTACATACATTACAATGTGGTCATTAATTTTAGGCTCGTGTTCTCCATAAAATCGACTCGTAGGGGCGGGGGGTGGGGGGCAGCGAAGCTGCAGGCACCTCTTCTTCTTTCCCACCGTTAGTTATCCCTACTAGGTTAAGGGGTTGGTTGCCTGATGCGCCTTCTCCTCCACTGCCTTCTTCTATCAAAGGCATCCTCCTCCACCAAACCTCTTCTCTCTCTCCATATCTTCCTTCGCTTTATCTCGCCATTTAATTCTCTGTTTCCCTCTCGATCTTCTTCCTCTAACAGGTTCTTCCCAAGCCCTCTTCACTCCCTCCTCGTCATCCATCCTTAACACATGCCCATACCATCTCAATCGTGACTCTCTTATCACCTCTGTTATCTTTACTAAGCTGCTCTTCTTCTTATTTCATCATTTTCCAATCTCTCAGGCAACGATATTCCCATAATCCACCTCAGCATTGTCATCTCTGTTCTCTCAAGCTTTATTTCCTCTTTTCTTCTTAGAGCCCATGCTATAGATCTTGACTTTTAGCTTGATTGGCATTTTCTTATCACATAACTCTAGCTACATCTCTCCACTTCCCCCACACTGCTTTTATCCTACTGTCCACTTCAGCCTCACATCCTCCCTCTTGGCTTAAAGTAGATCCTAAGTGTTTAAACTTTTCCGTCTGTTTTATAATGGAGCCTCTTCTTTCTTGTATTACTATTCTGTCTCTATCTTCCCTACTGCTCACTAAAACCTCTGTTTTATTCACATTCACCCTTAAGCCACCCCTCTCTAAAGACTCCTGCCATTCTCCAATCCTTCTCTGTACGTCCTCATCTTCACCAGTAATCACCAGATCATCAGCGTACAACAACTCCCACACCATTTCATTCCCGATCTCTTCACTCAACGCATTCATGACCAGCACAAACAAAAATGGGCTTAATGCTGACCCCTGGTGTAATCCAACACTAACTTCAAAGTTCTCTGTTTCCCCAACTGCTGTTATGACTTTTGTGCTCATTCTCTGATATATCATCTCGACCAGCCTAACCAACTTTTCTGGGGCTTTCCTCTTCCTCAAACACCAAAACATCACTTCTCTTGGGATTCCACAGTTACTGGCAGTGGACCTAGCCTTTGACTAAAATGTAAGACTGTAAGGCAGCATCTTCCACAGTTAGTGACAGTGGACCTAGCCTTTGGCTAAAAAGTAAGACTGCAAGGCAGCAGTTTCCACAGTTATTGGCAGAGGACCTAGCCTTTTACCAAAAAGTAAGACTGCAAGGCAGCATCTTCCACAGTTAGTGACAGTGGACCTAGCCTTTGACTAAAAAGTAAGACTGTAAGGCATCAGCTTCCACAGTTATTGGCAGAGGACCTAGCCTTTGACTAAAAAGGCAGCAGCTTCCACAGTAAGACTGCAAAAAGTAGACTGCAGCAGCAGCTTCCACAATTATTGGCAGTGGACCTAGCCTTTGACTAAAAAGTAAGACTGTAAGGCAGCAGCTTCCACAGTTATTGGCAGTGGACCTAGCCTTTGACTAAAACGTAAGTCTGCAAGGCAGCAGCTGCCACAGTTATTGGTTGTGGACCTAGCCTTTAACTAAAAAGTAAGACTGTAAGGCAGCAGCTTCCACAGTTACTGGCTGTGGACCTAGCCTTTGACTAAAAAGTAAGACTGTAAGACAGCAGCTTCCACAGTTACTGGCTGTGGGCCTAGCCTTTGACTAAAAAGTAAGACTGCAAGGAAGCAGCTTCCACAGTTATTGGCTGTGGGTCTAGACTTTGAATAAAAAGTAAGACTGCAAGGCAACAGCTTCCACAGTTATTGGCTGTGGGCCTAGCCTTTGACTAAAAAGTAAGACTGCAAGGCAGCAGCTTCTGCAGTTATTGGTTATGGACCTAGCCTTTGACTAAAAAGTAAGACTGCAAGGCAGCAGCTTCCACAGTTATTGGCTGTGGGTCTAGCCTTGACTAAAAAGTTAAGGCAGCAGCTTGGTTATTGGCTGTGGGTCTAGCCTTTGACTAAAAAGTAAGACTGCAAGGCAGCAGCTTCCACAGTTATTGGCTGGGGTCTAGACTTTGAATAAAAGTAAGACTGCAAGGCAGCAGCTTCCACAGTTATTGGCTGTGGGCTGTGGCAGCCTGGCCTAAGACTGTAAGGCAGCAGCTTCCACAGTTATTGGCAGAGGATTTAGCCTTTGACTAAAAAGTAAGACTGCAAGGCAGCAGCTTCTACAGTTATTGGTTGTGGACCTAGCCTTTGACTAAAAAGTAAGACTGCAAGGCAGCAGCTTCCACAGTTATTGGCTGTGGACCTAGCCTTTGACTAAAAAGTAAGACTGCAAGGCAGCAGCTTCCACAGTTATTGGCTGTGGACCTAGCCTTTGACTAAAAAGTAAGACTGCAAGGCAGCAGCTTCCACAGTTATTGGCTGTGGACCTAGCCTTTGACTGAAAAGTAAGACTGTAAGGCAGCAGCTTCCACAGTTATTGGACTAAAAGTAAGACTGCAAGGCAGCAGCTTCTACAGTTATTGGCTGTGGACCTAGCCTTTGACTAAAAAGTAAGACTGTAAGGCAGCAGCTTCCACAGTTACTAAAAAAGTAAGACTGCAAGGCAGCAGCTTCCACAGTTATTGGCTGTGGACCTAACTAAAAGTAAGACTGTAAGGCAGCAGCTTCCACAGTTATTGGCAGCCTTTGACTAAAAAGGCTGCAAGGCAGCAGCTTCCCACAGTTATTGGCTGTGGACCTAGCCTTTGACTAAAAAGTAAGACTGTAAGGCAGCAGCTTCCACAGTTATTGGTTGTGGACCTAGCCTTTGACTAAAGTAAGACTGCAAGGCAGCAGCTTCCACAGTTATTGGCCCTTTTGACTAAAAAAGTAAGACTGCAAGGCAGCAGCAGCAGCTTCCACAGTTATTGGCTGTGGACCTAGCCTTTGACTAAAAAGTAAGACTGTAAGGCTTTGACTAAAAAAAGTAAGACTGCAAGGCAGCAGCTTCCACAGTTATTGGCAGTGGACCTAGCCTTTGACTAAAAAGTAAGACTGTAAGGCAGCAGCTTCCACAGTTACTGGCTGTGGGCCTAGCCTTTGACTAAAAAAGTAAGACTGCAAGGCAGCAGCTTCCACAGTTATTGGTTGTGGACCTAGCCTTTGACTAAAAAGTAAGACTGCAAGGCAGCAGCTTCCACAGTTATTGGCAGTGGACCTAGCCTTTGACTAAAAAGTAAGACTGTAAGAGCTGCAATTGGCAGCAGCTTCCTAAAGTTATTGGCAGCTTCCACAGTTATTGGCAGAGGACCTAGCCTTTGACTAAAAAGTAAGACTGCAAGGCAGCAGCTTCCACAGTTATTGGCAGTGGACCTAGCCTTTGACTAAAAAGTAAGACTGCAAGGCAGCAGCTTCCACAGTTATTGGCAGTGGACCTAGCCTTTGACTAAAAAGTAAGACTGCAAGGCAGCAGCTTCCACAGTTATTGGCTGTGGACCTAGCCTTTGACTAAAAAGTAAGACTGCAAGGCAGCAGCTTCCACAGTTATTGGCTGTGGACCTAGCCTTTGACTAAAAAGTAAGACTGCAAGGCAGCAGCTTCTACAGTTATTGGCTGTGGACCTAGCCTTTGACTAAAAAGTAAGACTGTAAGGCAGCAGCTTCCACAGTTATTGGCAGAGGACCTAGCCTTTGACTAAAACGTAAGACTGCAAGGCAGCAGCTTCCACAGTTATTGGCTGTGGACCTAGCCTTTGACTAAAAAGTAAGACTGTAAGGCAGCAGCTTCCACAGTTATTGGCAGTGGACCTAGCCTTTGACTAAAAAGTAAGACTGCAAGGCAGCAGCTGTTATTGGCTGTGGACCTAGCCTTTTACTAAAAAGTAAGACTGCAAGGCAGCAGCTTCCACAGTTATTGGCAGAGGACCTAGCCTTTGACTAAAAAGTGAGACTGCAAGGCAGCAGCTTCTACAGTTATTACCTGGCTGTAAGACTGCAAGGCCTATTGGTTGTGGACCTTTGACTAAAAGTAAGACTGCAAGGCAGCAGCTTCCACAGTTATTGGTTGTGGACCTAGCCTTTGACTAAAAAAGACTAAGACTGTTAAGGCAGCAGCTTCCACAGTTATTGGTTGTGGACCTAGCCTTTGACTAAAAAGTAAGACTGCAAGGCAGCAGCTTCCACAGTTATTGGCTGTGGACCTAGCCTTTGACTAAAAAGTAAGACTGCAAGGCAGCAGCTTCTTTATTGGCAGTGGGACCTAGCCTTTGACTAAAAAGTAAGACTGCAAGGCAGCAGCTTCCACAGTTATTGGCTGTGGACCTAGGCAGCAGCTTTATTGACTAAAAAAGTAAGACTGCAAGGCAGCAGCTTCCACAGTTATTGGCAGTGGACCTAGCCTTTGACTAAAAAGTAAGACTGTAAGGCAGCAGCTTCCACAGTTATTGGCTGTGGACCTAGCCTTTGACTAAAAAGTAAGACTGCAAGGCAGCAGCTTCCACAGTTATTGGTTGTGGACCTAGCCTTTGACTAAAAAGTAAGACTGCAAGGCAGCAGCTTCCACAGTTATTGGCAGTGGACCTAGCCTTTGACTAAAAAGTAAGACTGTAAGGCAGCAGCTTCCACAGTTATTGGTTGTGGACCTAGCCTTTGACTAAAAAGTAAGACTGCAAGGCAGCAGCTTCCACAGTTATTGGTTGTGGACCTAGCCTTTGACTAAAAAGTAAGACTGCAAGGCAGCAGCTTCCACAGTTATTGGCAGAGGACCTAGCCTTTGACTAAAAACTGCAAGGCAGCAGCTTCCACAGTTATTGGCTGTGGGACCTTTTGACTAAAAAGTAAGACTGTAAGGTAGCAGCTTCTACAGTTATTGGTTGTGGGCCTAGCCTTTGACTGAAAAGTAAGACTGCAAGGCAAAGCTTCCACAGTTATTGGCTGTGGACCTAGCCTTTGACTAAAAGTAAGACTGCAAGGCAGAGCTTCCACAGTTATTGGTTGTGGACCTAGCCTTTGACTAAAAAGTAAGACTTTTATTGGTTGTGGACTAAAAAGTAAGACTGCAAGGCAGCAGCTTCCACAGTTATTGGTGGGACCTGTGGACTCTAAGGCAGAAGCTTTTGGTTGTGGACTAAAAAAAGTAAGACTGCAAGGCAGCAGCTTCCACAGTTATTGGCTGTGGACCTAGCCTTTGACTAAAAAGTAAGACTGTAAGGCAGCAGCTTCTACAGTTATTGGTTGTGGACCTAGCCTTTGACTAAAAAGTAAGACTCTAAGGCAGAAGCTTCCACAGTTATTGGTTGTGGACCTAACTAAAAAGTAAGACTCTAAGGCAGAAGCTTCCACAGTTATTGGTTGTGGACCTAGCCTTTGACTAAAAAGTAAGACTCTAAGGCAGAAGCTTCCACAGTTATTGGTTGTGGACCTAGCCTTTTACCAAAAAGTAAGACTCTAAGGCAGAAGCTTCCACAGTTATTGGTTGTGGACCTAGCCTTTGACTAAAAAGTAAGACTCTAAGGCAGAAGCTTCCACAGTTATTGGTTGTGGACCTAGCCTTTGACTAAAAAGTAAGACTAAGACTTCCACAGTTATTGGTTGTGGACCTAGCCTTTGACCAAAAAGTAAGACTCTAGGCAGAAGCTTCCACAGTTATTGGTTGTGGACCTAGCCTTTTACTAAAAAGTAAGACTGCAAGGCAGAAGCTTCCACAGTTATTGGTTGTGGACCTAGCCTTTGACCAAAAAGTAAGACTGCTAAGGCAGAAGCTTCCTCTACAGTTATTGGTTGTGGACTGCAAGGCTTTTACCTTAAGACTACTGTAGGCAGAAGCTTCCAAGTTATTGTAAGACTCTAAGGCAAAAAGTAAGCTTCAGAAGCTTCCACAGTTATTGGTTGTGGACCTAGCCTTTTACCAAAAAGTAAGACTGCAAGGCAGCAGCTTCCACAGTTATTGGTTGTGGACCTAGCCTTTGACTAAAAAGTAAGACTGCAAGGCAGCAGCTTCCACAGTTATTGGTTGTGGACCTAGCCTTTGACTAAAAAGTAAGACTCTAAGGCAGAAGCTTCCACAGTTATTGGTTGTGGACCTAGCCTTTGACTAAAAAGTAAGACTCTAAGGCAGAAGCTTCCACAGTTATTGGTTGTGGACCTAGCCTTTGACTAAAAAGTAAGACTCTAAGGCAGAAGCTTCCACAGTTATTGGTTGTGGACCTAGCCTTTTACCAAAAAGTAAGACTCTAAGGCAGAAGCTTCTACAGTTATTGGTTGTGGACCTAGCCTTTTACCAAAAAGTAAGACTCTAAGGCAGAAGCTTCCACAGTTATTGGTTGTGGACCTAGCCTTTTACTAAAAAGTAAGACTCTAAGGCAGAAGCTTCCAAGACTCTACAGTTATTGGTTGTGGACCTAGCCTTTGACTAAAAAGTAAGACTCTAAGGCAGAAGCTTCCACAGTTATTGGTTGTGGACCTAGCCTTTTACCAAAAAGTAAGACTCTAAGGCAGAAGCTTCCACAGTTATTGGTTGTGGACCTAGCCTTTTACCAAAAAGTAAGACTCTAAGGCAGAAGCTTCCAGTTATTGGTTGTGGACCTAGCCTTTTACTAAAAAGTAAGACTCTAAGGCAGAAGCTTACAGTTATTGGTTGGGACCTAGCCTTTTACTAAAAAGTAAGACTCTAAGGCAGAAGGACTCTAGTAAGACTCAAGGCAGAAGCTTTTATTGGTTGTGGACCTAGCCTTTTACCAAAAAGTAAGACTCTAAGGCAGAAGCTTCCACAGTTATTGGTTGTGGACCTAGCCTTTTACTAAAAGTAAGACTCTAAGGCAGAAGCTTCCACAGTTATTGGTTGTGGACCTAGCCTTTTACCAAAAAGTAAGACTCTAAGGCAGAAGCTTCCACAGTTATTGGTTGTGGACCTAGCCTTTGACTAAAAGTAAGACTGCAGAAGGCAGATTGGCTTGGACCTACAGTTATTGACTCTAAGTGGACTTCCACAGTTTTGGTTGTGGACCAGCCTTTTACCAAAAAGTAAGACTCTAAGGCAGAAGCTTCCACAGTTATTGGTTGTGGACCTAGCCTTTTACCAAAAGTAAGACTCTAAGGCAGAAGCTTCCACAGTTATTGGTTGTGGACCTAGCCTTTGACCAAAAAGTAAGACTCTAAGGCAGAAGCTTCCACAGTTATTGGTTGTGGACCTAGCCTTTACCAAAAAGTAAGACTCTAAGGCAGAAGCTTCCACAGTTATTGGTTGTGGACCTAGCCTTTGACTAAAAAGTAAGACTCTAAGGCAGAAGCTTCCACAGTTATTGGTTGTGGACCTAGCCTTTTACCAAAAAGTAAGACTCTAAGGCAGAAGCTTCCACAGTTATTGGTTGTGGACCTAGCCTTTTACTAAAAAGTAAGACTCTAAGGCAGAAGCTTCCACAGTTATTGGTTGTGGACCTAGCCTTTGACTAAAAAGTAAGACTGCAAGGCAGCAGCTTCCACAGTTATTGGCTGTGGACCTAGCCTTTGACTAAAAAGTAAGACTCTAAGGCAGAAGCTTCCCAACAGTTATTGGTTGTGGACCTAGCCTTTTACCAAAAAGTAAGACTCTAAGGCAGAAGCTAAGTTATTGGTTGTGGACCTCCTTTTACTAAAAGTAAGACTCTAGGCAGAAGCTTCTACAGTTATTGGTTGTGGACCTAGCCTTTGACCAAAAGTAAGACTCTAAGGCAGAAGCTTCTACAGTTATTGGTTGTGGACCTAGCCTTTTGCTAAAAAGTAAGACTCTAAGGCAGAAGCTTCCACAGTTATTGGTTGTGGACCTTGTGTAAGACTCTAGGCAGAAGCTTTACCTTTTACTAAAAGTAAGACTCTAAGGCAGAAGCTTCCACAGTTATTGGTTGTGGACCTAGCCTTTTACCAAAAAAGTAAGACTCTAAGGCAGAAGCTTCCCACAGTTATTGGTTGTGGACCTAGCCTTTTACCAAAAGTAAGACTCTAAGGCAGAAGCTTCCACAGTTATTGGTTGTGGACCTAGCCTTTTACCAAAAGTAAGACTCTAAGGCAGAAGCTTCTGCAGTTATTGGTTGTGGACCTAGCCTTTGACCAAAAGTAAGACTCTAAGGCAGAAGCTTCCCCCAGTTATTGGCTGTGGACCCTTTTACCAAAAGTAAGACTCTAAGGCAGAAGCTTTATTGGTTGTGGACCTAAAAAAAGTAAGACTCTAAGGCAGAAGCTTCCACAGTTATTGGTTGTGGACCTAGCCTTTTACCAAAAAGTAAGACTCTAAGGCAGAAGCTTCCACAGTTATTGGTTGTGGACCTAACCAAAAAGTAAGACTCTAAGGCAGAAGCTTCCACAGTTATTGGTTGTGGACCTAGCCTTTTACCAAAAAGTAAGACTCTAAGGCAGAAGCTTCCACAGTTATTGGTTGTGGACCTAGCCTTTGACTAAAAAGTAAGACTCTAAGGCAGAAGCTTCTAGTTATTGGTTGTGGACCTAGCCTTTTACCAAAAAGTAAGACTCTAAGGCAGAAGCTTCCACAGTTATTGGTTGTGGACCTAGCCTTTTACCAAAAAGTAAGTAAGACTCTAAGGCAGAAGCTTCTAAGGCAGTTATTGGTTGTGGACCTAGCCTTTACCAAAAAGTAAGACTCTAAGGCAGAAGCTTCCACAGTTATTGGCTGTGGACCTAGCCTTTTACCAAAAGTAAGACTCTAAGGCAGAAGCTTCCACAGTTATTGGTTGTGGACCTAGCCTTTTACCAAAAAGTAAGACTCTAAGGCAGAAGCTTCCACAGTTATTGGTTGTGGACCTAGCCTTTTACCAAAAAGTAAGACTCTAAGGCAGAAGCTTCCACAGTTATTGGCTGTGGACCTAGCCTTTTACCAAAAAGTAAGACTCTAAGGCAGAAGCTTCCACAGTTATTGGTTGTGGACCTAGCCTTTTACCAAAAAGTAAGACTCTAAGGCAGAAGCTTCCACAGTTATTGGTTGTGGACCTAGCCTTTTACCAAAAAGTAAGACTCTAAGGCAGAAGCTTCCACAGTTATTGGTTGTGGACCTAGCCTTTGAAAAAAAGTAAGACTCTAAGGCAGAAGCTTCCACAGTTATTGGCTGTGGACCTAGCCTTTACCAAAAGTAAGACTCTAAGGCAGAAGCTTCCACAGTTATTGGACCTAGCCTTACCAAAAGTAGCCTGTGGACCTAACCTAAAAAAGTAAGACTCTAAAAACAGTTAGACTGTGGAGGCAGAAGACTTCCACAGTTATTATTGGTTGTGGACCTAGCCTTTTACCAAAAAGTAAGACTCTAAGGCAGAAGCTTCCACAGTTATTGGTTGTGGACCTAGCCTTTTACCAAAAGTAAGACTCTAAGGCAGCAGCTTCTACAGTTATTGGTTGTGGACCTAGCCTTTGACTAAAAGTAAGACTCTAAGGCAGAAGCTTCCACAGTTATTGGTTGTGGACCTAGCCTTTTACCAAAAAGTAAGACTCTAAGGCAGAAGCTTCCACAGTTATTGGCTGTGGACCTAGCCTTTGACTAAAAAGTAAGACTGTAAGGCAGCAGCTTCTACAGTTATTGGCTGTGGACCTAGCCTTTGACTAAAAAGTAAGACTCTAAGGCAGAAGCTTCCACAGTTATTGGTTGTGGACCTAGCCTTTGACTAAAAGTAAGACTCTAAGGCAGCAGCTTCCACAGTTATTGTGGACCTAGCCTTTGACTAAAAAGTAAGACTCTAAGGCAGAAGCTTCCACAGTTATTGGTTGTGGACCTAGCCTTTACCAAAAGTAAGACTGCTAAGGCAGAAGCTTCCACAGTTATTGGTGTGGACCTAGCCTTTGACTAAAGACTGTAAGGCAGAAGCTTCCACAGTTATTGGTTGAGGCAGTAAGACTTCAAGGCAGTTATTATTGGTTGGACCTAGCCTTTGACTAAAAAGTAAGACTGCAAGGCAGCTTCCACAGTTATTGGTTGTGGACTTTTATTGACTAAAAAGTAAGACTGCAAGGCAGCAGCTTCCACAGTTATTGGCTGTGGACCTAGCCTTTGACTAAAAAGTAAGACTAAGACTGTTATTGGTTGTGGAAGCCTTTGCAAAAAGTAAGACTTCAAGGCAGCAGCAGTTATTGGCAGTGGACCCAGCCTTTGACTAAAAGTAAGACTAGCAGGAGCTTTTACCTAGCCTTTGACTAAAAAGTAAGACTCTAAGGCAGAAGCTTCCACAGTTATTGGCTGTGGACCTAGCCTTTTACTAAAAAGTAAGACTGCAAGGCAGCAGCTAAGTTATTGGCTGTGGACCTAGCCTTTGACTAAAAAGTAAGACTGCAAGGCAGCAGCTTCCACAGTTATTGGCTGTGGACCTAGCCTTTGACTAAAAAGTAAGACTGCAAGGCAGGAGCTTCCACAGTTATTGGCTGTGGACCTAGCCTTTGACTAAAAAGTAAGACTGCAAGGCAGGAGCTTCCATAGTTATTGGTTGTGGACCCTGCCTTTGACTAAAAGTAAGACTGCAAGGCAGCAGCTTCTTTATTGGCTGTGGACCTAAACTAAAAAGTAAGACTGCAAGGCAGCAGCTTCCACTAAAAGTTATTGGCTGTGGACCTAGCCTTTGACTAAAAAGTAAGACTGCAAGGCAGCAGCTTCAAAGTTATTGGCAGTGGACCTAAGACTAAAAAGTAAGACTGCAAGGCAGCAGCTACAGTTATTGGCTGTGGACCTAGCCTTTGACTAAAAAAGACTGCAAGTAAGACTGTCCACAGTTAAAAAGGCTGAGAAGGCTAAAAGTAAGACTTCAAGGCAGTTATTTATTGGCTGTGGACCTAGCCTTTGACTAAAAGTAAGACTGCAAGGCAGCAGCTTCCAGTTATTGGCTGTGGACCTAGCCTTTGACTAAAATGTAAGACTGTAAGGCAGCAGAGCACAGTTATTGGCTTGTGGACCTAGCCTTTGACTAAAAAGTAAGACTGCAAGGCAGCAGCTTCCAGTTATTGGCAGAGTTATTGGCAGTGGACTAGCCTTTGACTAAAAAAGTAAGACTGCAAGGCAGCAGCTTCCACAGTTATTGGCTGTGGACCTAGCCTTGACTAAAGTAAGACTGCAAGGCAGGAGCTTCCATAGTTATTGGATTTGGGCCTAGCCTTTGACTAAAAAGTAAGACTGCAAGGCAGCAGCTTCCACAGTTACTGGCTGTGGACCTAGCCTTTGACTAAAAAGTAAGACTGCAAGGCAGCAGCTTCCACAGTTACTGGCTGTGGACCTAGCCTTTGACTAAAAAGTAAGACTGCAAGGCAGCAGCTTCCACAGTTATTGGCTGTGGACTAGCCTTTGACTAAAAAGTAAGACTGTAAGACTGCAAGGCAGCAGCTTCCACAGTTATTGGCAGTGGACAGCCTTTGACTAAAAAGTAAGACTGCAGGCAGCAGCTTCCACAGTTATTGGCAGTGGACCTAGCCTTTTTACTAAAAAGTAAGACTGCAAGGCAGCAGCTTCCACAGTTATTGGTTGTGGACCCTAGCCTTTGACTAAAACGTAAGACTGCAAGGCAGCAGCTTTGATACTGGCTGGCTGTGGACCTAGCCTTGACTAAAAAAAAGTAAGACTGCAAGGCAGCAGTTTCCACAGTTACTGGCTGTGGACTTTGACTAAAAAGACTGCAAGATTAAAACTGAAAAGTACGACTTAGACAAGACTGCAAAAAACATTGGCTTGTGGTCCTAGCCTTTGACTAAAAGCTCAGTACTGACTGCAAGGCAGCAGCTGAAGCATTAGATTGAGATTGTGGATGTCTTGTCAGTAATGAAGATGATGTTTATTTGCAGTGGAACTAGCCTTTGACTAAAAGCTAAGACTCCAAGGCAGAAGCTTTCCATTATTGGTTGTGGAGCAGCTATCCTTATAAAAGTAAGACTGTAGCAGACTTCCAAGAATTGGTTGTGGACCTATTCTACTAAAAAAACCTTATCAGACAAAAAGTCCCTCCATCACAAGGCAGCATAAAACTAGATAGAAAAAATGAACTAGATTAAAAACCAAGAAATGTTCAAAGTTACTGGCTGTGGAAGTGACTTACTTTCTGGATTTAAAGTTTTAATGTTTTAATTCTAAATGGTACTGTGGACCTAGCAACTGACAAAAGTAAGACTTTTGGGCAGCAGTGAATATGGCTACCTAGCCTTTGATAGTCTTTTTGAAAGTAAGACTTCAGGCAAGAAAATGCTATTTCAGCCTTGACTACATTAAGACTGTAGTAGAGCCTAGCCAGTTTACCAAAGTAAGACTCATGTCATCTTCCACATTATCTCTCCTCTCAGCCTTGACTCCATCTTGATAGGCGGACTCAAGGCAGAACCTTTCAGTTATTTCCTGCCATGGGGCTGCCTCTAAGACTCTGTTGAGACAGCTTCCACAGTTATTGTTAGTGACAGCCTTTACCAAAAGATCTTCCACAACTGTTAGTCAAGACCCTTATTGTACAGCCTTTTACCAAAATAGTCTATTTCAACAGTTATTGGCTGTGGACCTCTTGGTTCCACTGCCCCTCCACCCACTGGTTATCTACCTTGACCAGTAAGACTCACTCAGCAGTTCAGGTATTGGCTGTATTTACTAAAAAGTAAGACTCAAGGCAGCAGCTTCTTTCACCCACAGTTATTGGCAGCCTTCTAATGCCATGACTTTGGTAAAGTCCATTTGCAAAACTTGAAGACTGATGGCAGCCAAGTTATTGGCAGTGGACCAGCCTTTGACTAAAAATGTAAGACTGGACTCTAAAGTTAGCTTGAAACGACCTGTGTTGATGTAAAAATCTGGACTGCAAGGCCTTAGATAATATTATTATTTAAAAGTTGGTTGTGAGTTGTTATTAAAAAGGAAGTATTCTGAGCTTGTAACTAAAAGTAAGACTTTTAGCATTTTTTGAGTTGTGTCTAGTTTGATTATACATTTTTCTTCCACAAGCTGCTTATTGGCAGTGGACTAAAACATTTACCTTAAGACTGTAAGGCAGCAGCATTCACAGTTATTGGCAGGACAACAAAGGACCTCGGTTCTTCAGCCTTGACTAAAAAGTCCAGTTTTCTGTTATTAGAGACCACATGACTAAAAACTGACTGTTATCACCAGATTACGTTATTGTCTTCACAGTTACTGGCTGTGACTAAAAATGTGAAGACAGGGCAGCAGCATTGCCAGTTATTGCCTTTTACTAAAAAGTAAGACTTTGCATCAAGGCTGGCAGCAGCTTCCACAAGATAAAGTTATTTCATAGTTTTTAAAAAGTCAGACCTGAAGGCAGCAGCTATAACTGTGCATGCTTTGGACCAGCCTTTGACTAAAAAGTAAGACTGCAAGGCAGCAGCTTCCACTAGTTATTGGCATGGACAAGTAATACTAACCAGCAGCTTAAAAGTTATTGACTGAAGTATTAGCACTAAAAAGTAGACTAGAAAAATAGCAGCTCCACAATTATATAAGCAGTGACGTTTCCTTTGGACTGAAAAGTAAACTGCAAGGCAGCAGCTGACTAACTTTTAAAAGTAAGACTGCAAGGCAGCAGCCCATTCAGCATTGAGTGGACTTTCTAGCCTTTGACTAAAAAGTAAGACTGCAAGGCAGCAGCTTCCAAAAAAGGCAGCGGACATTGACTAAAAGTAGACTGCAAGGCAGCAGCTTTTCAAACTGTACAAGCCTTTTTAGCAGTTTTTGGCTTAACAGCAGCTCTGACTAAATATTGTAAGACTGCAAGGCAGCAGATTCCACAGTTAATTGGCAGTGGATTTAGTTTTGGCCTTTGACTAAAAATTAAGACTGCCACCTTATTGGCAGTGGACAAGTTAGACAGCAGCATTACACAGTGTGGCAGTGGGTGAGTTGTGTCCAAAGTGTATTGGCTGGATACTTACTAAAAATAAGATGGACATTACATGGCATTTGACTAAAATAGTAAGACTGTTGGCAGCAGCTTCCAGGTTAAGGCAGTGGACCTAGCGTTTGACTAAAAAAGTAAGACTGCAGGTCAGCAGGTTTTGGTTGAGAAATGAACACTGTTATTTTTGCAGTGGACCTAGGGTTGACTAAAAGAAAGTGAACTGCAGCCTCTCAGGAGTTACTGCTCAAAGTTGCAAAAGCTGACAAAAAAAAGACTGCAAGGTCCCAGCCCATTTAATGAACAAGCAGGTGGAGCCAGCCTTTGAAATGCAAAAAAGACTGCAAGGCAGCAGTTATAATGACTGTACAGTTAAGACTGGCAGTGGACTGTGGACCTAGCCTTTGACTAAAAAGTAAGACTGCAAGGCAGCAGCTTTAGTAAGCTGTTATTGGCTGTTGCCTTGCCTAAAAAGGTTTGGCAAGGCAGTAGCTGTTATTGGTGATGTTAACTAGCCAATGACTAAAAGTAAGACTGCAAGGCAGCAGCCACAGTTATTGGCTTGGACCTAGCCTTTGACTAAAAGTAAGACTGCAAGGCAATGGTTACAGCAGAGTTATTAGCTTGCAGTGGCCAGCCTTTTTACCTGCAAGACAAGCAGCAGCTTGGCAGTGGACTTTGAAAAAAGTAAGACTGTAAAAGCAGCTTCCCAGAATTTATTGGCAGTGGACCCTGCCTTACTTGGCAGTGGCACTTAGCCAGTGGACCTAGCATTTTGACTAAAAAGTAAGACTGCAAGCAGCCCCCACTGATGTTACTTGTGCAGTGGACCCCTGAGCCTGACTAAAAAGTAAGACTGCAAGGCCGCAGCTTCACAGTTATTGGATGGTTTCTACTTGACTAAAAGTAAGACTGAAAGGCAGCAGCTAGTTATTGGCAGTACACTGGCCTTTGACTAAAAGTAAGACTGCAAGGCAGCAGCTTCCACAGTTATTGGCAGAGGAACTTTTGATTAAAAAGTTTGATTGAATTAGCTTTCAGTCTTTGCAGCTAAAAGTCCAACTAAAGAGTAAGATTTAAGGCAGCAGCTTCCATTAGTTACTGGCTGTGGACCTAGCATTTGACTAAAAGTAAGACTGCAATCCAGCAGCTTCCACAGTTGGTTGAGCTGCAGTGGACTCCCTTTGACTAAAAGTAAGACTGCCAAGGCAGCAGCTTTTCCATTGAAGTTATTGGCATAGTGGACCTAGCCTTTGATTAAAGAGTCCACTGTAAGGCAGCAGCTTCCCACAGATATTGAAGTGGACACAGTTACTAAAAAGTAAGACTGCAAGGCAGCAGCTTCCTTATTGGTTGATGGAAAAAGCCTTCTAAGAACTAAAAAGTAAGACTGCAAGGGCAGCAGCTTCAGACAGGTTGTGTTGTGGACCAGATTTGTCGAAAAGTAAGATATGGCAATCTTCCATGGTTATTTGCAGTGGACCTAGGCCTTTTACTAAATGGCAAGACTAAAAAGTTAAGACAGTTATTTCCAGGGCAGCAAAGAGTAAACTGCAAGGCACAGCCTGTTATTGGCAGTGGACCTAGCAAGTTAGACTTGGCACAGCTAAAAAATTTTGGCAGAGAAAGTCTGCTAGGACTGCAAGGGCAGCACCTGAACACAGTTATTGGCTTGGCCTTTTTTAAAAGTTGACTGCAGACTGTATAGCCAGGAGCCTATGACAGAGGACCTAGTTAGTTTGCTGTACATTAATTAAAGGCAGCAGCTGTTATTGGCAGTGGACCTAGCCTTTGACTAAAAATAAGACTGCAAGGCAGCAGCTTCCACAGTTATTGGCAGTGGACCCAGCCTTTACTAAAAGTAAGACTGCAAGGCAGCAGCTTCTCTACAGTTATTTGGCAGAAGGACCCACTTTGACTAAAAGTAAGACAGACACCAGCCTATTGGTTGGACCCAGCACTAAAAGTAAGACTGCAAGGCAGCAGCTTCTACAGTTACTGGCAGTGGACCTAGCCTGACTAAAAGTAAGACTGCAAGGCAGCAGCTTCCACAGTTATTGGCAGAGGGCCTTACTAAAAGTAAGACTGCAAGGCAGCAGCTTCCCACAATTATTGCAGAGGACATAGACTTTGACTAAAAGTTGACTGAGCAGCTTCTAAACTGGTAAGACTGCAAGAGCTTCACAAAAGTAAGGCTGTGGGCCTAGCCTTTTACCAAAAAGTAAGACTGCAGGCAGCAGCTTACAGTTATTGGCAGTGGACCTAGCCTTTGACTAAAAGTAAGACTGCAAGGCAGCAGCTTCCACAGTTATTGGCAGTGGGTCTAGCCTTAAAAAGTAAGACTGCAAGGGTAGCAGTGGACTTGGTCTAGCCTTGACTAAAAAGTAAGACTGCAAGGCAGCAGCTCCACTGTTATTGGCAGTGGACTAGCCTTTGACTAAAAGTAAGACTGCAAGGCAGCAGCTTCCACAGTTATTGGCAGTGGGCCTAGCCTTTGACTAAAAAGACTGCCAGCAGCTTCTGCAATTGGTTAGTGGACCTAGCTTCTAAAAGTAAGACTGTTATTGGCAGTGGACTGCAAGGCAGCAGCTTCTGTTGTTGACCTAAAAAGTAAGACTGCAAGGCAGCAGCTTCCACAGTTATTGGCAGTGGACCTAGCCTTTGACTAAAAGTAAGACTGCAAGGCAGCAGCTTCCACAGTTATTGGCAGTGGACCTAGCCTTTGACTAAAAAAATAAGACTGCAAGGCAGCAGCTTCCCTGTTATTGGCTGTGGACCTAGCTTTTACTAATAAGTAAGACTGCAAGGCAGCAGCTTCCACAGTTAGTTGGCAGTGGACCTAGCCTTTGACTAAACGTAAGACTGCAAGACAGAGCCCTGCACCCAGCCTTTACTAAAAGTAAGACTGCAAGGCAGCAGCACCACAGTTATTGGCAGTGGACCTAGCCTTTAACAAAAAGTAAAAGGCAGCAGCTTCCACAGTTATTGGCAGTGGACCCAAGTAAGACTGTAAGCAGCAGCTTCCACTTATTGTTGGACCTGCCTGACAAAAGTAAGACCTAAGGCAGCAGCTTTCTACAGTTGACTAAAAAAAGTAAGACTGCAAGGCAGTAATTCCACAGTTATTGGCAGTGGACCCTAGCCTTTGACTAAAAGTAAGACTGCAAGCAGCAGCAGCTTCCCACAGTTATTGGCAGTGGACCTAGCCTTTGACTAAAAGTAAGACTGCAAGGCAGCAGCTTCTTCCAGTTATTGGCAGTGGACCTAGCCTTGACTAAAAATAAGACTGCAAGGCAGCAGCTTCACAGTTATTGGCAGTGGACCCTAGCCTTTGACTAAAAAGTAAGACTGCAAGGCAGCAGCTTCCACAGTTATTGGCAGTGGACCTAGCCTTTGACTAAAAAGACTGTGGCAGTTCCACAGACTGCAAGCTTCCACAGGCTAAAAGTAAGACTGCAAGGCAGCAGCTTCCACAGTTATTGGCAGTGGACCTAGCTTTCCTTGACTAAAAAGTAAGACTGTAAGGCAGCAGCTTTGCACTAAAAAGTAAACTGTACACAGCTTCCACAGTTACTTGCAGTGGAGCCCTAAAAGTAAGACTGTGGGGCACAGCTACAATTATTTCCAGTGGACCTGGCCTTTTACTAAAAAGTAAGACTGCAAGGCAACAGCTTCCACAGTTATCGGCTGTGGACCTAGCTTTGACTAAAAAAGACTGCCAAGGCTGCCCAGTTATTTCAGGCAGAGCAGCCTGACTGAAACGTAAGACTGTTATTTGCAGTGGACATAGCCTTTGACTAAAAGAGTAAGACTGCAAGACTGCAGCTACAGTTATTGGCAGTGGACCTAGCCTTTGACTAAAAAGTAAGACTGCAAGGCAGCAGCTTCCACAGTTATTTGCAGTGGACATAGCCTTTGACTAAAAGTAAGACTGCAAGGCAGCAGCTTCCACAGTTATTGGCAGTGGACGTAGCCTGCAAGGCAGCAGCTTCCACAGTTATTGACTAAAAAGTAAGACTGCAAGGCAGCAGCTTCACAGTTATTGGCAGTGGACCTAGCCTTTACTAAAAGTAAGACTGCAAGGCAGCAGCTTCCACAGTTATTGGCAGTGGACCGCCTTTGACTAAAAGTAAGACTGCACTAAAGCAGCTTCCACAGTTACTGGCAGTGGACCCAGCCTTTGACTAAAAAGTAAGACTGCAAGGCAGCAGCTTACAGTTACTGGCAGTGGACCTAGCCTTTGACTAAAAAGTAAGACTGCAAGGCAGCAGCTAAAAAGTACAGTTATTGGTCTCTGCCTTTGACTAAAAGTTAAGACTGCAAGGCAGGCTTCCACAGTTATTGGCTGTGGACCTAGCCTTTGACTAAAAGTAAGACTGTAGGCAGCAGCTTCACAGTAAGACTTTGACAAAAAGTAAGACTGCAAGGCAGCTTCCACAGTTATTGGCAGTGGACCTAGCCTTTGACTAAAAAGTAAGACTGCAAGGCAGCAGCTTCCACAGTTATTGGCAGTGGACATAGCCTTTGACTAAAGAGTAAGACTGTAAGGCAGCAGCTTACAGTTATTGGCAGTGGACCTAGCCTTTGACTGAAAGTAAGACTGCAAGGCAGCAGCTTCCACAGTTATTGGCAGTGGACCTAGCCTTTGACTAAAAGTAAGACTGCAAGGCAGCAGCTTCCACAGTTATTTACAGTGGACCTGGCCTTTTACTAAAAGTAAGACTGCAAGGCAGCAGATCTGTTGGCAGTGGACCTAGCCTTTGACTAAAAGTAAGACTCCAGCAGCTTCCAGTTATTGGCAGTGGACCTAGCCTTTGACTAAGACTGCAAGACTGCACAGTTATTGGCTGTGGACCTAGCCTTGACTAAAAAGTAAGACTGCAAGACAGTAGCTTCCACAGTTATTGGCAGTGGACCTAGCCTTTTACTAAAAGTAAGACTGCAAGGCAGCAATTCCACAGTTATTGGCTGTGGACTTAGCCTTTGACTGAAAAGTAAGACTGCAAGGTAGCAGCTTCCACAGTTATTGGTTAGTGGACCTAGCCTTTGACTAAAAGTAAGACTGCAAGGCAGCAGCTTCCACAGTTATTGGCAGTGGACCTAGCCTTTGACTAAAAATAAGACTGCAAGGCAGCAGCATTCTACAGTTATTGGCAGTGGACCTAGTCTTTGACTAAAAATAAGACTGCAAGGCAGCAGCATTCCACAGTTATTGGCAGTGGACCTAGCCTTTGACTAAAAAGTAAGACTGCAAGGCAGCAGCTTCACAGTTATTGGCAGTGGACCTGCCTTTGACTAAAAGTAAGACTGCAAGGCAGCAGTTTCCACAGTTATTGGCAGAGGACCTGGCCTTTGACTAAAAAGTAAGACTGCAAGGCAGCAGCTTCCACAGTTATTGGCAGTGGACCCTGGCCTTTGACTAAAAAATAAGACTGCAAGGCAGCAGCTTCCCAGTTATTGGCTGTGGACCTAGCATTTGGACTGCAAGGGCAGCAGCTTCTTTTGGCAGTGGACTAAAAGTAAGACTGCAAGGCAGCAGCTTCCACAGTTATCGTCTGGACCTACCCTTTGACCAAAAGTAAGACTGCAAGGCAGAAGCTTCCCAGTTATTGCAGTGGACCTAGCCTTTGACTAAAAAGTAAGACTGCAAGGCAGCAGCTTCTACAGTCATTTGCAGTGGACATAGCCTTTACTAAAAAGTAAGACTGCAAGGCAGCTTCCACAGATATTGACAGTGGACCCAGCCTTGAATAAAAGTAATACTGCAAGGCAGCAGCTTCCACAGTTATTTGCAGTAGACCTAGCCTTTGACTAAAAAGTAAAACCATAAGGCAGCACCTTCCACGGTTATTTGCAGTGGACCTAGCCTTTGACTAAAAAGTCCAACTGCAAGGCAGCAGCTTCCACAGTTATTTCCAGTGGACATAGCCCTTTACTAAAGAGTAAGACTGCAAGGCTGCAGCTTCCACAGTTATTGGCAGTGGACCCAGCCTTTGAATAAAAAGTAAGACTGCAAGGCAGCAGCTTCCAGTTATTTGCAGTGGACCTAGCCTTTGACTAAAAGTAAGACTGCAAGGCAGCAGCTTCTGAGTTATTTGCAGTGGACCTAGCCTTTTACTAAAAAAGTAAGACTGCAAGGCAGCAGCTTCACAGTTATTGGCAGTGAACTAACCTTTGGCTAAAAAGTAAGACCACAAGGCAGCAGCTTCCACAGTTATTGGCAGTGGACGTAGCCTTTGACTAAAAAGTAAGACTGCAAGGCAGCAGCTTCCACAGTTACTGGCAGTGGATGTAGCCTTTGTCTAAAAAGTAAGACTGCATGGCAGCAGCATCCACAGTTACTGGCAGTGGACGTAGCCTTTGACTAAGAAGTAAGACTGCAAGGCAGCAGCTTCCACAATTACTGGCAGTGAACGTAGCCTTTGACTAAAAAGTAAGACTGCAAGGCAGCAGCTTCCCACAGTTATTTGCAGTGGACCTATCCTTTTACCAAAAAGTAAGACTGCAAGGCAGCCGCTTCCATAGTTATTGGCTGTGGGCCTAGACTTTGACTAAAAAATATGACTGCAAGCTAGCAGTTTCCACAGTCATTGGCTGTGGACCCAGCCTTTGACTAAAAAGTACGACTACAAGTCAGCAGCTTCCACAGTTATTGGCAGTGGACCCAGCCTTTGACTAAAAAGTACGACTACAAGTCAGCAGCTTCCACAGTTATTGGCAGTGGGCATAGCCTTTGACTAAAAAGTAAGACTACAAGGCCGCAGCTTCCACAGTTATTGGCAGTGGACCTAGCCTTTGACTAAAAAATAAGACTGCAAGGCAGCAGCTTCCGCAGCTATTGGCTATGGACCTAGCCTTTGACTAAAAAGCAAGACTGCAAGGCAGCAGCTTCCACAGTTATTGGCTGTCGACCTAGCCTTTGACTAAAAAGTAAGACCGCTAAGGCAGTAATTTCCACAGTTATTGGTGTGGACCTGGCCTTTGACTAAAAGTAAGACTGCTAGGCAGCAGTTTCCACAGTTATTGGCTGTGGACCTAGCCTTTGACTAAAAGTAAGTCTGCAAGGCAGCAGCTTCCACAGTTAGTTGGCAGTGGACCTAGCCTTTTACTAAAGAGTAAGACTGCACGGCAGCAGCTTCCACAGTTATTGGCAGTGGACCTAGCCTGACTAAAAAGTAAGACTGCAAGGCAGCAGCTTCCACAGTTATTTGCAGTGGACCTAGCCTTTGACTAAAAAGTAAGACTGCAAGGCAGCAGCTTCCACAGTTATTGGCAGTGGACCTATCCTTTACTAAAGAGTAAGACTGCAAGGCAGCAGCTTCCACAGTTATTGGCAGTGGACCTAGCCTTTTGCAAAAGAAAGACTGCAAGGCAGCAGCTTCCACAGTTATTTGCAGTGTACCTAGCCTTTGACTAAAAAGTAAGGCTGTACGGCAGCAGCTTCCACAGTTATTGGCAGTGGACTTAGCCTTTGACTAAAAAGTAAGACTTCAAGGCAGCAGCATCCACAGTTATTGGTAGTGGACTTAGCCTTGGACTAAAAAGTAAGACTGCAAGGCTGTAGCTTCCACAGTTATTTGCAGTGGACCTAGCCTTTTACTAAAGAGTAAGACTGCAAGGCAGCAGCTTCCACAGTTATCGTCTGTGGACCTAGCCTTTGACTAAAAAGTAAGACTGCAAGGCAGCAGCTTCCACAGTTATTTGCAGTGGACATAGCCTTTGACTAAAATGTAAGACTGCAAGGCAGTAGCTTCCACAGTTATTTGCAGTGTACATAGCCTTTGACTAAAAAGTAAGATTGCAAGGCAGCAGCTTCCACAGTTATTTGCACTGGACATAGCATTTGACTAAAAAGTAAGACTGCAAGGCAGCAGCTTCCACAGTTATTTGCAGTAGACATAGCCTTTGACTAAAATGTAAGACTGCAAGGCAGCAGCTTCCACAGTTATTTGCAGTGGACATAGCCTTTGACTAAAAAGAAAGACTGCAAGGCAGCAGCTTCCACAGTTATTTGCAGTGGACATAGCCTTTTACTAAAGAGTAAGCCTGCAAGGCAGCAGCTTCCACAGTTATTGGCAGTGGACCTAGCCTTTGACTAAAAAGTAAGACTGCAAGGCAGCAGCTTCCACAGTTATTTGCAGTGGACCTAGCCTTTGACTAAAAAGTAAGACTGCAAGGCAGCAGCTTCCACAGTTATTGGCAGTGGACTTAGCCTTTGACTAAAAAGTAAGACTGCAAGGCAGCAGCTTCCACAGTTATTGGCAGTGGACATAGCCTTTGACTAAAAAGTAAGACTGCAAGGCAGCAGCTTCCACAGTTATTGGCAGTGGACATAGCCTTTACTAAGACTGCAAGGCAGCAGCTTCCCAGTTATTGGCAGCCTGCAAAAAGGCAGCAGCTTCCACAGTTATTGGCAGTGGACATAGCATTTGACTAAAAAGTAAGACTGCAAGGCAGCAGCTTCCACAGTTATTTGCAGTGGACATAGCCTTTTACTAAAGAGTAAGCCTGCAAGGCAGCAGCTTCCACAGTTATTGGCAGTGGACATAGCCTTTGAATAAAAAGTCCAACTGCAAGGCAGCAGCTTCCACAGTTATTTGCAGTGGACATAGCCTTTTACTAAAGAATTAGACTGCAAGGCAGCAGCTTCCACAGTTATTGGCAGTGGACGTAGCCTTTGACTAAAAAGTAATACTGGAAGGCAGCAGCTTCCACAGTTATTTGCAGTGGACCCTAGCCTTTGACTGAAAAGTAAGAGTGCAAGGCAGTAGCTTCCACAGTTATTTGTAGTGGACCTAGCCTTTTACTAAAGAGTAAGACTGCAAGGCAGTAGCTTCCACAGTTATTGGCAGTGGACCTAGCCTCTGGGTAAAAAGTAATACCACAAGGCAGCAGCTTCCACAGTTATTGGCAGTGGACCTAGCCTTTGACTAAAAAGTAAGACTGCAAGGCAGCAGCTTCCACAGTTACTGGCAGTGGACGTAGCCTTTGCCTAAAAAGTCCAACTGCAAGGCAGCAGCTTCCACAGTTATTGGCAGTCGACGTAGCCTTTGACTAAGAAGTAAGACTGCAAGGCAGCAGCTTCCGCAATTACTGGCAGTGGACGTAGCCTTTGACTAAAAAGTAAGACTGTAAGGCTGCAGCTTCCACAGTTATTTGCAGTGGAACAAGCCTTTGACTAAAAAGAAAGACTGCAAGGCAGCAGCTACCAGTTATTGGTAGTGGACGTAGCCTTTGACTAAAAAGTAAGACTGCAAGTCAGCAGTTTCCACAGTTATTGGCATTGGACCTATCCTTTTACCAAAAAGTAAGACTGCAAGGCAGCAGCTTCCATAGTTATTGGCTGTGGGCCTAGCCTTTGTCTAAAAAGTAAGACTGTAAGTTCAGCAGTTTCCACAGTTATTGGCTGTGGACCCTGGCCTTGACTAAAAATAAGACTGCAAGGCAGGAGCTTCCACAGTTATTGGCTGTGGACCTAGCCTTTAACTAAAAGTAAGACTGCAAGGCAGCAGCTACCACAGTTATTGGCTGTGGACCTAGCCTTTGACTAAAAAGTAATACTGCAAGGCAGCAGTTTCCACAGTTATTGGCTGTGGGCCTAGCCTTTGCCTAAAAAGTAAGACTGCTAGGCAGCAGTTTCCACAGTTATTGGCTGTGGACCTAGCCTTTGTCTAAAAAGTAAGACTGCAAGGCAGCAGCTTCCACAGTTATTGGCTGTGGACCTAGCCTTTGACTAAATAGTAAGACTGCAAGGCAGCAGTTTCCACAGTTATTGGCTGTGGACCTAGCCTTTGACTAAAAAGTAAGACTGCAAGGCAGCAGCTTCCGCAGTTATCGTCTGTGGTCGTAACCTTTGACTAAAAAGTTCACCTGCAAGGCAGCAGTTTCCACAATTATTGGCTGTGGACCTAGCCTTTGACAAAAAAGTAAGACTGCAAGGAAGTAGCTTCTGTAGTTATTAGCTGTGGACCTAGCCTTTGACTAAAAAGTAAGACTGCAAGGCAGCAGCTTCTGCAGTTCTTGGCTTTGGACCTAGCCTTTGACTAAAAAGTAAGACTGCAAGGCAGCAGCTTCTGCAGTTATCGTCTGTGGACCTAGGCTTTGACTAAAAAGTAAGACTGCAAGGCAGCAGCTTCTGCAGTTATCGTCTGTGGACCTAGGCTTTGACTAAAAAGTAAGACTGCAAGGCAGCAATTTCTGCAGTTATTGGCTCTGGACCTAGCCTTTGACTAAAAATTAAGACTCGAAGGCAGCAGTTTCCACAATTATTGGCTGTGAACCTAGCCTTGACTAAAAAGCAAGACTGCAAGGCAGCAGCTTCCGTAGTTATTGGCTGTGGACCTAGCCTTTGACTAAAAAGTAACACTGCAAGGCATCAGCTTCCGCAGTTATTGGCTGTGGACCTAGCCTTGACTAAAAAGCAAGACTGCAAGGCAGCAACTTCAGCAGTTATTGGCTGTGGACCTAGCCTTTGACTAAAAATAAGTCTGCAAGGCAGCAGCTTCCGTAGTTATTGGCTGTGGACCTAGCCTTTGACTAAAAAGTAAGACTGCAAGGCATCAGCTTCCCACAGTTATTGGCTGTGGACCTAGCCTTTGACTAAAAGCAAGACTGCAAGGCAGCAACTTCAGCAGTTATTGGCTGTGGACCTAGTCTTTGACTAAAAAGTAAGACTGCAAGGCAGCAACTTCAGCAGTTATTGGCTGTGGACCTAGTCTTTGACTAAAAAGCAAGACTGCAAGGCAGCAACTTCAGCAGTTATTGGCTGTGGACCTAGTCTTTGACTAAAAAGTAAGACTGCAAGGCAGCAGCTTCAGCAGTTATTGGCTGTGGACCTAGTCTTTGACTAAAAGCAAGACTTCAAGGCAGCAACTTCAGCAGTTATTGGCTGTGGACCTAGTCTTTGACTAAAAGTAAGACTGCAAGGCAGCAACTTCCAGCAGTTATTGGCTGTGGACCTAGTCTTTGACTAAAAGCAAGACTGCAAGGCAGCAACTTCAGGTTATTGGCTGTGGACCTAGCCTTGACTAAAAGCAAGACTGCAAGGCAGCAACTTCAGCAGTTATTGGCTGTGGACCTAGCCTTGACTAAAAAGCAAGACTGCAAGGCAGCAACTTCAGCAGTTATTGGCTGTGGACCTAGTCTTTGACTAAAAAGCAAGACTGCAAGGCAGCAACTTCAGCAGTTATTGGCTGTGGACCTAGTCTTTGACTAAAAAGTAAGACTGCAAGGCAGCAACTTCAGCAGTTATTGGCTGTGGACCTAGTCTTTGACTAAAAAGCAAGACTGCAAGGCAGCAACTTCAGCAGTTATTGGCAGTGGACCTAGCCTTGACTAAAAAGCAAGACTGCAAGGCAGCAACTTCAGCAGTTATTGGCTGTGGACCTAGCCTTGACTAAAAAGTAAGACTGCAAGGCAGCAACTTCAGCAGTTATTGGCTGTGGACCTAGCCTTTGACTAAAAAGTAAGACTGCAAGGCATCAGCTTCCGCAGTTATTGGCTGTGGACGTATCCTTTGATTAAAAAGTACGACTGCAAGGCAGCTGTTTCCACAGTTATTGGCAGTGGACCTAGTCTTTAACTAAAAAGTAAGACTGCAAGGCAGCAGCTTCCACAGTTTTTTGCAGTGGACCTAGCCTTTTACTAAAGAGTAAGACTGCATGGCAGCAGCTTCCCACAGTTATTGGCTGTGGACCTAGCCTTGACTAAAAAGCAAGACTGCAAGGCAGCAACTTCAGCAGTTATTGGCTGTGGACGTATCCTTTGATTAAAAAGTACGACTGCAAGGCAGCTGTTTCCACTGTTATTGGCAGTGGACCTAGTCTTTAACTAAAAAGTAAGACTGCAAGGCAGCAGCTTCCACAGTTATTTGCAGTGGACCTAGCCTTTTACTAAAGAGTAAGACTGCATGGCAGCAGCTTCCACAGTTATTTGCAGTGGACCTAGCCTTTGACTAAAAAGTAAGACTGCAAGGCAGCAGCTTCCACAGTTATTTGCAGTGGACATAGCCTTTTACTAAAGAGTAAGGCTGCAAGGCAGCAGCTTCCACAGTTATTGGCAGTGGACCTAGCCTTTGACTAAAAAATAACACTGGAAGGCAGCAGGTTCCACTGTTATTGGCAGTGGACCGACGACACATAGTACTTTAACAAAAAGATAACATCTAAAAATTTCATGTGTACTAAGTCCTTCTTATTTGTGATGAAATTAGAAAATACGTAATTTCTCTCTTATTAAAGAGAATCTATTAGTTAATACAAAGTGCTGGTGCAATGATTAGTGTTCTAATTTGACAAAGCATGATACCAAGTGCACCATACAGTGGCCTGTCAAAGGTTTTGACAAGCCAAGGGCCTGCAGAAGTAATTGTACTTACTTTACACTAGCCAAGGGCTGCTAATCCTGTCAGAAGTGTTACTTTACAGTGGCTGACACCACTGCTAATTGGCCTGTCAAAGACATGATACCATACACTACAGTGGCCTGTCAGCTGACATCACACCACATACACTACAGTGGCCTGTCAGGTGTATTGTACAGTGGCTGACACCACATACACTTCAGTGGCCTGTCAGAAGGTGTATATTACAGTGGCTGTACAGTATTTGGACAAGAACACAGTGGCCATTACCTGAAAGTAGGGTGGCTGACACCACACTACACCTAAAGAAGACTGCCAGCCAGGCCTGCCAGAAAGTTATTGAACAGCCCATTCATGGCAACAGGAAACAAGCAAAAATGATTACCTGAAATATGGAATAGGAAAAATTACAGGCAATAAACAAGCAAACAATAAAAAAAATTATAGCAATAGGAAATGAGAAAAAAAATTATAGCAACAGGAAATAAGAAAATTACAGGAATGGGAAACAAGAAAAAATTACAGCAATAGGAAAAATAAATAATTATAGCAATAGGAAACAAGAAAAAAAATCTTAGAAATGGGAAACAAGAAAAAAAATCTTAGCAATAGGAAACAAAAAAACATTATAGCAATATTAAATTAGAAAAAATTACAGCACTTGGAAAAGAAAAATTACAGCAATAGGAAACCAAAAAAAAAATTAACACGTTTTGAGGGCCATAGGATGATAGTCCATCAATATTAGGGAACGATAAAATTTGTTAGACACAAAGAACAATGCTCTATCTCAACTGTCGTGTTAGCCAAAGAATCCTGTATTTTCTTAGGTATCTTTTAATCCTTTATGGATATATTTGATTTAAGGTTACTATGTTTGTCCCTTTGCTGACAGCCAAATACAAACGTATCATGACCTCTGTGATCATCAGCTTAAATTTTCCTTTTATTGAAGCTGTCATTACGAAACAACGAAACACGTCCCAAAAAATGTACTTTTCAATATTAAAAAAACAATGATAAAAAAAGCACGTCCCAAAAAATGCACTTGTCAATATAAAAATGTATAAAAAATATGCAAACTGTTTTGCAAAAAAAAAAATGGAAAATTCAGTAGCTGAAGCAAGATAAGTGTCAAAGCTTCAAAAGTCGAAAAGAATGAACTGTCTAGATAATTGAGAATGTAACAAACGAGGGAATTGCAGTTCGCAATATAAGAGGAAAATGAGAAAATTAAAGCATGCATTATCTGGATGGTATATTAAAAGTATTATGAATTATGAGATTAAATATATATATATATATATATATATATATATATATATATATATATATATATATATATATATATATATATATATATATATATATATATATATATATATATATATATATATAAAACATATATAAATAAAGTACTGAGGAAACGATGTATATAAAAGAAATCTATCCTAAATGTAATTCGTGATTTTTGTCTAAAAAAAAATACAAGCAACAAAACTAAAATACAAAAGAATATCATTGACGTATAAATTAACAGGTGCAGGAGATATTGCTTTCAAGCAACAAGCTGAAAAAACTAAAATATAAATATAAAAAAAAATTGCTCAGATTAATAAATGTACATACAGACATGAATATTTAGTGCTGTTTTTATTGCTTTATAATTTTTATTCTTCTGCATGAAGTACACGGAGCACTTAACAGTTAAGCACATTTAACAATAATATGTACAGCATGCTGGTTCTGTACTTTATATACAGTTATATATGTTTAATATATATACATATGTGTACCCTAAATACGGATTAAAATAAAATGAAGCCTAGATATAGACTCTTGTAAAACCAACTGACAATTAAATATATAACTAAAAGTGAAATGTTGTTTCCATGCAGAAAAAGGCTATTCGAGCACAGACACAAACTTACAACGACTTTATCTACACAACTACAAATATGAATTGTCTTGAAAGGGAATGCTATCTGAACCTAACTACCTACATAACTCACTCAGGTATCTAAAAGTTCAATCGATCAATCATTTGCTGCAGCACCCACGGGGAGCATAGGGCCTCGATGAATTCTCGCCACCACATTCTGTCCTGGGCTAACTCCTCCAGAAGATCTTCCCAACACTCGTCTCCTGCTTCCCGCCTCATTGTCCTTAACCTCGTCTCCTTTGGCCTACCTCTACCTCTTCTATCAAGGGCAACTCACCCTGGTGTATCTCGTACTGTTCTCTGTCTTTTATACACATGGCCTAGCCACTTACAGTGTGAGAACCTAACATACTCATCGACCGGTTGCACCCCCGTTACTTCTCTAATTCTGTTATTTGGTATCCTATCCCTCCAATTAATCTATTTGATGACCTATCACTCCAATTATTCTATTTGATATCCTATCCCTCCAGTTAGTTTACAAGTTATTAATGTTTATTAGTCTGGAAGTGCTGTACACTTCTAGAATTCTCAATTAGTCGGGATCCTGATATCAGCTAAGTTTCTCTCTGATAGTGTAATTTTTTCCCAGAATAGTACTTTAACCACTATTGAATATCTCTTGAACTTTAATTTTTTTTTTTTTTTTTTTAGAAAATTAAATATGTTAAATTTACCTTCAATCGCAATTTTCCACACATATCAATATTTAGTAAACGGAGATGAACCAGCGGTGGAGATTCAATCAGTGACATATTTTTCTTTATAAAATGATCCCAGTGTAAGTATAAGGAGTCCCACTCATTATATGCTAAGAAAATCTTTTACCAAAAAAAAAAAAAAAAAAACCGTTCATGTGCTCATTTACCATGATTTTACCAATAAAAAACGTTCACGTACTGATTTGTTTTCAGGAAATTATGGCCTTCATGTATCAGGTTCACAAACGTCTAAACTCTAGGATATTGTGTCACATTCTTGAAAAATGGTTTTCATAAAAAATATGCCTCATGATTTGCTGCCATCATCTTTTATGGTGGCACACAAAAACCTTCATCACGGGAGCTGAAAATTCTCTAATGAAAAACTGCAACCCTACCAATCACCTTTTAGCTGAATACTGTTTATAGTCCTAGCAACCCAGATCCCAGGGGACACCCCTAAACTGTTACTTGATCAAGTGGTTTTATGAAATTCAGGCTGTCAGGCCAAAAGCTGCTTGGGTTCTTGACCAAGCGAACTACGCCATCTTCAGCAAAACTGCATTAAAAAAAAAAAAACACGTGTCTGTGTAAGGAAGAACTCCATACCCACTAGGAACCTACCTCAGGGGACTTGGGAGGCTCAAGACGCTCTCAGGTCTCCTTTCGTCGCCAAAACTGTGCCGACGTTGTAGCTTGTCGAAGAGTTTCTCCGGTTGTCTGTTGCTGTGGAAAAGAGGCCTAGATGTTCAATCTTGTTTTAAGAAACCAATTGACAATTATATATCTAACAAATTGCGAAATGTTTTCATTCAGAAGGGGACTATGCTATTTGGTCAACTGACACAAGCTTACATTTTCATCTTTACTGCTACATAAATAATTTAACTTGGAAGGGAATGTGACATAAAGCTAAGTAACTACATAAATTACTGAAGCTACATAAATAATTTAACTTGGAAGGGAATGTCACATACAGCTAAGTAACTACATAACTTATTGAGGCATCTAAATGTTATAAATGCATACTAGTCTGGAAGCACTGTACACTTCTAGAATTCTAAATCAAATCAGGACCCTAATACTTTATTCTCTGAGATTTTCTCTAAAAGTCTAACTTTTAAAATAAGTTTTGCATTAATAATTATCGAATATCTCTTGAACTTCAAGGTTTTTGGAATAACGGAATCTGTTGGTTATTATGGTGACACTGATTCTAAATGAGGTATGGCGCTATTAAAGGGGCATTACAGTAAAAACTTAAACAATCCTCAGTAAAGTATTAACCAATCGGCTTTACATAGAATAATGCCCAGGATAATATAATGATGGGAGAGAATATACAGTAAATGGTTAACTTTTCAATACAATTCAAAATATGTTTAACTATATATATAAAAAATAGAATTATTTTGTGGCATTTAAGACCAAAGATTCTTCAATTTCAACCAGTATTAAAAAGTGAGAATTGAAAAAGAAACGATAATCACTTGGCGCTGTTGATGGGAGGAAGTCTTTCATATGAAGGTGCCCTAAGCGACTGCATGGACGACGACTGAAAGAAGACAAAATAAACAATTAAAAATAACTCCAATCTTCACGAAACAAGTAAAAAATACGTGGAAAAATGATATCGAGGTTTCATCACGCATATCAAATCTCTCTCACCTAGATTCCATCAAACCTCTCTCTCACCTAGATTCCTCAAGCCTCTCACCTAGATTCATCAATCATTAACTCATGGACATCACACCTAGATTCCTCAAACCTCTCTCTCACCTAGATTCCTCAAGCCTCAGATTCATCAATCATTAACTCATGGACATCACTCCTAGATTCCTCAAACCTCTCTCTCACCTAGATTCCTCAAGCCTCCCTCACCTAGATTCATCAATCATTAACTCATGGACATTACACCTAGATTCCTCAAACCTCTCTCTCACCTAGATTCCTCAAGCCTCTCTCACCTAGATTCATCAATCACCTCATGGACATCACACCTAGATTCCTCAAACCTCTCTCTCACCTAGATTCCTCAAACCTCTCTCACCTAGATTTATCAATCATTAACTCATGGACATCACACCTAGATTCCTCAAACCTCTCTCTCACCTAGATTCCTCAAACCTCTCTCACCTAGATTCATCAATCATTAACTCATGGACATCACACCTAGATTCCTCAAACCTCTCTCACCTAGATTCCTCAAACGTTTCTCACCTAGATTCCTCAAACGTCTCTCACCTAGATTCCTCAAACCTCTCTCACCTACACCTAGATTCCTCAAACCTCTCTCACCTAGATTCCTCAAACCTCTCTCACCCAGATTCCTCAAACCTCTCTCACCTAGATTCCTCAAACCTCTCTCACCTACACCTAGATTCCTCAAACCTCTCTCACCCAGATTCCTCAAACCTCTCTCACCTAGATTCATCCAACTTCTCTCACCTAGACCCATCAAACCTCTCTCACCTAGATTCCTCAAAACCTCTCTCACCTAGATTCATGGAACCTCTCTCACCTAGATTCATGGAACCTCTCTCACCTAGATTCCTCAAGCCTCTCTCACCTAGATTCCTCAAAACCTCTCTCACCTACACCTAGATTCCTCAAACCTCTCTCACCCAGATTCATCAAACCTCTCTCACCTAGATTCCTCAAACCTCTCTCACCTACACCTAGATTCCTCAAACCTCTCTCACCTAGATTCATCAAACTGCTCTCACCTAGATCCATCAAACCTCTCACCTAGATTCCTCAAAACCTCTCTCACCTATATTCCTCAAACCTCTCTCACCTAGATCCATCAAACCTCTCTCACCTAGATTCCTCAAATCTCTCTCACCTAGATTTATCAAACCTCTCTCACCTAGATTCCTCAAAACTCTCTCACCTTCTCACCTAGATTCATCAATCATTAACTCATGGACATCATAACTCTTACAACTCCGATCTAGAGGAATCAAAACTCACTCTCAAGAGTTGGTTGATGTCGTTCATGTATTTGACATCTCTGTCGTTGTTGGTGTACTGCAGTTCCATCTGGTAGAGGGAGTAGAGCTCTTGCAGTTCGGGTGGCATAGTTGGAGTCAGTTCTGCAGGGTTAGAAATGCATTAATTTCAAGGTCACAGTAATTAGAAATGCATTAATTTCAAGGCCACAGTAATTAGGGAATGCATTAATTTCAAGGTCACTGTAATTAGAAATGCATTAATTTCAAGGCCACAGTAATTAGGGAATGCATTAATTTCAAGGTCAAGGTAATTAGAAATGCATTAATTTCAAGGTCACCATAATTAGGAAATGCATTAATTTCAAAGTCACAGTAATTAGAAATACATTATTTTCAAGGTCACAGTAATTAGGAAATACATTAATTGCAAGGTCACAGTAATCAGAAATGCATTGATTTCAAGGTCACAGTAATTAGAAATGCCTTAATTTCAAGGTCACAGTAATGGAGGGTAAGTTTCAAGGTATACTGGTTTGGTACAGCTGAGAACTGTCAGAGATAAAATAAGCATATAAATCTGCGGCGAGAGTCTGAAACGGAGAGGCAACTCCACCTACGTAAGGGTACACATATTCGAAAATAAATCCCTACAGAGAGCTTTCTGGAATCTGAGTTTTCTGGAATCTGAGCTTTCGGGAATCTGTTAAAAAGCTCTCTGTAGAATTTATTTTTTAACATATGTACCCATATTCAAAACTGTGGATTTGTTTCTCTACACACATCAGCACAAACGACTTACGGCAACAAAAACACCATCAAGATTACCAACCACAACAACAATAATAATAACAACACTGATAACAATTATGTGGGAACGAATATGTAAATAAGAAAATCAGACATCGCCATACACAAATGACGTAAATATCAAACTATGTACAGACGTTGGTGGGGAAGTGAATACACTAGAATATGCGACACAGGGCATTTCAAAAGCTATATTTCACTTCACATTTAGGGATCTAAACACTGATTAGTATCAGTGAGATACACATGAATGTGATCTACATCGTATCAGATACCAGGTAGCAAAGGGATTAAGCCACTACACTAACAATGAGCAGAATACGTGGGAAGAATCTAAGGTATTTTTTGAAGAATTTAACAAGGCCTCGTATCTGTCACCTTGTATGCCGTATGTCATCTTCATGTGACACCTTCTCGGTACATATTAATTTCCTTCTGAATAATTTGCTCGATCGTATCTTCATAACACTGAGATAAACTGATTCACTTCTTCCCTCTCTTTTTATTCTACTCAGAAAATTCGGCCGAAAATGTAAGTCATTTCTGTATGATTTCTCCGGGTATTTCTCCGTGTTCTCGGATTTAATAGCCTAGTGACATGTTTCATTTGAATCATCTCAAAAATTACCTGATTTTCTGAAAAAAACAAAAACAAAAAAACAGGCTTCAGTTGACCACAGGCTTTAAAACAACATCCTTGGCAGTTTCTCCTTCAAACAGAAAAATATGGTCACTCGTGGAAAACTCGAAACTGTAAGTTTTAGTGCAGTACGACACAAAAAATTTGTTTGTGTCAGGGGGTGCAAGTGATGTTTAACATTCAATTTCAATTGTGCTTACACAAATGTAGTAGTATAAATATCTTGAAAGGCAATCAAAACAAAACCAAAAACTGCTATATGTGAAATATGAAATACTGGTTCATTTTATATGAAAGCATATATTATATGAACTTCAAGGAAAAGTTGTTGCAAAACATTGCCATTTAAAACGATAGTTTAAAATCAAAGCATAATCAGACCCTGAAACATAAAAAAAAAAAAATTCTACATCATTAAAAAAATTATAAAAACGCCTAAAATTATCTTAAAATTCCTAGAGAAAAAATTTATAAATCCAAACACTGAAGAAAAAAGCCACGGTCATAAAAAAACGAACTCAACAAAGCTAACTGAGAAATGCTTAGATAAACAGTAAAGGCTCCTCTCGTGAAAATCAATAATAAAAAAATTATATAAGATTCAAAAATGAAAGAAAAGAAGCCAAAACAATCGTGAACAAATGTGCCTCTGAAAAGCACACAAGATGTGACTCAAAAAGGCAGTTTCAAATTCATGATGTGAACAAGTTTTTTTTCTTTTGGTGCTTTATGATGTAAACATCAAGTTTTTTTTTTTTTTTTGGTGCCATGTGATATAAAACACAAGTCAGTCATCTCAAGTCGGTGCGGTTTTTGTTGAAGTCACACAAACAAGCAAGCAGAACGCAAACCATCTTGAATGCAAACCATTTTACTGAATGGGAATATATTTTGGAGGTATTTCTTTCACAGACTCGTTCACAGTGAGCATATTCTTTCGAAAGAGACAATCCTCGTATTACAAAAAGGATATTCGCAAGAAGATAATCTTCGAGATATACTTTAAGATATGAATATTTTTTCTCGAGATATACTTTAAGGTATGAATATTTTTCTCGTTTAATTTTGTATATCTGATCTCTTATCTATTCTGTTTATGAACTTTTCTTTGCAATTTTGCTATTATTTGTATTTTGTTATGTACTTTTTTTTAATTTCATTAAAATTTTTCTTGTGATGCAAGATATTTTTATTTTGTATATATATATATATATATATATATATATATATATATATATATATATATATATATATATATATATATATATATATATATATATATATTACAACATGATTAAAATTAATGACAAATTCTGCAACATTTAATGAAATAGATCTCGACCAACATGATCAAAATTAATTATAAAATCTGCAATATTTAATGAAAAGATGTCGACCAATGTCAAAACGATGGGGGCCAAAGTAGGAAAAATATGAGCAATGTGGCAGCCAAACAAAAGCACAAGTATCACCCAAGACGTTTTCATACTATGACCTTACCTACTGAACCTCCTTGCATAGCTAAGGAAGAAATTTTTTTGGTATTTCTAATTTGAGTCAAATAAACACTTTATACAGTGGCCGGTATGTACAGTAGACTCCTGGGTTTTTGACCCCGGTAATTTCACTCCTGGTAAACTGAAATCCCAAAAATCAACAAAATATCCTATTTAGGAAGCATATTTTTAAAAATAATTTAGGGGAATTACCTTGTTTAGGAGATGGAAATTACATAATTTGATTGTTTCATAAGTTGAAGGTGTAGTTTACATATTTTTTTTTATTCAAGTATATCAGTAACATTTAGCAGTTGCATCCGAGCTCCTAGAGGTGTTGTCAAGATTAGCGAACCCAACATCTCCGTGTCAAGTACAGCGAACCCAATTATCCCCGTGTAAAGAATGGCTAACCCTTTCCGGTCTGAACTCCGAGGGCTAGTACTAAACACGGCGAAACAGCGATTCATCTACGCTGTTTCGTCGTGTTTAGTACTAGCCCCAGGGGCGGAGTCAAATGTATTTCGCCTTGTTTAGTACTAGCCCCTGGGGGGACCAAATGTCTGGTACCGAAGTGTTCATCTCTAGAACAGCGAACCCGATTATTGCCATGCAAAGAATAACGAACCCAATAATCTTCTTGTAAAGAATAGCGAATCCTGCTGCGAGTGGGTTCGCTAATCTTAACGTGATCCGACATTTTTTATAAGCACGTCTCACGTCTCGTACCATTTAGAGCACCCGTGGTGGAAAGAAACTCGTAGATGACTTAAACTGCTTTTACGAAAGGCAGAAAACAAGCGCTGATTGGCCAAAAATTTATTGGAAGTGTGAAGTGAAGAGTTGCAAAGCACGCCTATTTATATTAATGATACTCCAATTTCCAGTCTCTATTTAGAATAAATCCTTTGAACAAACCTACAGTATGATTCTTGATATGTGACCGTACGTAGTCTTGTTAAAGTACTGTTTGAGATAAAACATTTTTAGTGTCCCTAATGACTTGAGAGTGAGCCTTACACAATTATATATTATAAATAGTGCACTTTTCCCAGTCTTTTCTCTGTCTAAATGGTACGAGACGCGGTTATAAAAAATGTCTTTATACCGCCAGGAACTCGGATTTAACAGCTAAATGTTACTGATATACTTAAATAAAAAAAAAAAAAAAAAAATGTAAACTATCCCCAGCTTATGAAACAATCAAGTTATATAATTTCCATTTCCTAAACACGATAATTGCTAATCTTCTTGTTAAAAAAATATGCTTCCTAAAATAATATTTGTTTTTATTTTGGGTGTCAAAGTTCTGGGAGTCAAAATACGCTGGAATTACCGGGGTCAAGGTTCTGGGAAAAATACATTGAAATTACTATCAAAGTTCTGGAAGTCAAAATACCGGGAGTGGAATTACTGGGGTCAAGGTTCTGGGAGTCAAAATACCGGGAGTGGAATTACCGGGGTCAAAGTTCTGGGAGTCAAAATACCGGGAGTTTACATTCTGGAAGTCAAAATACCGGGAGTGGAATTACCGGGGTCAAGGTTCTGGGAGTCAAAATACCGGGAGGAAATTACTGGGGTCAAAGTTCTGAAGTCAAAATACAGGGAGTTCTGAAATTACTGGGATTTCTGGAAGTCAAAATACCAGTGCAAATTACTGGGGTCAAAGTTCTGGAAGTCAAAATACCGGGAGTGAAATTACTGGGGTCAAAGTTCTGGGAGTCAAAATACCGGGAGTGGAATTACCGGGGTCAAGGTTCTGGGAGTCAAAATACCGGGAGTGAAATTACTGGGGTCAAAGTTCTGGAAGTCAAAATACCGGGAGTGGAATTACCGGGGTCAAGGTTCTGGGAGTCAAAATACCGGGAGTGGAATTACCGGGGTCAAAGTTCTGGGAGTCAAAATACCGGGAGTGAAATTACTTTCAAAGTTCTGAAGTCAAAATACCTTTGAACAAACCAAAGCAAAATACCTAGTGGAATCTTAAGTGCTGAGACAAAATACAGTCTTGTCAAAGTTCTGTTCAAAATACCGGGAGTGGAATTACCAGGGTCAAGGTTCTGGGAGTCAAAATTTGAAATTACTGGGGTCAAAGTTCTGTCCAAAATACCGGGAGTGGAATTACCAGATTCTGGGAGTCAAAATACCGTATGTCAAAGTTCTGGGAGTCAAAATACTGGGAGTAAATTACTGTTCTGGAAGTCAAAATACCAGTTTTACTGTCAAGGTTCTGGGAGTCAAAATACCGGGAGTGAATTTACAAAGTTCTGGGAGTCAAAATACCAGGAGTGTAATTACTGGGGTCAAAGTTCTGGAAGTCAAAATACTGTGGAACTGGTAAGGTTCTGTTACTGGGAGTAAATTACTTCAAAGTTCTAAAAAATACCGGGAGAATTACTCAAAATTCTGGGAGTCAAAATACCGGGAGTGGAAACAATCAAAGTTCTGGGAGTATAATTTCCATTTTCTGAAAAATATAATTTCCTCAAGGTTCTAGTCAAAATAAAAATACTGGGGTCAAAGTTCTGAAAAATAGGAGTTAAATTTGTTTTTAAAATACTTTTACCGGGGTCAAAGTTCTGGAAGTAAAATACCGGGAGTGAAATTACTGGGGTCAAAGTTCTGGAGGGAGTTAAATTACCAAGGGTTCTGGGAGTCAAAATACCGGGAGTCAGGAATTCTGGGGTCAAGTTCTGGAAGTCAAAATACTGGGAGGAAATTACTGGGGTCAAAGTTCTGAAGTCAAATTTACTGGGGCCAAAGTTCTGGAAGTCAAAATACCGGGAGTTAAATTACTGGGGTCAAGGTTCTGGGAGTCAAAATACCGGGTCAAAGTTCTGGGAGTTAAAATACTGGGAGTGAAATTACTGGGGTCAAAGTTCTGAGTCGAAATACCTAGAACTACTTTATATATTCTAGGATTTTCAAGACAGATTTCAAAAAACGTAACATACCAAGACTGTTATGGTGATTTTATGAAGTAAATTCATATATTTCAAATAATCGTAGTTTGTGACAGTAAGTGAAGAGTTTTTTTATATTAAATTTCTTACATACAGATCCAGAAAATATACAAGAAATTTTAGTAATTTTATATATCTTGTCAGAAACCGGATGTTAAATTGTTTCTGTCATAGGTGTATAATGTTAATTTTTGGTCATAGGTGTATAATGTTAAATTTTTTTCTGTCATAGGTGTATGATGTTCATTTTTGGTCAGAGGTGTATAATGTTAAAAAAAATGTTCATAGGTGTATGATGTTAAATTTTTTGGTCAGAGGTGTATCATGTTAATTTTTTTATGGGTGTATGATGTTAAATTTTGGTCATAGGTGTATAATGTTAAAAAAATTTTATAAGTGTAAGATGTTAAATTTTTTTCATAGGCGTATAAGTGCTAAATAATGAACACGTATCGTGACTTATGCTAGTTTAAATGCAACAACTCATTAGCCTCTTCTCCTTAAATTACCTTAACATAAATAAACAAAGGCTTAGCATTATACTAAAAATAATTCTGTAATACACAGGAATAATCCTACTGAAAGTATTTAAAAAAAGTGGATTTCGTAATGCCGTATACGTGAAAGGCCAAGAACTGAATTAAACTGAATACAGAATTGAGGCCAAAGGCCACGCACTGGGACCTATGAGATCATTCAGTACTGAAACGGAAATTGACAGTTACAGGTTTGAAAGGTTAAGTAACAGGAGGAAAACCTCAAAGCAGTTGCACTGTGAATCAACTGTTAGGAGAAGATTGAGGAAAATAAGATGGAAGATTTTAGACAGGTATATAAGACAGTTAACCACGATATATCACAGGAAGCTATGAAGAAGACATACGTGAATGGGTAACGTTCCTGGCAATTGTGAGAGATTGTGATGCTCCCGAGAAGTCAGGTCATCAGCTTGAACCCGGATCAGTTTCGCGTACAGTACGCTGTATCTAATCAGTAATGTGAACTATTGGGAATTTTATTTGCATGTTACACTAACCCAATGATGCGTAAGACTGAGAAATATACTTACATACATACACATACATATATATATATATATATATATATATATATATATATGTGTATATGTATATATATATATATATATATATATATATATATATATATATATATATATATATATATATATATATATATATACAAACATATATATTATATATATACACATATATTACACACACACACACATACATATATATATATATATATATATATATATATATATATATATATATATATATATATATATATATATATATATATATATTATATCTAAAGGCTACAAAAAAACACACAGATATATATATAACAAATAAATAAAAATAATACATATATATATATATAATATATATAATATACATAAATTAGAAATTGCAAACAAAAGGAAAAAAAACAGGTAGAAAGAAAATAAAAAACCAAAAAAATAAAATAATTCTGCAAAGGGATAAGAAACACACACTGAAAAGTCTATGAAACCCGAGACATCCCAACCTAAAAAAAAAAAAAAAAGCAAATACAGAACGGGGTGCGGAAAGAGAAAACGCTCCAACGAAAAGAAGAATAACAAAAAAGAAAAAAATCCTCGTTATGGGAACAAGGAAGAAGAAAGCGAGCGACCCCGCGCGAACCGACCTTCGATCATCTACCTCTGCCTGGTGATGATTTCGTCAGATAGGTTCGCTGTCTGTCGTACCGAAGGAGGAGGAGGAGGAGGTCGCGATGCCTCAGCTCGTGCTCCTTCAAGAGGGCTTCGCTCTGCATCTCAACCTTCTGGATCTCGAGCTCGTGGACCTAAAGGATTGAACTGAATATAGAGTCGAGGCCAAAGGCCAAGCGCTGGGACCTCTGAGGTCATTCAGCGCTGGAAAGGAAACGGACAGCAAAAGGTTTGAAAGGTGTGACTGGAGGAAAACCTCAAAGCAGTTGAAGCACTATCAATCACTTGTCACGAGAGGGTTGAGGAAAGTAAGGTGGAAGAAAGAGAATATGAAAGGAGGTACAGTAAAAGGAGAGAAAGGGCAGTGCACCTATTTGTATGTTGGTTCATGCGTCACTATGAATGGCTAATTCTTGAAGAGGTGAAGTGAGGCCGGTAAAATTAACTAGTCAATGGCTCTAGAAGATAAGTATTCTGAACGATTTCATAAGATTCGAGAGAGAGAGAGAGAGAGAGAGAGAGAGAGAGAGAGAGAGAGAGAGAGAGAGAGTAAATAGTCAATGGCTCTATAAGTGGAATATTCTGAACGATTTCATAAGATTCATAGAGAGAGAGAGAGAGAGAGAGAGAGAGAGAGAGAGAGAGAGAGAGAGAGAGAGAGAGAGAGAGAGATAATAGTCAATGTCTCTGTAAGAATAATATTCTGAACGATTTCATAAGATTCATAGAGATATAGAGAGAGAGAGATAGAGAGAGAGAGAGAGAGAGAGAGAGAGAGATAGAGAGTGAATAGTCAATGTCTCTATATAATATTCTGAACGATTTCATAAGATTCAAGAGAGAGAGAGAGAGAGAGAGAGAGAGAGAGAGAGAGAGAGAGAGAGAGAATGGCTTTACAAGAATATGAGAAAGATTATATATATATTAATTGCAATATATTATATCATTTTATATCCCATATCATTCAATACTTTAGGGTACATGAACACTCTCAGTACTGGAGATCTTTAAACGTTGGCACACAAGAATTAAATAAACACGAAGAACGAGGAAAATAGAAGAAAATTAAAAAGAGAGTTCTATTTCCAAATTGCATCTGACTCATCAAAGCTGATTTTCAAGAGCTTTAAAAGATATGATTTTTTTACATGTTCGCATACTAGATGGGATAGTGAAAATTTAACATAATTCAGAAGAAAAGGTTAAAATATACGACAGAATACTAAAAAATTTTAAATTTAACATAATTCGTAAGAAATTAAAATATACGACAGTATACTAAAGGTGATATTAAAATTTAACATAATTCGTAAGAAAAGTTAAAATATATGACAGTATACTAAAGGTGATATTAAAATTTAACATAATTCAGAAGAAAAGGTTAAAATATACGACAGTATACTAAAAGTGATATTAAAATTTAACATAATTCGTAAGAAAAGGTTAAAATATACGACCGTGTACTAAAAGTGATATTAAAATTTAACATAATTCGTAAGAAAAGGTTAAAATATACGACCTTGTACTAAAAATGATATTAAAATTTAACATAATTCGTAAGAAAAGGTTAAAATATACGACCGTGTACTAAAATGATATTAAAATTTAACATAACTCGTATGAAAAGGTTAAAATATACGACAGTATACTAAAAATATTAAAATTTAACATAATTCGTAAGAAAAGGTTAAAATATACGACCGTGTACTAAAAGTGATGTTAAAATTTAACATGACTCGTAACAAAAGGTTAAAATATACGACAGTATACTAAAAGAGATATTAAAATTTAACATAATTCATAAGAAAAGGTTAAAATATACGACCGTGTACTAAAAGTGGTGTTAAAATTTAACATGACTCCTAACAAAAGGTTAAAATATACGACAGAATACTAAAAGTGATGTTAAAATTTAACATAACTCGTAAGAAAAGGTTAAAATATACGGCAGAATACTAAAAGTGATACCAAAATTTAACATAATTCGTAAGAAAAAGGTTAAAATATAAAGGCTTATCCTGAAACAACTATGTATAAACGTACTGAAAGAAGATTCAATATATTGCAAATGCAAAATCATTAAAATAAAGCATAATTAGTGTCCAAAGGGAGGCTTATCTTACACCAATTTGTGCAAAAAAAAAAAAAAGATAATACGGACAAATACTCCGGAATGCTGTACACGTACTGAACACTCACCTTGCACAGTAGGGCCAAAAGTTCTTTCTGTTCATCTGTCGTGATTGTCGCTGGCAACGCCTGTGAGAGAGAGAGAGAGAGAGAGAGAGAGAGAGAGAGAGAGAGAGAGAGAGAGAGAGAGAGAGAGAGCAAAAATATAAGACAAGGGGACAATGCAAAATGAGTTGCCCTAATTTCATAATTGTAACAAATATCAAATATCTCTTTGTATATAGGATTTTATACTCATGTATATTCTATTATGTAATTTGTATGTATGTACATATGTAAGTATATGTGTATGTGTATATATATATATATATATATATATATATATATATATATATATATATATATATATATATATATGATTATCACTTTTGTACATGATTCATTTATCACACATTTACCACAGGCGAAAAATAAGAGACGGGGTGTAGGTCTGACTTGAGTTTCGACTTTATTTCAAGCCACTGATGTCAATGGCTTGGAAATAAAGTCGAAACCGGTCAGGTTATTTTTCACCTGTGGTAATGTGTGATATATATATATATATATATATATATATATATATATATATATGTATATATATATATATATATATATATATATATATATATATATATATATATATATATATATATATATATATATATATATATATATATATATATATATATATATATATATATATATATATATATATATATATATATATATATATATATATATATATATATATATATATATATATATATATATATATATATATATATATATATATATATACATACATACTCACACACACACACTAGCAGATGCTCGCTGTCGCTCGCATTTGCTAGTTCCCATATCCGTACCATACCCATACCCATATCTATACCATGCCCATACAGATACCCGTACCCATATCCGTTCCATTCCCATATCCGTACCATACCTATACCCATGCCCTTCAAGTTCCACCATTAATATGTTCCCCACCCATGTTCCACCCTTAATAAGTTCCCCGTTCACGTTCCACATTTAATATCTTCCATTCATGTTCCACCCTTATATAAGTTCCATTATATATATATATATATATATATATATATTCCATATATACAATATATATATATATATATATATATATATATATATATATATATATATATATATATATATATATATATATATATATATATATATATATATATATATACATATATATGTGTATTCCTTTTTTTCTGAACATGTAAACCACTTCCACGAACGGCGAGCAGTTGGCTCTTCTCAAAATTAATTAGAAAATAATCAATAAATAATCAAAAGACGAGATTAATTTGGTTTGGAAAGCGAAAAATGAAAAAATGTCCCTTCCTCGCTGTAATGAAAGAAATTTTTGAAATTATTTTGCCTAATGAAAATCTTCGAAATTCTTTTGCCGAAATAGATGACGTCTAACTAGGGGGAACGAAGTCGTCGCTTCCTTCAGTGTGAAGATAGCTGTGGTGAACTGTCCTCGGGCCTTTCCCTGAAGAAGCTCCGGAAACCCGTCTGGCTCCAGCTGCGTGACGACGCGAGACACAAACGGGGCGGCGATTCCGCGGAGTCAGTCCGGAAGCGAGTTCGGGATCCTTCGAGACTTCGGGGCGACGATTCCTCGGAGTCTGTCCGGACGAGTTCCTGATCCTTGAAAACTTCGAGGCGACGATTCCTCGGAGTCTGTCCGGAAGCGAGTTCGGGATCCTTCGAGACTTCGAGGCGACGATTCCGCAGAGTTTGTCCAGAGACGGCATGAATATTCCCCAACTCGGCCAGACGAGTGAGAAAGGGCGCGCGCTCAGTCTTTTGTTTGTTTTTACGGTAATCCCCAAAGGGATGCTTGGAGACTTCGGGGCAACGATTCCTCCGAGTATGTCCAGAGACGAATTTCGAGATGCCTGGAGACTTCGGGGGCGACGATTCCTCGGAGTATGTCCGGAGACGATTTCCGGGATCCTGGAAGGCTTTGCAGATAGCCTAAGTGTCTTTTTCAAAAACTAAGCTATAAGTGAAGTACAACTGAAAGGCCAGTTATCATTATGACTAAGTTTAGTGCTAATAATATGGTTGTGTACAATAGTGCAGGATCAGTGTGGACAGCATTGCTCCCGGCAGCAATGCTTGTGTTACCCTTTTATATATTAGTGGCTTTTAATTATTGTTATAATAAGTTCCCTTCCCCTTATATCACTCGTGTTTCCCCAACTCCTTCTGCTTCCCTTTCCATTCTTCCTTCGCCCTCTGTTTCTCCTTCTTCTGTCTCTTCTTCCTCTGTCTTCCTCTGTCTCTCCTTCTTCTGTCTCTCCTCCTTTTCTCCTCCTCTGTCTCTCCTTCTTCTGTCTCTCCTGTTTCTTCTTCCTCTGTTTCTCCTCCTTCTGTCTCTTCTTCCTCTGTTTCTCCTCCTTCTGTTTCTCCTTCTTCTGTCTCTCCTTCTTCTGTTTCTCCTCCTTCTGTCTCTTCTTCCTCTGTCTCTCCTTCTCTCCTTCTGTTTCTTCTCCTCCTTCTGTCTTCTTCCTCTGTTTCTCCTTCTTCTGTCTCTCCTTCTTCTGTTTCTCCTTCTCCTCTCCTTCTTCTGTCTTCTGTCTCTTCTTCCTCTGTTTGTTCTTCTCTCCTTCTCCTGTCTCTCTTCTCCTGTCTCTCCTCCTCTGTCTCTCCTCTTCTGTCTGTCTCTCTTCTCTGTCTCTCCTTCTCCTGTTTCTCCTTCCTCTGTCTCTCCTCCTTCTGTCTCTTTCCTCCTCCTGTCTCTCCTCCCTTCTCCTTTCTCCTTCTTCTGTCTCTCCTTCCTCTGTTTCTCCTCCTCCTGTCTCTCCTTCTCCTCTGTTTCTCCTTCTCCTGTTTCTCCTTTCTCCTTCTCCTCTCCTCTTCTGTCTTATCCTTCCTCTGTCTCTCCTTCTGTCTCTCCTTCCTCTGTCTCTCCTTTCCCTTCCGCCCTTCCTTCTTCTGTCTCTCCTTCTCCTCCCAATTCTTCACCCCCTCCCTTCTCCCCTACGGCCCAGGAAGACCTAGCGACAGAAGTGGACCAACTTTACCGCGACTACGAGAGCCTGGAAAAGCTCTTCTCTGAACTGGACGAGTCCGAATTTCAAGAGAAGATGATGATGATGATAAAAGCGGCGCATCCAAACCTGAAGAGAATAGGAGACTTCCTCAGAAAACTATTGCGCCGAACGACGTCAAGTGAGGACGAACGGTCTCCTATTCCTTACGCGGTATGGCCTGCCATCTTCGAGACTCGAAGAGAAGACCAACAAAAACGTGAGTCTGCTTCTGTTTCTCTTCCTTCCTCCTCAGCTTCTATTCCTCCCACCTCTCCTTCTTCTTCTTCTATTTCTCCTTCACCTCTTCCTTCCTCTTCTTCTCCTTCCTCCGTTTCTCCTTCACCTCCTCCTTCCTCTTCTTCTCCTTCTTCCATTTCTCCTTCACCTCCTCCTTCCTCTGTTTCTCCTTTCTCCGTTTCTCCTTCACCTCCTCCTTCCTCTGTCTCTCCTTCTGTTTCTCTTCCTTCTTCCTCAGCTTCTATTCCTCCAACCTCTCCCTCTCCTTCTCCTATTTCTCCTTCACCTCTTCCTTCCTCTGTCTCTCCTCTGTTTCTCTTCCTTCCTCCTCAGCTTCTATTCCTTCCACCTCCTCCTCTCCTCTCCTCTCCTATTTCTCCTTCACCTCTTCCTTCCTCTCCTTCTCCTTCCTCTATTCCTCCTTCACCTCCTCCTTCCTCTGTCTCTCCTTCCTCCCCTTTCTCCTTCACCTCCTCCTTCTCTCTGTCTCTCCTTCTGTCACCTCCTTCCTCCGTTTCTCCTTCACCTCCTCCTTCCTCCGTCTCCCCTTCCTCTGTCTCTCCTTCCTCCGTCTCTGTCTTCCTTCTCCTCCTTCTCCTTCTCCTCCGCCTCCTCCTTCCTTCCTCTGTCTCTCCTTCCTCCGCCTCCCCTTCCTCTGTCTCTCCTTCCCCTTCCCCCGTTCCTTCATCTGTCTCTCCTTCTCCTCCCAATTCTTCACCCCATCCCTTCTCCCCTACGGCTGAGGAAGACCTGAGAACTCAAGTGGACCAATTGTACCGCGATTACGAGCACTTGGAAAAGCTCTTCTTTGAACTGGACGAGTCCGAAATTCAAGAGAAGAAGAAGGTGCAGATTAAGGCGGCCAATCCAAACCTGAAGCGAATAGGAGACTTCCTCAGAAAACTATTGCGCCGAACGACGCCAACTGAGGGCGCAGAGCCTCCTATTCATGATCCTGAATTGCTTGGTCCTGCTTCGCCTGTTCTTTCTTCCCCCCCTATTTTCTCTAATCCTCCTCCTCCTCTTGCTTTATCTGATCCTCCTTCTCCTCCTACTATCCCTGTTCTTCCTCCTTCTCCTCCTTCCTCTGCTCCTCCTTCTCCTCACTCTTCTGTTCCTTCTTCTCCTCCCTCTGCTCCTCCTTCTCCTCACTCCTCTGTTCCTTCTTCTCCTCCCTCTTCTGCTCCTCCTTCTCCTCACTCCTCTGTTCCTCCTTCTCCTCACTCCTCTGTTCCTTCTTCTCCTCCTCCCTCTGATCCTCCTCCTCCTCCTTCCCCTCCTCCTTCCCCTTTCCTCTCTCCTTATTGGGCCATCATTGAGATGGGAGAATTAGACAAAATGGAAGCAAATGCCATCCGGTTAATCGGCGACCTTTTCCATGCGCTACGAATAAAGGGAGAAATGAACAGACTGCTAGGCGTGAAGGACAGGAAGAAGAAAGAGAAGCGAAAGAAAAAGGAACAGAAACGGCAAGAACGCCTACAGAAAAAAGGCATCAACGTCAGTCCGTCTGCACCAACCGCTTCTCCTCCTCCCTACGGCCCTTACGGTCAATACGGAATGGGTCCAGGACCACAAGGCTGGGGACCACAAGGCTGGGTACCACAAGGCTGGGGACAACAGGGCTGGGGGGGACAACAAGGCTGGGGACAACAAGGCTGGGGACAACAAGGCTGGGGACAACAAGGCTGGGGACAGCATGGATATCCAGAAGCCCAAATGCCTCAAGGACCTAGACCTGGCATGGACCCACAAGCGCCGACTGGGCCCCCATTAGGACCTGGTCATCCAGAATACCCTCATGCTCCTCCAACGGGACCCGGAAGTCAAGAATATGCTGATGCACCAATGGGACCCGGAAGTCAACAGTACCCTGGGTCTCCTCCAATGGGACCCGGAAGTCACCAGTACCTGGAACCTAGAGGATACCCACCACCTCCACAACCCCCCACAAATTAAAGGAAATGGACTTTATCCCGATTTATTAGCTTTAGGTAAGTTAGAAACTACTAGTTCTTCTTCTCCTTCTCCTTCTCCTTCTTCTTCTTCTTCTAATGCTCTTTTTTCTGTCGCCCGGAAGTCCTTCTCTTCCTGCCTTTCCTTCCATTTCTTCTCCTCCTTCTCCTTGTTCTCCCTTCTTCTTCCCCTCTTCTTTCCTTCCCTTTCCACCTAACCTTCTACTCTTCTCTTCTTTCTCTTTCTTCTGTATTTCTTCTCCTTTCTTCTCTTCCTCCTTCTTTTCTCCTCTCTCCTCCTCCTATTCCTTCTTCTCTTCTTCCATCCCCACCACCTCTTTCTTCTCTTCCTTTCCTTCTACTTTCTCCTCTTCTCCTTCTCCTCCTATTCCTTCTTTTTCTCTTCTTCCATCCCCACCACCTCTTCTTCTCTCTTTCTTTCTTTCTTCTTTCTTTCCTCCTCTTCTCCTTCTCCTCCTATTCCTTCTTTCTCTTCTTCCATCCCCACCACCTCTTCTTCTCTTCCTTTCCTTCTACTTTCTCCTCTTCTCCTTCTCCTCCTATTCCTTCTTTCTCTTCTTCCATCCCCACCACCTCTTCTTCTCTTCCTTTTTCCTTCTACTTTCTCCTCTTCTCCTTCTCCTCCTATTCCTTCTTTCTCTTCTTCCATCCCCCACCACCTCTTCTTCTCTTTCTTTCCTTCTACTTTCTCCTCTTCTCCTTCTCCTCCTATTCCTTCTTTCTCTTCTTCCATCCCCCACCACCTCTTCTTCTCTTCCTTTCCTTCTACTTTCTCCTCTTCTCCTTCTCCTCCTATTCCTTCTCTTTCTTTCTCTCTTCCATCCCCACCACCTCTTCTTCTTCTCTTTCTTTCCTTCTACTTTCTCCTCTTCTCCTTCTCCTCCTATTCCTTCTTTCTCTTCTTCCATCCCCCACCACCTCTTCTTCTCTTCCTTTCCTTCTACTTTCTCCTCTTCTCCTTCTCCTCCTATTCCTTCTTTCTCTTCTTCCATCCCCCACCACCTCTTCTTCTCTTTCTTTCCTTCTACTTTCTCCTCTTCTCCTTCTCCTCCTATTCCTTCTTTCTCTTCTTCCATCCCCACCACCTCTCTTCTTCTCTTTCTTTCCTTCTACTTTCTCCTCTTCTCCTTCTCCTCCTATTCCTTCTTTCTCTTCTTCCATCGCCCACCACCTCTTCTTCTCTTTCTTTCCTTCTACTTTCTCCTCTTCTCCTTCTCCTCCTATTCCTTCTTTCTCTTCTTCCATCCCCCACCACCTCTTCTTCTCTTCCTTTCCTTCTACTTTCTCCTCTTCTCCTTCTCCTCCTATTCCTTCTTTCTCTTCTTCCATCCCCACCACCTCTTCTTCTC
>NC_089771.1:8794149-8844149 GCF_040412425.1 Macrobrachium rosenbergii
GGACGGTTAGGTTAGGTTAGGTTAGGTTAGGTTAGGTTTAGGTTAGGTTAGGTTAGGTTAGGTTAGGTTAGGTTGGTTAGGTTAGGTTAGGTTAGGTTAGGTTAGGACAGGTTAGGTTAGGTTGTAGGATAGGATAGGTTAAGCTAGGTTGTAGAATAGGATACAATAGCATATGTTAGATTAGGTTACAGGTAAGGTTAGGTTAGGTTAGGTTGTAAGTTAGGTTAGGTTGTAGGATAGGTTAGGTTCGGTTAGGTTGTAGGTTAGCTTAGGTTAGGTTAGGTTGTAGCTTAGGTTATTTGTAGGATAGGTTGAGTTAGGTTAGGTCGTAGCTTAGGTCAGGTTGTAGGATAGGTTTGGTTATAAGTTAGGTTAGGTTGTAGGATAGGTTATAGGTTAGGTTAAGTTGTACGATAGGATAGGATAGGATAATAGGATAGGATAGGTTAGGTTAGGTTACGTTAGGTTGTAGGATAGGTTACGTTACAGGTTAGCTTAGTTTGTAGGACAGGTTAAGTTACATTAGGTTAGGTTAGGTTGTAGGATAGGTTAGGTTAGGTTATAGGTAAAGTTATGTTCTATGTTAGATTAGGTTAGGTTGTAGGATATGCTAGATTATAGGTTAGGTTAGGTAAGGTTAGGTTAGATTGTAGGTTAGGTTAGGTTATAGAATAGGTCATGTTAGGTTATAGGTTAGGTTAAGGTAGGTTGTAGGATAGGCTAGGTCAGGTTATAGGTAAAGTTAGGTTGGGTTGTAGGTTAGGTTAGGTTGGGTTCTAGGTTAGGTTATGTTGTAGGTTAGGTCAGGTTAGGTTAGGTAGTAGGTTAGGTTAGGTTATAGGTTAGGTTAGGTAGTAGGGTAGGTTAGGTTAGGTTAGGTTAGGTTAGGTTAGGTGGTAGGTAGGTTAGGTTAGGTTGTAGGATAGGTTAGGTTAGGTTAGGTTAGGTTAGGTTGTAGGATAGGTTAGGTTAGGTTAGGTTGTAGGTTAGGTTAGGTTAGGTTGTAGGTTAGATTAGGTTGTAGGATAGGTTAGGTTAGGTCATAGGTCAGGTTAGGTTATAGGTTAGGTTAAGTTGTAGGATAGGACAGGATAGGCTATAGGTTAGGTTAGGTTAGGTTGTAGGTTAGATTAGGTTAGGTTATAGGTTGTAGGACAGGTTAAGTTGCAGGATAGGTTAGGCTAGGTTAGGTTGTAGGTTAGGTTAGGTTTGGTTGTAGGATAGGCTAGGTTAGGTTACAGGTTAGGTTAGGTTGTATGATAGATTATAGGTTATGTTAGGTTATATGATAGATTAGGTTATAGGTTATGTTAGGTTGTAGGATAGGTTAGGTTGTATGATAGATTAGGTTGTAGATTAGGTTAGGTTGGGTCATAGATAATGTTAGGTTAGGTTACAGGTTATTTTGGGTTATATGTAAGATTAGGTTGGGTTATAGGTTAGTCTGGGTCATAGCTAAGCTTAGGTTAGGTTATAGGTTAGGTTGGGTTATAGGTTATGTTGTGTTGTAGGTAAGGTTAGGTTAGGTAGGGTTATAGGTCAGGTTGGGTTACAGGTAAGGTTATGGATTAGGTTATAAGTAAGGTTGGGTTATAGGTAAAGTTAGGTTAGGTTTGGTTATAGGTAAGGCTATAGGTTAGGCTAGATTATAGGTTGTTTTGGGTTATAGGTAAGGTTAGGTTTGGTTAGGTTAGATTAGGATAGGTTGGGTTATAGGTAAGGTTAGGTTGGGTTGAAGGTAAGTTTAGGTTAGGTTGGGTTATAGATTAGGTTTGTTTAGGTTATAGGTTAGGTTAGGTTAGGGTTGGGTTATAAGTTAGGTTAGGTTGGGTTAGGTTAATTTATAGGTTAGGGTTGGATTATAGATTAAGTTAGGTTATAGGTTAAGTTGGGTTATACGTTAGGGTACTTTTCTCTGTGACTGTTTTGACCTGGGTTCTCTTTCTCCTTCTCCTTCTCCTTCCCTTGTCTTCTCTTTCTCTTCTTCTAATTCTTCTCCTTCTCCTTCACCTCTTCTTTAATCTTTCTCTCCTTCCCATCCCCACCTCTTCTTCTACTTCCTCTGCTTCTCTTTTTCCTGTCCCTCTTCTTCTTCTTCTTCTTCTTCTTCTTCTTCTTCTTCTTCTTTTGTTTATTGTTCATACTTGGCATTGCCACTCTTAGCAATGATAATATTTTTATGTTCACTTTTCCTCTTTTCTTTTTTTTCTTCTTCTTCTTCTCCTCCTCTTTTCCCATCTCTAATCCTTTCTTTGGGTTCCCAATATGGCTTTTGCTAGAAGGTTTCCACCTCTCCCATATATATATATATATATATATATATATATATATATATATATATATATATATATATATATATATATATATATATAATTTATGTTGCATCGTCCACCATTTTTTTTTACATCCCCAAATGTTAAGCCACCAACAACCTTTAATATCCAGTCCACTATACCTTGGGAATAACTCACACCCAAGGAGAATTGTACCTGACAAGTGCTATATCAATGTCTCAGTGGTTAAGCCACTGTGCATCGGTGTTTCGAAACAAAGCACTTATCACTTATAATTCCCCTTGGGTGTAAGTTACTCCTGAGGCGTAGTGAACTGGACATGATAATGGTTGTTTATATATATATATATATATATATATATATATATATATATATATATATATATATATATATATATATATATATATATATATATATATATATATATATATATATAAATATATATATATATATATATTTAAACCTGATGAACAGCATCGAGTTAGGGAGAAGGAGAATTATTGTATTTCCTTTCAATGTACTTTATTGTGCTACGTTTCAGGACCATGTGTCCCATTTTCATAGCTATAAATTAAAGAGACAAAGAGAGAAAAAGAGACTGTTGAGATTTTAAAATGATGAGCCATTTTACCATAAAAGTAAAAAAGAAACATAACCAAAACAAACAATCCAAGAAATAGTGAAAGGAAGGAGGAGTTAGAGGATGACATAAGAGGGTTTGTTTTGGTTCAGCAAAATTGACCTGATTTGTCCTTGCCAAAAGTGGGAGTTAAGATTGAACCATTAAGATTAAAACTAGTTGTTTAATAAAAAGAGATTCTTTATTGACCAGTTGGTCCAGGTTCATTCTGATCAGCTTTTAGCCAGAGTTATTTTGAAAACCAATTGGGTAGGATTGTGTCAATTGATATTATATCTGAAATTTTTCCAGTGGTCTGGCCGTGAAATAGTTTAGTGTTTGATAATTTATGCAAAAACCGTTCCCGGCGAATTCTTACCCCCTCCTGATGTAGAGTCTTAATAGACAATTTCAACAACTTACTCAGTCCCCTGCGTTACTATCAAGTGAAAGTCAACAGACAGAAACGTCATTCATATGGGTGCAACGTTGCAAACCCTGAATGTCATTCATAACATATATATATATACTATTATATATATATTGTTCCTTTCTATTATGTTTCTTTTATATGCATTTATATAAAATTTCTTTTTTCGTTTTAAAATCTGAGTCTATTTTTAATTCTTCCTCTTTTAATTTAATGTACTTTGAAAATTTCAGGACACATGGTCCCATTTTCAAACTATAAATTAAAAAGAAACAGAATTAAAAATAGACTCAGATTTTAAAACGAGATGAAGAAATTTATATAAAAGTATAAAAGAAACATAACAGAAAGGAACAATGAATATAAATATGCTATATAAGCTATACATTCATATATTTATTCCAACGGAAATATATATATATATGACGTGGACTGATATTTAATTGGGGAACTATTGTTTAATACAAAAGATATTCTAGTATTGACAGTTGGTGGTCATTCGGTCACTTTTACCAGATTTTGAAATATTGTAATTGATATTATATCTGCATTTTTTCCTCTCTTATGCATGAAAATTCTTGGTAACTTACGCCACGATGAGAGTCTAATCTCACCTTCAACAACCTACTAGATCCAAGTCAACACCTTGATACCTCTTGTGATGTCTGGCCTTGGAACCAAAACGAACCCTGAATGTCACTCAGCTCATTGCCTGATTATGGTGATTCATTGTTTGTTTCCTGTTATGTTTCACATACTTTTATCAAATTTTATTTTTCTCATTTTAAAATCTGAGTCTATTTTTAATTCTGTTGTCTTTTTAATTTATAGCTTTGAAAATGGGACACATGGTCCTGAAACGTCAGAACAATAAATATACATTGAAAGAAAATACAAGGAATATCTCCTATCTATATATATATATGCTATATATATATATATATATATATATATATATATATATATATATATATATATATATATATATATATATATAATGTTGAATCTACTGGTCACTTTTACCAGATACATATGTAATTATAATATAAAATGCCCTCTTAACTTCTCGAATTCTTCGCGTTTTTCAAGAGTATTTGTCACTACAAAGCCTTAAGATACAAGTGCAAGAAATTTCTCTGTGGTTGTGATATCTGGCCTGGCATTCAGTAAAAATTCCTTGTGATTATGGTGACACAGGTTTTTCACTGCTATGGGACATCACTAAATTACTGTAACTTCTTGCACTTGGATCTTAAATGCTTTTTGTAGATAAAACTATTAAAATATTCAGGTAGAATTGCATTTTTAAGAGGTTTTTCTGTGTTTATATATAAATATATATATATATATATATATATGTTTTATAGATATATATTTTATATATATATATATATGATCTATATATATATATATATATATATATATATATATATATATATATATATATATATATATATATATATATATATATATATATATATATATATATATATATATATATATATATATATATATATATATATATATATGGAATGGATGAACACATGAGCACATGCTTCACAGAAATAAATAGATTACTGACTCAAAGTACTATAAAATGGGATTAATTTAACTGACTTCCAGGTTAGAATTGAGCTAAAGCTCTCACGTTCTGCAGAAAGGACCATAGGTTAGGACAAAGTCTTTAAGTTTTAAAACATACATTGCCAACTACTACAATATTATCTATATGGATGCAAGTACTCATGATAACATGACAGTCTTGGAGCGTGGCTTACATTTCACCTTAGAATAAAACAGCCAATGACAAACGGTCTCTTAGCCAACGAGCATCCTGATTATCTACTGTCGTCAGCGTTTCCAGTGTGAAAGAGGCAAAGGTATACAAGCCACCCATGGGTAAAACTTGAGTTTAGTTGCCCGGCCTTTATCCAACTAGTCGCCGACCAGGACAGATTACCGCCTTTTTGGGGGAGTCCAGGGCACGTTGCCCTAAGTTAGGTTGGGTAGGTAAGATCTGGTTAGGTCAGGACCTGACATTATAGGAAAGGTTAGGTCTATTTATGGATGCAGACCCTGCCCCGGCCACAAATTCCTGAGATGTATGCTAGTATTGCACCAGCCCTGGTTTTTTTGCTATGCCCCTAGGTTAGGTTAGATTGGTACTTGTATAATAATTTGGGTGTGGGAAACATAATAGGATTATTTTCAAGAAAATTCTGTGGTTAGTTTTGAAGATATGGCGTCCCAATTTTTTCAGGGAAAGGTCCCGGTACTTGGTTACAATTTGGGAAAATCCCCCTGATAGGCAGATGTACGGCGGGAATCAGGCCGCACCGCTAAACTAAAGTTTTACCCGGCTACCAACACAAAACTAAACAGGATCGATTTTAAAAGACAAAGGCGACATGAAATAGCTCGATGAAAAAAATAAACGCTAGAGAGGAACAGGCGCAAAAACAAATGCCAATGGGAACACAACCAATGCCACCTACTGAGGGATAAGGGAAACATCAAAGTTCTCCACGTAACAAAGATAAGCGACATGATGGAGTCAATGACAGACCAACACCACAGGCACAGACTGTCAGGTTACTGACTGATCAGGTACAAGCTATACCAGAAGAGGGTCTTGAACAGAGCTGGATACATTAGACAGAATACATGAAGATGAGGAATGTTTAAAGATAAATTGCATGATAACACGTAAGCTTTTCCTCAAGATAAGCACTGTTACTTAAGGTGATATTCTTGCAGTGGCATCAATTGCATCTTAAAAAATTAATAATTGCAGTACAATTTTCTGAAGGTTCATGAAAATGAATTTTTCCTGATAACTGAAAAGGTAAATGATTATTTTCAGAACTTAATATTTCCCTTTAAATCTAACATTTCTAATAGATTCTAAGAGCATCTACTGGTGTAGCTTCAACCTGTCCCGCAGACCAAGGCACCGTTCACATAGGGTAAATAACAAATGAAAGCTGCTTTCAAGAAGTCCCAACCATAAGCACAAAAAAGGATAACAATGCTTCGTATTCTACAAGTATTCGAAGACAATGCAGCCCTTGAAGAAGCTTTGTCTCTAAGATAATCATGCAGCATAAGGGAAAGTAACTAAGATATGCAAGATTCCCCTTTTGAGTATGGATAGTTTCCACCAGGCAGCCGAGCGTATTTCTTAGCAGGCGTAAGAATGGCACTGAACAGTGCCACCCTCCCTCCCTCCCTACCTCCTTACACCTCCTCAAGACTCGGCGGCACCGTCTCAGTCGCTTCCGGCACCTTTTGCGATTGGACAACAGCTGTGTGAGGAGAGTCGCCTGAGGTGTTGGCCAGTTCAGACAGAAAGTCAGTGTCATGAGAGAGTTAAATATTTGAAGAAAAAAAATTCAATTTCACTCTTCATCTCTGCAAAACCACGACGAAATTCACACTGAGCGAGTACTGTAACCAACTGGTTCTTAGCCACGTAAAATAAATCTAATCCTTCGGGCCAGCCCTAGGAGAGCTGTTAATCAGCTCAGTTGTCTGGTTAAACTAAGGCATACTTAACTTTTTGAGAAACAAAATACAGAAAAAACGAATGAATGATATCAAATGAAATAAAGCTTGGGAGGTGGGTATTTACGAATTAACATAAATATACCTGTTTTGAAATATAGCCTGATATAAAGTCTCGACTGCACTTTAAGGTTACAGTGTACAAGTCCACTAAGAGCCTCAACAGTGTGTCATTATACGAAGTCAATGGACTATCAAAATTTGTATATTACTCAGATTTCGAATGAAATCTGAGTAATATACAAATAACCTACACGAGTTTTTAAATTCATCACAGCTTAGAATTATTTATGTTCTTACAAAAACCATAAGAGTGTTTGAAATAATTCAAGAGAAACCTAACCTAAACTTGATGACACGTTTGACCTAACTTTACCTAAACTTAATCGATGACCTCATGTGACTAACTTTACCTAAACTTAATCAACGACCTCGTGTGACCTAACTTTACCTAAACTTACTCAATGACCTAGTGTGACCTAACTTTACCTAAACTTAATTGATGACCTCATGTGACTAACTTTACCTAAACTTAATCGACATCTTAGTGTGACCTATCTTTACATTAACTTAATCGATGACCTAGTGTGACCTAACTTTACATAAACTTAATCGATGACCTAGTGTGACCTAACTTTACCTGTACTTAATCGATGACCTCATGTGACATAACTTTACCTAAACTTAATCGATGACCTCATGTGGCTTAACTTTACCTAAACTTAATCGATAACCTAACTTAACATAAACTTAATCGATGACCTTGTGTGACCTAACTTTACCTAAACTTAATCGATGACCTCACGTGACCTAACTTTACCTGTATACCGATGGCCTCTCGACGACCTAATGAGAGCTTACCTGATTTAAACTCGATCCTCATGACCTGACACAAACTTAATCGATGACCTCGCATGACCTAGGCAGCAATTCTAGCACATACCTCAGAAGTACTGAAAGTTAAGGTTTGAGGCACGACTTATTTCGACGCTTTCCCAAGAAAATAATTATCCAAATAAGTGAATGAATAGGTAAACATATAAATAAAGAAGTAAGTAAATATGCAAATATATAAATAACTGAATATATAAATAAATGAATAAATAAAAAAAACAAAGAGCGACCTCACCTCCTCCATGTCTTGCGCTCTCTCCTTCACCTCCAGCAACTCCTGCTCCACCTTGTCCCTCATGTCAGTGTACCTCTGCTGCTCCTTCTGCAGGTACATGAGGTCCTCCCAAGCCTGCGTGACCTCTTCTGCAAGTCTTCTATGAGGTCCTCCCAAACCTCTTCTTAAAAGGATTCTCTCTCCTGCGTCTGGGTAGGAAAGAGAAGATGGTGAGGAACGCTTGAGCTAGGTATTTACGAGGTACATTACGCGCTGCTTGCCGTTACACGAATGGTTACCTTCCTTGCTTTGTAATTCATATTTTGAACACTATACGTACTCACACATATATACGTAAATATGAGCTTTTCAGTCGAGAAACATGCCAAGTGCCATTTTTAAAATATAATAAATTAAATTAAAAGTACTTTGGCCCAGGATGGCGCTTGGCATGTTTCTCGACTGAAAGGCTCATATATACATAAGCACATGCACACAAGCACGCAATATATAATATATATATATACACATATATATGTACAGTGTGTAAACTGCTACAATATAAGTAATATTCTAAACAGACACAGCATTAAACCAGAAACTAATTATTACAATTTAATTATCAAGACGAATTCATTTAGGATTTCTCTGACGTTCGGTATTTACTATTTTCACTATTTCAATTGTGTCGCTGTGGAATCCTTCACGAACCACACTGAGGGCACGACTAATAGGCTGCGTCTCGTGATGATATATACACCTACCTAAATATGTACGCACAAACATTATATCAATAGGATTCTAAACCTCCTACATCTCTGCCTTGCTGTCCAAATGCTAAAACTTCCTATGAACAGAAACTAAAATAAAAAGTTAAAAGGATTCCTGATCGTATATAAATAGGATTCTAAACCCCCTGCATCTATGTCTCGCCCCCCAAACGCTACAACTTCTTATGAACAGAAACTAAAATAAAAAGTTAAAAGGATTCCTGATCGTATATAAATAGGATTCTAAACCCCCTGCATCTCTGTCTTGCCCCCCAAACGCTACAACTTCTTATGAACAAAAACCAAAATAAAAAGTTAAAAGGATTCCTGATCGTATATAAATAGGATTCTAAACCCCCTGCATCTCTATCTCGCCCACCAAAAACGCTACAACTTCTTATGAACAAAAACCAAAATAAAAAGTTAAAAGGATTCCTGATCGTATATAAATAGGATCTAAACCCCCTGCATCTCTGTCTCGCCTCCCCCCCCAAAACGCTACAACTTCCTATGAACAAAACTAAAATAAAAAGTTAAAAGGATTCCTGATCGTATATAAATAGGATTCTAAACCTCCTACATCTCTGTCTCGCCCCCCAAAAAAAATAAAAGTTAAAAGGATACAACTTCATTCTGAAACAAACAAAACTAAAATAAAAAAGTTCCTGATCCCCATATCTCCGCCTTGCCCTCGATCAAACCCAAACAAAAACCGCTGCATTCCGTAAACCCCAACCCTTGTCCTTCTCGGCGTCCATGTCGAAACTAAAATAAAAGTTAAAAGGATCTGCTCGCCCCCTGGACCTTTCTCCTGCCCGATTTGCAACTTCTTATGAACAGAAACTAAAATAAAAGTTAAAAGGCCTGATCCGTCTCTAAACCCCTGCTCTCTGTCTTGCCCCCAAACGCTACAACTTCTTATGAACAGAAACTAAAATAAAAAGTTAAAATGTTCTGATCGATATAAATCAGTTTGTTCCTAAACCCCCTGGGAACAAAATAAAAAAGGGCTCTGTTTGCTCTCAAAACGGCATGCAGAGTCTGGGACAACTTCCAAGCACTGAACAGAAACTAAAATAAAAGTTAAAAAGGATTCCTGATCGTATATAAATAGGTTACTAAACCCCCTGACGAAGAAACTCAGAGCCCCCCAAACGCAGTTGCACTGTGACATAATTGTTGGGAGAAAAACAAGATGGAAGAAAGATAAATGGAGGAGGATCAGTAAAAGGAATGGAAGGGGCTGCTGATCTGCTCGCCCCGAAGGACCTTTCAAAAATAAAGATTCTGCGTTAGTAAATGCCTAAACCCCACCCCATGATGGCCGTTTAACATACAAAATAAAAAGATTCTTACTTCAATACAAAATTATAAAGTAAAGAATGTAAAAGCATAAGAGGTTGCTGTCCTGCTAAGATATCTTTCTTCTGCCCAGCAAATAAAAGACTTGATCGAACAGAGGAACAAAAACCTCTGAAACTGCATGTAAACAACTAAAATAAAGAGAAAAGTATCTGTGTCCCCAGGGGCACTGTTCTTGAAATGACCTCAAATGCTCGGACAAACTGCGCACGAAAGCGAACGTAAAGAATTATACATAAAAACACTAAAAAGAAAGCAAAATAAATACTAAAAGGATGACTTATAAAATTTCCCAAGAGAGCCAAACTCACTGAAATGAATAGCAAATAAAACTACTAAAAAATGCAATCGAGTTTGTGTATAATCAAACGCTGAACTCTTATGAACATAGATCTGATCTTATAAATAGGATTCCTTTCTATCTTTCCGCGGTCTCGGTATAATGCTGTATGAGCTGCGGCCCATTAAACTTTAACCACGGCCCGGTGGTGGCCCCTATATCGTTGCCAAACGCCAGGATTATGGATAACTTTAAACTTAAATAAAAAAAAAAAAAACTACTGAGGCTAGATACAAAACCCACTGCATTATGCAATTTGGTACGTTTGATGACTGGAGGGATGGATGATCCACATAGTTATGGAATACTCTTTCTGAAAAAGATTTAAGACCTGATGAGCACAGAAAAAGCTCTGCAGAAAAAAAACCAAAACTCGAACAAAATCAAAGGATCAGAACCGCACCTCAAGTTCATGTGTTCAAACTGAAGTGGTCGATGAGATCAGACTTTAGTTTCCGGAGCCTCTCGTTGTTTGCCTGGCGTTCGAAATGACCACCAGGAAAACCTCAAAGACCCCAAACATTTTCAAGCAATGAATAAGAGTCTGGGAGCGTCCTTCAGCTGGGAACGATGATCGTCTGGTACTAGCAAGATGGTAGAGACGATCATAACGTGGACCGCACCTGGTGTTATAAAATGAAAGCGACTTGCTGTCAGTGGCGGATCTCAAAACCGAAATGAAATTATTCAAAGTAAGATTGTAATTAAAATCGCTACGTAAAAAACTGCACTGCATGCAGTTTTTAAGATACAAGATATTACTTCAATACAAAATTTTAAAGTAAAAGAATATAAATTATTGTGCTACAAGATAACTTTCTGAAAAACTGCCAGTGTTAGGTATATAAAAGACTTCAGAATCGAGTAACTGCATGTGTATATATTTAGAAAAAGAACTATACCGTGTGAAGAGGCACAGTTCTTGAAATGATCCAGCACTGGACAAACTATAGCGCACAAAGCGAACGAAAGAATTATACATAAAAACACTAAAAGAAAGCGAAATAAATATATAATAAATTCTCCACATAATATATATACTGAAATGAACATAAATAAAACTAGTAAAAATGCAATTTTTGTATAATCAAGGCCACCGATAGATCTGGATTTTCTATCTTTCGGCGGTCTCGGTATAATCGCTGTATGAGCTGCAGCCCTCTAGCCTCATAGTATTTAAGACCTGAGGGCGGACAGAAAAAGCTTTGCAGAAAACTAAAACTCGAACAAAATCAAAAGATCAGAACCGCACCTCAAGTTCATCTGTTCCCTGAAGTGGTCGATGAGGTCCAGCTTGACGGACCTCTCGTTGTTTGCCTGGCGTCGTCCTCCTTCGTCCCGTCATCTTCCTCCTCTTCCCCATTTTCAATCTTCCCTTTCAGCCTGTCTATTTCGTCCTTCAGCTCCGCGATGATCGTCTGACTGCGAGACGGGTACGAGACGTCCAGGACGTTTTCCGCACCTGGTGTTGGGGAGAGTTGAACGCGATTCGCTGTCAGTGGCGGATCTTAAAACCGTCGAATGATAATTATTCAAAGTAAGATTGTAATTTTAAATCGCTTGCGTGGGGTTTAACTCACTGCATGTAGCTTGAGAGCAAGTAAACAAAACAGCAATTTTAAAGAGGAATAGAATTACACAACGAGTGTTAGGAACTGGACGTATCTGTGTGTGTGTATAAATATATCATATATATATATATATATATATATATATATATATATATATATATATATATATATATATATATATATATATATATATATATATATATATATATATATATATATATATATATTTATATATATTCATATATATATATTTATATATATATATAATATTTATATATATATATATATATATATATATATATATATATATATATATAAAATATACATATATATATATATTCATATATATATATATATTCATATATATATATATATTATATATATATATATATTATATATATATATATATATATATATATATATATATATATATATATAAATATATATACATACACACACATACACAAACACACAAAACTAACAAAAATCAAACACCCCTGGCCATAACAGCAGCAGACAAACGGAAAGACCCGAACAAGGTCACTCACATTTTTGGAGATATTTTTGGCCCTGTCGGCATACACAAGCGTGTTTCGAGTTTCCTCCCTGTGGTTGTGGCAGGGGGAGACCTGGGCTATCATCACAGTCCGGCAGTTGCCGGAGAGAGCGTCCTGCAAAGAGGGGAATAGAGTGGAACGTAGAATTTAGGCAGTGGGACCTGTGAGGTCATTCAGCGCTGAAACGGAAACTAACAGTAAAAATGCGTCAGAGAGTAAAAGATGAGAACAAAGAATGTGATTTAAATGAAACTGACAGTGATGAAATTAAATTTTTTTTTTCATGTACAATACAGGTAATGAGAAGCATACAGGTGTCAAAGATATTCGGATGTTTACTGTGAAGTTAACAATGGCATTTCTTTTTCAAAAAAAAAAAAAAAAAAAAAGAAGCATTTCTTTGCTGGTAAAGAAAAAAAAAAACTTTTATCATAGTCATCAGTTATCGTAATAAAAGTGAAAATAAATTCTTGAAGATTAATGGTCATCTTTAATTCCCGTTCACCTAAATGCCAATAATGATTATGAAAGTTAAATAAATGTGCAAAATCTATTAATGATGATGATTCTTGACCAAGGCCAAGAGAGACAAGGTCTGCTCATTTCCCCCAAAATCCCCCAATGTAGGCGGAGCTTAGTCTACCTCCTTACTGCGTCAGCAGGCGAACTGCCGTAACGAGCAGGTACCTCGAAGATACGTCATTGCCTACATAGTTACCCCAGGTGGGAGGCGACTCCGCCCAACTGGGTAGACCTTGTATCCCTTGGCCTTGTTCTTGACTACACACCCAGGCAATAACAAAGACAAATAACCCTGAATTCTGACTCACGACTAAAAGTAATATGATGATATATTAATAATAACGACACATTCAATCGCCTTCATAATACTGTTACACTCTCGAGATAGGCAATGACTAACGATACGTTTCTAAATGATATTTTACGGGTTATTCTGTTTCATTCAGGATCTTGACGAGGATTTGTGACCTGGGAAAGTTACTTTTAAATTTACAAAATGTCTGTTCTCATGTGAAAGTTACGTTATTACCCTTTAATAAAGGAAGAAATGAATAGTCAGAATATCTATACATACATAATACATACGTACATACATGTATATATATATATATATATATATATATATATATATATATATATATATATATATATATATATATATATATATATATATATATATATATATATATATATATATATATATATATATATATATATATATATATATATATATATATATATATATATATATATATATATATATATATATATATAGATTACTAACAGGATACTTGACAATGAGGACTGTTAGCCTGGAAAGCTTGCAATTTTTTTTAATAAATAACTCAGCTAGATATCGTTCAGTTTCAATGTGGTCCTGTTAGTAATTGTGTTGATGCACAGAACAATTGCGTAAGTGATAAAGTTAATATATAAATAAATATATATATATATATATATATACACATACACATACACATTATATATACGTGTATGAATAATTATGTCATTAAAATACTCAGGAATAAACACATGATTAAACAAATATAAATCTAAGCGTAGACAAAAAATGAACAGATCAAACTTACTTTTAGCAGCCTAGTTAATTTGGAGTCTCTGTAATTGACATACTTAGCCCTGCCCTTGGCCAGGGCACTGATGCAGTTACCGAGAGCCAAGAGCGACCTGTTGATGTGGGCACCTTCTTGCAAGCGTTTGCCTTTGTTCTGCAAAATGAAACCAAGAAATTGTTTGATACCATCACTTTCTCGTGAGTATGTATGTAGTATACTGCTGTATACAGGAGGCTTTCGCCAATTTGATCAGTCGGCCTCTACAGCCTGAATGAACATAGAAATAACAATACACTTAGGAAAACATCTTTGAAAAATATAAAAACGGCTTGTTATTCTTTCAGGTAACTCCAGAATTGCTCGATAGTCTATTAGCAAATTCTCTGGGAACGTCGTGGCACAGTAGAGGCTGCGGCACATTGGTCGTGTGTCTTACTGCTTGCTGGGCCTCCAAGAGTGGTGAATTTGGTGGTTCCTCCTGTATACAGCAATATACTACATGCATACATACTACTGCGGACTTTTATTTCCACCAAAACTGATGTCTGATAAAATCATATTGCAAAATATCTTATTTTCAGTCATATATGCCTTATTCCCGTCAACACTGGTTGGCTCCAGAATACGTTAGTTTGTTTTTCCAAGCAGAGATTATACAGTTCTTTGGTCAAGTAAATAGCTAATGAGACGAGTTTGTGAAATGCAGCTCCTCTAGAGGTGGCAAATTCACATTTGACCTCTGACCTCCATATATGACCTTCACCATGACCCTTGGGTCTGCCATTTATTAAGCTGAATCCCACCAACAAAAGATATGTGTGAAGTCTGAAATCTCTTTTTTCGAAGATATCAGAATCTTATTGGTTTAATAAAACATTAATTCGTGAGGGCATAAGGACATATACGTCAAATACCAAATGTGGGGTAAACAGACAGACAGGTCAAATACCAAATGTGGGGTAAACAGACGGACAGGTCAAATACCAAATGTGGGGTAAACAGACAGACAGGTCAAATACAGGTAAACAAAGGTAAATACCAAATGAAAACAGAAGACAGGTCAATACCAAATGGACAAATACCAAATGTCAGACGGACAGGTCAAAAAAAAAAAAAAAAAAAAAAAAAGAAAAGATGTGAAGCCGATACCATCCATTACAGAATCATAATTGCTTCTTATCTATTACAGGGAACTAGACCATTAATTACTGAGACACTAAAACGGCTAAAACTCTGAACTGAAATTCATTAAGAATGAAAATAAATATCCACTGAAAAAAATGTATAAGCTCTGAAAATTAACAGAAACAAAATAATGACAGTCATGCAAAACCAATCGAAGCAGCATTCCCCTTCATGCTGCATAGATCACCCACTCACCCCCACCCCCCCAACTCCACCCTGACCACCTCACCCTCCCCATGGCAAGGCCATTCCCCATTAACCTAATTCCAGGTGCAAATGCCCATCTAAAACGTGAGGGCTAATGGGCACTTTACCTGGGTCTGCTTCGCCCTTTCGGAGCCTGCTAAATCGACCATGAAGAGACGGCCATTTTTGACCTCTTCCCCGTCGCCTTTGGTAAGGGACTGCCTCACATTAACCTGTTTTGGGAAGAAGAAGAAGAAGGATAAGACGAAAAAGAAGAAGAAGAAGAAGAAGAAGAAGAGGAAAAAGGATAAGAAGAAGAGGAAGAAGAAGAAGGATAAGACGCAAAAGAAGAAGACGAAGAAGAGGAAGAAGAAGAAGCAGAAGGGGAAGAGGAAGAAGGGGAAGAAAGATAAGAAAAAGAGGAAGAAGGAGAAGAAGGATAAGACTCAAAAGAAGACGAAGAGGAAGGAGGAGGAGGAGGAGGAGGAGGAGGAGGAGGAGGAGGAGGAGGAGGAGGAGGAGGAGGAGGAGGAGGACAAAAAGCAAACACTGATTGAATATTTCTTAATATTATCGGATATTCTAAAAAAAATTATAAACTTCAAATTGAGAATCAACTTAAAATTATCATTAACAATTCATGAGGGGAAAATATTAAATATCCTTAAAATTATCGGATCCTTAAAATTATCGGATACTCTACAAAGAAAAATTGATAAAATCCAAATTGAGAGTCAACTTAAAACTATCATTAACAACTGAAGAATGTTGAATATCCTTAAAATTATCGGACATTCTACGAACAAACCTGAATAAAATCCTAAATTAGAGTCAGTTTAACAATTCACATGAGAAGACTCAAAACGAAATCTGCAAGAGCGATGTATCTTAAAAAATAAAAATTCAGACCAATATTATTTACAGATTTATTTACGGATCTCAAAAGCAGTTGAAATATCAGGATCTTTCCTAGATAGTGACCCCCAAAGGTTTTCGGGAGTCATTATCTATAACTAATATTTCTTGAGGTCATTATCTTTATGATATTTACAGTTTTTTTGTTTATGTTGATACGGAAATCCCCAACAGGCTTGTACTAAACACATCGAAAAGGTGGATACATACCGGGTTAAAAAAAAAATCCCCAAAGGGCTTGTACTAAACATATCCCCAAAGGGCTTAACAAACACACTAAAAGGTAAAAAAATCCCCAAAGGGCTTGTACTAAACACACTGAAAAGGTAAAAAAATCCCCAAAGGGCTTGTACTAAACACACTGAAAAGGTAAAAAAATCCCCAAAGGGCTTGTACTAAACACACTGAAAAGGTAAAAAAATCCCAAAGGGCTTGTACTAAACACACTGAAAAGGTAAAAAATAAAGGGCTTGTACTAAACACACTGAAAAGGTAAAAATCCCCAAAGGGCTTGTACTAAACACACTGAAAAGGTAAAAAATCCCAAAGAGCTTGTACTAAACACAAAAAGGGCTTGTACTAAACACACTGAAAAGGTAAAAAAATCCCCAAAGGGCTTGTACTAAACACACTGAAAAGGTAAAAAAAAAAATCCCCAAAGGGCTTGTACTAAACACACTGAAAAGGTAAAAAAATCCAAACACACTAAACACACTGAAAAGGTAAAAATCCCAAAGGGCTTGTACTAAACACAAAAAGGTAAAAAAATCCCCAAAGGGCTTGTACTAAACACACTGAAAAGGTAAAAAAAATCCCCAAAGGGCTTGTACTAAACACACTGAAAAGGTAAAAAAAATCCCCAAAGGGCTTGTACTAAACACACTGAAAAGGTAAAAAAATCCCCAAAGGGCTTGTACTAAACACACTGAAAAGGTAAAAATCCCAAAGGGCTTGTACTAAACACACTGAAAAGGTAAAAAAAAAATCCAAGGGCTTGTACTAAACACACTGAAAAAAAAAAATCCCCAAAAAACACACTGAAAAGGTTTAAAAAAAATCCCCAAAGGGCTTGTACTAAACACACTGAAAAGGTATAAAAAATCCCCAAAGGGCTTGTACTAAACACACTGAAAATTAAAAAAATCCCAAAAGGACTTGTACTAAACACACTGAAAAGGTAAAAAAAAAATCCCCAAAGGGCTTGTACTAAACACACACTGAAATACCAGTTAAAAAAAAAAAAAATCCCCAAAGGGCTTGTACTAAACACACTGAAAAGGTTTAAAAAAAAAAATCCCCAAAGGGCTTGTACTAAACACACAAAAGGTGAAATACCAGTTTAAAAAAATCCCAAAGGGCTTGTACTAAATGCGCCACAAATGTGGATACATACCAGTTTAAAAAAAATCCCCAAAGGGCTTGTACTAAACACGCCGCAAAGGTGGATACATCCCAAAAACACGCCACAAATGTGACACACTTGTACTAAACACGCCACAAATGTGGACACACCGGTTAAAAAAATCCCCAAAGGGCTTGTAAAAAAACACCACAAATGTGGACACATACCAGTTTAAAAAAATCCCCAAAGGGCTTGTACTAAACACGCCACAAATGTGGACACATATCATAAAAAAAAATCCAGTTTAAAAAAAAAAATTCCCAAAATGGACTTGTACTAAACACTAAACCATAAATGTGGACACATACCAGTTTAAAAAATCCCCAAAGGGCTTGTACTAAACACGCCAAAATGTGGACATACCAGTTTAAAAAAATTCCCAAAGGGCTTGTACTAAACACGCCATTGTGGACACATAAAAAAATCCCCAAGGGCTTGTACTAAACACGCCACAAATGTGGACACATACCAGTTTAAAAAAATTCCACGCCATAAAAAAAAAAATTCCCAAAGGGCTTGTACTAAACACGCCAAAATGTGGATACCATAAAAAATTCCCAAAGGTGGACTAAAAAAAAAAAAATTCCAAAGGGCTTGTACTAAACTAAATGTGGACACATACCAAAAAAAATTCCCAATTGTACTAAACATATGTGGACATACCAGTTTAAAAAAATCCCAAAGGGCTTGTACTAAACACGCCACAAATGTGGACACATACCAGTTTAAAAAAATTCTCAAAGGGCTTGTACTAACACGCCACAAATGTGGACACATACCAGTTAAAAAAATCCCCAAAGGGCTTGTACTAAACACACCACAAATGTGGACACATACCAGTTTAAAAAAAAAAATTCCCAAAATGGGCTTGTTAAAAATTCCCAAAGGGCTTGTACAAAAATTACGGGCTTGTACTAAACAAAAATGTGGACACATACCAGTTAAAAAAAATCCCCAAAGGGCTTGTACTAAACACGCCATAAATGTGGACACATACCAGTTTAAAAAAAAAATTCCCCAAAAATGTGGACACATACCAGTTTAAAAAAAATTCCCAAAGGGCTTGTACTAAACACGCCATAAATGTGGACACATACCAGTTTAAAAAAAATTCCCAAAGGGCTTGTACTAAACACGCCATAAATGTGGACACATACCAGTTTAAAAAAAATTCCCAAAGGGCTTGTACTAAACACGCCATAAATGTGGACACAGTAAAAAAATTCGGTTAAAACGCCATCCCCCAAAAAAATCAAATCCCAAACTAAACACGCCATAAATGTGGACACATACCAGTTTAAAAAAATTCCCAAAGGGCTTGTACTAAACACGCCATAAATGTGGACACATACCAGTTTAAAAAAAAATTAAACCCAACCAGGGGGCTTGTACTAAACACGCCGCAAAGGTGGATACATATCGGGTTAAAAAAAAATCCCCAAAGGGCTTGTACTAAACAACCCCTGAAGGTGGACACACACCGGTTTCAAAAAAAAAATCCTCAATAGGCTTGTACTAAATACGCCGCAAGGGTGGATACATGCCGGATTAAAACCCGTGGGGGGTCTATCTAGGAAAGATCCAAATATCATTCTCACAATATGTTCTACGAAGGCCACTCAACCTTTTCAAACTAAGACCCAACATCTGCTCTAAGACTACGCAATACCAAGAAAAATGGAATATATTCTTACGTCCATAAGCGTGAATATTTTACTAATTACCTTTCCAGGAGAATTTCATTGAATCACATTTGTAATTAATCTTTATTCGTTTCTTTGTATATCACAGGGTTCTGTAATGACAGGAAATGAAAAAAATGTTTAGAAGGAAAGCCGAGATAATGACTAATTAATGAAGAGCGCCATTACGTTTCATTAATTAAACTGGGGGACTGAAAAATCATCTAACATGCAATGTAAGCATCGAGAGAGAGAGAGAGAGAGAGAGAGAGAGAGAGAGAGAGAGAGAGAGAGAGAGACAGAGACAGACAGACAGAGAGAGAGAGAGAGAGAGAGAGAGAGAGAGAGAGAGAGAGAGTGTCTTTTTCTGAATTACAAAAAAGCATTCACGAGAGAGAGAGAGAGAGAGAGAGAGAGAGAGAGAGAGAGAGAGAGAGAGAGAGAGAGAGAGAGAGATTTTGCTGAGTTCAAAATGACCAGCACCTGAGAGAGAGAGAGAGAGAGAATTTTTGCTGAATTCAAAATTAACAGCACTTGAAAGAGAGAGAGAGAGAGAGAGAGAGAGAGAGAGAGAGAGAGAGAGAGAGAGAGAGAGAGAGAGAGAGAGTTTTTGCTGAATTAAAATAGAAACAGCCTTTGAGAGAGAGAATTTTTGCTGAAATCAAAATGAACAGCACCTGAGAGAGAGAGAGAGAGAGAGAGAGAGAGAGAGAGAGAGAGAGAGAGAGAGAGAGAGAGAGAGCCCTTTTCCACCCATTATTAACGACAAAAATTCCTTACCTGCAACAAGGCGTGACTACGTGAGGAAGTCTTATTGGCGGCCGTCGGCTCGCAAGTTCTTTCCTTGTTCCCTTTGGTGAGGAGACGCATCACCTAAAAAAAAAAAAAAAAAAGTTAGATAATCAGGAAGAGAAAGTAGGTTTTTTTTAATGGTTGCAAATGCAAATTTTAATTCGTCACGCAGTTTCCTTTTATTTCACAAAATATAAATGCAAATCTTCGAGTAACCCAGACTCGCGTTCTGAAATGGGTATTAAAGCAATGGGGCTGGTATGATACAGAACCCTTTAATAATAATAATAATAATAATAATAATAATAATAATAATAATAATAATAATAATAATAATAATTTCTTAAAAGGTTTTCTGCTGAAGTCAGAGTGTAAGCAAGAATTAAAGCTTTTAAATATATATATATATATATATATATATATATATATATATATATATATATATATATATATATATATATATATATATATATATATATATATATATATATATATATATATATATATATATATATATATATATATATATATATATATATATATATATATATATATATATATATATATATATATATATATATATATATATAAAACAGACTACTTTCATTACCAATGCACCCACTTTATTGGCTAATCACCAAACAATACGACCATCCGCTGACAATTACCAACATGACGGTTGCCAAGGCAACCCCTTGTTTGCTGGGCATAGAGCTGACACTTGTTGCATCTACATCAAAGGAAAAAAAAAGAGAAAAAAGTAAAGACCAGGAAGTATTCATGCAATATTAGCTGCGCCATTAACGATATGAAATACTGGGGCCATTTTTAATGTGACTGTCCTACGAATCTTAGGGTGACCTTAAGGATGTGATTTGCACTGAAGGATTTCTCAGTGAGGTTTTATGTTAGGATGTGATTTGCCCTGAAGGATTTCTCAAGTGAGGTTTAATGTTAGGATGTGATTTGCCCTGATGGATTTATCAGTAAGATTTAATGTTAGGATGTGATTTGCACTGAAGGATTTCTTAGTGAGGTTTAATGTTAGGATGTGATTTGCGCTGAAGGATTTGTCAGTGAGGTTTAATGCTAGGATGTGATTTGCCTGAAGGATTTCTCAGTGAGGTTTAATGTTAGGATGTGATTTGCACTGAAGGATTTCTCAGTGAGGTTTAATGTTAGGATGTGATTTGCACTGAAGGATTTCTCAGTGAGGTTTAATGTTAGGATGTGATTTGCGCTGAAGGATTTCTCAGTGAGATTTATTACTTGAAAAGGGATATTCATCTTGACGTGGAATATTACATTATATCTGTAACTGTTCCTTCTGTTAATAAAGGAAGTGGAAAAAAAGCTTACAAGATATTTATCTTGACTTAACATATAACAATATCAGTAAATGTTTCTTGTAATAAAGGTCTCTTGCTTAATACACCAGGGACTCCGTTTATAAAAGCGGAACCACATTTATAAACCTCGGCGTTCTAGCCTTCTTTCTCCTAAAAAAAAGAATAAAATAATAATGGCTATGACAATGTCTAACAGGTCTGCATTTTTTTACGCCTTTCTTCTCGTGATATTCTTTTACGGTAAACACGAACACGAAATATAGCAAATTCTGTCATGCCACTGAGGTAATTATATATATATATATATATATATATATATATATATATATATATATATATATATATATATATATATATATATATATATATATATATATATATATATATATATATATATATAGATATATATATATATATATATATATATATATATATATATATATATATATATATATATATATATATATATACATATATATATATATATATATATATATATATATATATATTATTTGATAAAATATCAACACATAATTACGTGTGGAACAGAAATAAATTACTGACTCCCATCAGGATCGAACCCAGGTTTTTCAAATGAAAGCAGTTAGCTTGCCCAGGTAATTTCTTGGGTACAGTTGTACTCAGGTTCCAACTCCTTTTATGACTCGTGTGGCCTGGTTGGCAGCGCCCTGTCTTTCATTTGAAAGACCTGGGTTCGATCCCGATGTGAGTCAGAAATTTATATATACATACATACATGTATAACTGAATTACGAAAATATGGAAGGTGATGAATATATAAATAAAGGCAAATGTCAGGAAGGACAGCGAAACAACGGAGTGGTGCTAGGCCTTTCGACTTACTGTCCTTTACTGCTAAGTAAAGGACAGTAAGTCGAACTCACGACATCTGAGCGGCACGCCAAGACACTAACCACTATCCCAGCGACCATACACACATCAAAAACGCACCTGACCTTCCACAATATAAACGTTCAGAGCTTTCAGAGCTAACAGAGTGATAGTTTTGACACATCACTGAAGAAAGAAATATCGGAAGAAGCAGATAACGTACAAAAAAAAAAAAAAACATAAAAGAAGCAAGAATAAAAAATGGAGTTCCGGAACTACCCATCGCATGCGTCAAAGCGCACGAAAGCAGGGAAATCTCCCAGACCGCATCCTCGTCGAGAAGGTCACTGCAGGAAGGAAGGCGATTAGCGAGAGTAATCTCACAGGCGATTATACAGAGTAAAATCTCCCCGGGTTTCTCGTGCGCGGGGACGGACATGAAAGAGATGAGACTGAGATCTCGAGGTCCTTAGACATTTTAAAACCCAGAGGGTCCAAAAGAGACGGATAAGATCTCCAGACAAATGATGCGCAGCGTTTAGGGAAGGTTGTGAATTAACTTACACACGCGATGAGGGTGTGATGACGTATGTGTATAATATGCATATATGTATTTCCAGGTTTAATTTGTGCCACGTTACGAGGTATGTTATAATGAAAAAAGGCTGACGTATCAAGCAACCTGTCTGCCTTGAACAGGCAAATGTGTAAACCATTTTTTGCTAAATCATACGATTAAAGTCAAAGTCACGAGGAAGAGATTTGATAATAAAGAATGTAATTTAAAATAAAAACAACTAAAAATTACCACCCAGGCCCGCTGAAGGCTTCTACCTACAAACCTAAGTAACAAAATGGCCGTCATATCTAAAAATAAAACACAAAAATGGACAATTTATTATCCTTTCCACATTCAATTGTAAATTTCATGTCAGGATAGATTCTATAACATATTCAAGAAGTGCGTCATCCCGTTCCTGGTCCTAAATAGCAGGGAGGGGTAGGGGTCTTCAACGACCCAGCTCTTGAGCAGGGGGGTGGGGGGCGGGTAGCGGGCCAAAGGACGTTCATCCAAAATAGGTTCCTCCAAGGATCACGTAAAAATATTCAGAGAGTGTGGACCCAGTGGAGATCGCCACGTGGCCTTGCCATTCAAAACACAAGTTATATGAAGCATAGCCGGTTGCCACTGGTGTCTAGTCTAGTGAATAGGAATTTGGTCAGAAATTACGTGAACTGTCTTATCCATAGGGACGCGAAATACTGCCAGCTTATAATCAGGGGTGTCGTATGATACAAGAACAGTTCTCGTTGTGGTACCCTCTATTTCAATTTTAGACCAGTCGTTTCTGGTAAGAAGTAAATATACCACACAGAGGTTGGTAGGTATCATCACTTCCAATGTCTACCTGTCTATCTATCTATCTATCTATTTATTCATTTAACAAATATCTCAAACTAAACTCGAATCATCCAGGTGACTGTTTACTTCGGGGCAAGACCTCCCACCATAAAGGTACTTATATATACACATTTATACATATACTTCATAGGTACAGGTATATTCAAACACAGTATGCATACACGCATACATATAGCTCCAAATAACTTTTGGTATTGCACAGGGCTTAAGACAGCTGAGATGATATATATATATATATATATATATATATATATATATATATATATATATATATATATATATATATATATATATATATATATATATATATATATATATATATAGTCTTCTGCTATATGAATCCCAGTGTGATACCAAGAGACCTGAAACTTTGGTGACACCAATAATACTTTTCTGGCGAAGTCTCTCCAAGGTTGAAAGTTTACGGGCTAAATAAATGTATTTGGTGCAATTGCAATAGTCAGCACTTCAACCTTGTCCTGTATAAGCTCTCGATGATAACCATTTTCCAAGAAGGAAATTAAATAACTAAGTGAAAGTTTTTTTGCGCTTCGAGAACGATATTTCAATTTCAGGTTTAATTAATTTCATGGCTTGGCTGCGAGATGATAAACTGTCCTCGTGCCGTTTGATCGAAATCTGCTTTCTTCACTATCTGGTCAAGGTTTTATACACGTGAGTCTGGAGAGAGAGAGAGAAAATGGTTCTCTCTCTCTCTCTCTCTCTCTCTCTCTCTCTCTCGAGATCTTGATGATCCGTGACATCAGAATCCTTTTTATTTCTCCTAACAAGAAGCTCTGTGCAATATTTAAAAGTAAAAATTGCGCCGAAGTTTCTTCGGCGCAACTGATTTTTCTGTACAGCACATAATCAAGGCCACCGAAGATACATCTATCTTTAGGTGGTCTCGGTATAATGCTGTATGAGCCGCGGCCCATGAAACTCTCAGCCGGCCGTGGCGGCCTGTGCTGTTGCGTTGCCTGAAGCACGATGGCTAATTTTAATCTTAGAAAAAATCAAAATACTGAGGTTACAGGGCTGCAATTTGGTATGTTTGATGAGGGTGGATGATCAACATACCAATTTGCAGCCCTCTAGCCTCAGTAGTTTTCAAGATCTTGGGGCGGACAGAAAAAAGTGCGGACGGACAGACAAAGCCGGCACAATAGTTTTCTTTTCAGAAAACTAAAAACGATATGAAATTACGATTCAAAATAAAAGCGGCTTCTTCTGCTTTTAGGACTCAATTTAAACTTAAGATTTTAACGTTTCATGACACAGCTGTTAAATGTAAAAGCTTTAAATCATTCTCATAAAATACTTCGATTCTGAATCAACTTCTTGACTGTTTAATTCTAGGATGTGAACAAGCAAGATAGTCCCCAGTGCTCAGTGCAAGATGGTGGCAAAAAATGCTTCTGTAACCAGTTTTGTGAAATATTTCCTTTGGCAAGCAGTGCGTACATCCCTACTTTTTACAAGAACTCAGGATATTTGATAAACTCATAATGATGTTCCTTTGTATCTCGAATACACAAGCGGTCTTGACTCCTGGAAGTTGCTATTCTTCAACCTATAGACGTGACCGTTCAATCAGCTTAATGTTTCCTATATATATAATTGTAGATTCGTGCGTCGTTTTTACGCAGCACTAACTACAAGCAAATCATTCGCCGTACGTAAGGAAGGCCATACGTGCTACGTACTTGAATGATATCCAAACATACACACACACACACACACACACAGTTTGGTTAAAAGGTTTAGTTCGGTCGAAGTTCGTAGCACGCGACGGTAATTAAATCGGATCAAACCAAACTGTAGCCGAACAGCTTAATGTTGCACGAGACTGCCCCCTACCCCCAAATTCCCAAACCCCCCCACCCCACCCAACCCCCGACCTTGGGAATCTAAGTGGCGGGGGTAGGGAGGGAGGGAAGTGTTAAAAAAAGTGGTAAGATACGGAATGAGCTCAAAATTCTCATGTGAAAATTTAACAAAATCCAAAGGCTATTAAAAGCAGAGTAGGTTAATGAGTATTATCATTTTCGTACTGCTTTAAATGGTTACCCGAATGCTGTTTGGAACTGGAATTGGAATATAAACTGTAGTCCAAAGGCCAAGCGCTTGGACCTACGAGGTCATTCGGCGCTGAAAATAATCTTGAAACAATTGTTAAGAGAGGGTGGAAAGTAAGATGGAAGAAAGAGAATATGAACGGAGGTATCGTAAAAGGAATGAAAGGTGTTGCAGCTAGGGGGCCGAAGGGACGCTGCAAAGAACCTCAAGTAATGCCTACAGTGCGCCGTATGAGATGCATTGACGGCACTAACCCCCTACGGGAAGAATGCTGCGTGAGAAAGTTCAGTATCCAACTAAGCATTTATGGAAGGTTGAAAAACATTTCCAGGTAAAACTTTATTTATCTGAACTGAATTGAATATATAGAATTTAGGCCAAAGGCCAAGCACTGGGATCTATGAGGTCATTCGGCGCTGAAACGGAAACTGACAGTAAAGATTCTGAAAGGTGTAACAGGAGGAAAACCTCAAAGCAGTTGCACTATGACTCAATTGTTAGGAGACGGTTGAGGAAAGTAAGACGGAAGAAAGAGAATATGAGAGGAGGTACAGTAAAAGAAACGAAAGGGGTTGCAGCTATTACTTATTTTAACGTTACTGGAGAGAACAATTTAACAGCAACGTCTCATTTCAACGAACGAACTTACGAGCGGGAACGACCTCTGAGGATTTTGATGACGAGCGTCAAAATTCAAGCGTAAAGTATATTTACTCTCCCAACATCACTTAGCTTTTGTGATGACCGGGGTATTTGCTGTCTGGTACAAAAGGTTAATACAAATCGATACATCAAACTTCAGACACTAATAAAGGCTTCTTTTGAAGCGCCAAACCAATCATGTTGTACAGGCGCTCTTTTGGGATTTCTGTCAAGGGCACCTTTACTTGTATTTAATGAAAAGCCGAATTTTCTATAGCATATACAGATAATCAGGGTCTATACTATTAAATCCTGACAATCAGGATCTATGCTATTAAATCCTGAGAATCAGGATCTATGCTATTAAATCCTGAGAATCAGGATCTATGCTATTAAATCTTGATAATCAGGTTCTATGCTATTAAATCCTGACAATCAGGATCTATGCTATTAAATCCTGAGAATCAGGATCTATGCTATTACATCCTGACAATCAGGATCTATGCTATTAAATCCTGAGAACCAGGATCTATGCTATTAAATCCTGATAATCAGGATCTATGCTATTAAATCCTGATAATCAGGATCTATGCTATTAAATCCTGACAATCAGGATCTATGCTATTAAATCTTGATAATCAGGATCTATGCTATTAAATTCTGACAATCAGGATCTATGCTATTCAATCCTGATAATCAGGATCTATGCTACTCAATCCTGACAATCAGGATCTATGCTATTAAATCCTGACAATCAGGATCTATGCTATTAAATCCTGAGAATCAGGATCTATGCTACTAAATTCTGATAATCAGGAGCTATGCTATTAAATCCTGAGAATCAGACCCTGTACAGGAACTTACTCCCTGCTTTTGGATTCCTTCGTCCATTATCTAAAATGAATTCCTGCTACTGTCTGTGGTACCTGGTGCTATATACAGTACCTCCATTCCAGGTATAATTCGTTCCTTGTACTATTTCTTACGTTTTCATTTCAAGCGTCGCTTTCTCACTTTGGTTTTTTTTTAGGTTTTCATTTAGAGAGCTGCTTTCTAATTTGCGCTCTTCATATTTTTCATCTCTTTTGTATTTTTCCGACAATGACGTACAGTGAAAAAAATCAGTTGATAATATCATCTGACTGACAGAAAATTATGGCTCAAATTTTTCTAAAGTTTTCAGAAAATAATTATGCAAGGAAAACAATTGGTAATATCATATGACTGATTGAAAATTATGGTTCCAATTTTTTGTACAGTCTCCAGAAAATAGTTATTCAAAGTATATATATATATTTTTTAAATCTTTAGTGAAACTCTGAAGAAACTTCCCTAATAAAAGAAACTTCCAGGAAAGATTTAATGGAAAGCAACTTTCCCTTGGCAGAGACTGCCATGAAAACGCTTCTTAAGATATTCTGCAGTAAAATCCAAAAGAAACTAAAATATTCTGCAGTAAAATTCAGAAGAAACTAAAATATTCTGCAGTAAAATTCAGAAGAAACTAAAATATTCTGCAGTCAAATTCAGAAGAAACTAAAATATTCTGCAGTCAAATTCAGAAGAAACTAAAATATTCTGCAGTCAAATTCAGAAGAAACTAAAATATTCTGCAGTCAAATTCAGAAGAAACTAAAATATTCTGCAGTCAAATTCAGAAGAAACTAAAATATTCTGCAGTAAAATTCAGAAGAAACTAAAATATTCTGCAATCAAATTCAGAAGAAACTAAAATATTCTGCAGTCAAATTCAGAAGAAACTAAAATATTCTGCAGTCAAATTCAGAAGAAACTAAAATATTCTGCAGTCAAATTCAGAAGAAACTAAAATATTCTGCAGTCAAATTCAGAAGAAACTAAAATATTCTGCAGTCAAATTCAGAAGAAACTAAAATATTCTGCAGTCAAATTCAGAAGAAACTAAAATATTCTGCAGTCAAATTCAGAAGAAACTAAAATATTCTGCGGTAAAATTCAAAAGAAATTAAAATATTCTGCAGTAAAATTCAGAAGAAACTAAAATATTCTGCAGTCAAATTCAGAAGAAACTAAAATATTCTGATGAAAAACTAAAATATTCTAAAATATTCTGCAGTCAAATTCAGAAGAACTAAAATATTCTGCAGTCAAATTCAGAAGAAACTAAAATATTCTGCAGTCAAATTCAGAAGAAACTAAAATATTCTGCAGTCAAAAGAAACTAAAATTTCAGAAGAAAAACTAAAATATTCTGCAGTCAAATTCAGAAGAAACTAAAATATTCTGCAGTAAAATTCAGAAGAAACTAAAATATTCTCCAGTCAAATTCAGAAGAAACTAAAATATTCTGCAGTAAAATTCAGAAGAAACTAAAATATTCTGCAGTAAAATTCAGAAGAAACTGTAATATTCTGCAGTAAAACTCAGAAGAAACTAAAATATTCTGCAGTAAAATTCAGAAGAAACTAAAATATTCTGCAGTAAAATTCAGAAGAAACTAAAATATTCTGCAGTCAAATTCAGAAGAAACTAAAATATTCCGCAGTCAAACTCAGAAGAAACTAAAACATTCCACAGTAAAACCCAGAAGAAACTAAAATATTCTGCAGTAAAATCTAGAATAAATTAAAATATTCTGCAGTAAAATTCAGAAGAAACTAAAATATTCTGTAGTAAAATTCAGAAGAAACTAAAATATTCTACAGTAAAATTCAAAAGAAACTAAAATATTCTGCAGTCAAATTCAGAAGAAACTAAAATATTCTGCAGTAAAATTCAAAAGAAACTAAAATATTCTGCAGTAAAATTCAAAAGAAACTAAAATATTCTGCAGAAATTCAAAAGAAACTAAAATATTCTGCAGTAAAATTCAGAAGAAACTAAAATATTCTGCAAAAAAATTCAGAAGAAAAGAAACAAATTCAGAAGAAACTAAAATATTCTGCAGTCAAATTCAGAAGAAACTAAAATATTCTGCAGTCAAATTCAGAAGAAACTAAAATATTCTGCAGTCAAATTCAGAAGAAACTAAAATATTCTGCAGTCAAATTCAGAAGAAACTAAAATATTCTGCGGTAAAATTCAAAAGAAATTAAAACATTCTGCAGTAAAATTCAGAAGAAACTAAAATATTCTGCAGTAAAATTCAGAAGAAACTAAAATATTCTGCAGTCAAATTCAGAAGAAACTAAAATATTCTGCAGTAAAATTCAGAAGAAACTAAAATATTCTGCAGTAAAATTCAGAAGAAACTAAAATATTCTGCAGTAAAATTCAGAAGAAACTAAAATATTCTGCAGTAAAATTCAGAAGAAACTAAAATATTCTGCAGTAAAATTCAGAAGAAACTAAAATATTCTGCAGTAAAATTCAGAAGAAACTAAAATATTCTGCAGTAAAATTCAGAAGAAACTAAAATATTCTGCAGTAAAACTTCAGAAGAAACTAAAATATTCTCAGAGAAGAAACTAAAATATTCTGCAGTAAAAATTCAGAAGAAACTAAAATATTCTGCAGTAAAATTCAGAAGAAACTAAAATATTCTGCAGTAAAATTCAGAAGAAACTAAAATATTCTGCAGTAAAATTCAGAAGAAACTAAAATATTCTGCAGTAAAACTCAGAAGAAACTAAAATATTCTGCAGTAAAATCTAGAATAAATTAAAATATTCTGCAGTAAAATTCAGAAGAAACTAAAATATTCTGTAGTAAAATTCAGAAGAAACTAAAATATTCTACAGTAAAATTCAAAAGAAACTAAAGTATTCTGCAGTAAAATTCAGAAGAAACTAAAATATTCTGCAGTAAAATTCAAAAGAAACTAAAATATTCTGCAGTCAAATTCAAAAGAAACTAAAATATTCTGCAGTCAAATTCAAAAGAAACTAAAATATTCTGCAGTCAAATTCAAAAGAAACTAAAATATTCTGCATTGAAATTCTGAAGAAACGAAAATATTCGGCAGTACAATTCAGATGAAGCTAAAATATTCTGCAATAAAATTCAGAAGAAACTTCCCTGATAAGTTTCTTCCAAGAAATATTTTAAGGAAAGCAACTCTCCACTGGGAGACACTACCATGAAAACAACTTCCGGAGCGGAAACTTTCCACTGCAAGACCCTTTCAGAAGTGACAATCGACTCGCCAAAGCCTTCAAAGTGAAGGGAACACAAAGTGAAAGCAACGCAATATAACCACAAGGACGCCTAGCTTTCACAGCAGCAACTCGTTGTACACAAACCTGACAGTTAGTCAATAGCTTTTACACGTTCTTGACGGGCAGACATTACGTAAGGTCACGCAAAATAGTCACACAGGTCTTCGTTCAACCCGCCTTTGCTTTCCTGACAAGCAGGATGGATCGTCACAACTAGCTTAAAATCACAATTTTCTTTTGACAGGCGGGATGGACCTGGTTCTTGCTGGGTTGCGCAAGCGTCTGAAATCTCACTTAAATATATAACAGAATGATTTTACTAATATCTAAACAACAAATTTAGTATAAAAACTGTAACAGAGAAGGTATACTTTCTTAGATTTACGAATTAATAAAAGGCATAAAAATAAAAATTATAACTTTGAGAGGACTATTTGTATTAGAACAAGCGCTGTATTAATGACGATATGACACAGGCACGAAAAAGGATCAAAATAACAGGTTGCATTCTTTCTCTCTCCTTATTTATTCCTCGACCATGAAACACATAAACTTCTGTAAAAAGATAATGAGACCAGAAGCAAGAAGAGGAGAAAACCACAAGAAAATATATGAAATAAAAATAGAAACTGATATAAAGAAAAATTTTTTTTTACAAGGCACAAGTGAAACCACTTGGAAAAAACTCAATTCAACATCATCTTCACGAGGGAATATTTTCATCTGCAAATCGACAAAACTAAACTAATTCAGTGACATACGATCGTTCTCAAGGGCGTTTACCTGCTAATTACAAAAGGTACCACCAGCCATGTGTTATCTCGGGTGGGAGGGTGGGGGTGGGGGAAGGGGGGGGGAAGGAAGTTCAGTGTTGACAAGAGCTCACCGTAATCAATAGATTGGCAGAGTTAGGTGTAAATTGAGGAGGGTACGTTCAAAAGGTAAGTTTAGCCGGCGTTTAACGGGCAATCGATTGCCAAAGATATTCTTAAACATTGAAAAACACTGCAATATCAGGATTTATAAATATCAGTTGAAAACTAAACAACAAGTTATATGGGCATAAATTTTATGAGCATAAATTTTATCGTAAGGGGATATTTTTAAAAAACATTGACAAACATTGTAAATCAGGATTTACAAGTATCGGTTAAAAACTAAACTACAACTTATATGAACATAAATTTTATCGTATGGGGATATTCTTAAACATTGAAAAACATTGTAATATCAGGATTTAGAAATATCAGTTTAAAAATAAACAACAACTTATACGAACATAAATTTTATCCTATGGGGATATTCTTCAACACTGAAAAACACTGTAATATCATGGTTTACAAATATCTGTTGAAACTAAACTACAACTGGCATGAACATAAATATTATCATATGGGGATATTCTTACAACATTGAAAAACATTGTAAATCAGGATTTACAAATATCAGTCGAAAACTAAGCTACAACCTGCATGAACATGAATTTTACCGTCTGGGAAAATCAGACTTTAACGGCAAAATTGACCAAAAAATCAATATTTTAGGAACCCGCCCCTGAGGTAACCCTTACATCAGGGGTTTAGTGTCATCTCAGCAAAGGCACATCCCTTATCAGTCCAAACAGGCTTTTAGTGTCAACAATCAATCAGGCATCACTCGACCTGAATAACTGGGGGTAATTAATCATCACTAAAGGTTCTTTGCAGCGTCCCTTCGGCCCCTAGCTGCAACCCCTTTCATTCCTTTTACTGTACGAGTATATCCATTCATATTATCTTTCTTCCATCTTGCTGTCCACCCTCGCCTAACAATTATTTCAAAGTGCAACTGTAAGGTTTTCCTCCAGTTACACCTTTCAAGCCTTTCTATTCTCAATTTCCTTTCCCGCGATGAATGACCTCATAGGTCCCAGTGCTTGGCCTTTGGCCTATAATTCTATATTCAATTCAGTTTAATTAATCATAGGGGTCCCAGGAGCAGAGTGTTCTATTTCTTGTTGTCGTTGGAGTTGCAGGAAGGAAATACAGAGATTTTAATCCTTTCAACCAAGTCATACAGGAGAAGTCTGAGGGCTTCTCAAAAGTGTTAGAACAGAAATGAATACAGAATTTAGGCCAAAGGCCAAACACTGGGACCTATGAGGTCATTCAGCGCTGAAACGGAAATTGACAGTAAAAGGTTTGAAAGGTGCAACAGGAGGAAAACCTCAAAACAGTTGCACTATGAATCAATTGTTAGGAGAGGCTGGAAAGCCAGATGGGAGAAAGAGAATATGAAAGGAGGTACAGTAAAAGGAACGAAAGGGGTTACAGCTAGGGGCCAAGGAAGGCACGCTGCAAAGAACCTTAAGTAATGCCTACAGTGAACCGCTTGAGGTGCACTGTCGGCACTAACCCCTACGGGGCCAAAAAAGTGATGGTCATTTGTAGAGCAAACTACACAAAGCAAAAAAAAAAAAAAAAAAAACAACATGCAAAGGAAAATATACAATTTCAATGTTAAGTAAGATATTGATTGTCGTATGTACATTTTTTTTTTTAGCTTGATGCCGTTTCCTACGGAAACCTTTTTAGGATGAGGTTATTGGGCCTTGCCTTACTTAACACTGGCTCATACTGGCTGTGACCCCACTACGGTCAAATAACTATAATGAGGCCTCTTGTCATATATATCATATATATATATATATATATATATATATATATATATATATATATATATATATATATATATATATATATAATTCTTATATAAGTATATATGTATATATAATTATATATATATATATATATATATATATATATATATATATATATATATATATATATATATATATATATATATATATATATATATATATATATATATATATATATATATACTGTATATATAATTACATAAAAACGTTCAGTAATTCATATTAGAAATCACAACAGATATGACAGTCAAAATTGCCTGAAGTTTCGAAAAATACCAAAGACTACCAGTCAATAACTGGTATAGAAATACAATAATTCTTTCTTCACACTTCTTCACTTCCTCCTTTAGCGCTGCTATGCTTTTCATTACATTTTCATAGCACTTTCATTACAATTTCATTAGATTTTCATTACAATTTTTCACTGACCAATGAATAACTAAAAATCAATTTGGTGCTGACAGAAACAGGGTACTTTAGCCATGTGAATTAAGAGCTTCGGCTACGCAACATATCATTCAAAAGGTTATGAATGACAATTGATTATTGGTGAAGCGTTTCGTAACCAACCACAACAGTCATGTGCGGCCAAATAATTATAGTTATTCGATAAATGAAAAGAAAAAAAATAAAATAATAATAATAATAATAATAATAATAATAATAATAATAATAATAATAATAATAATAGTTATTTAATAAATAAAAAGATAAAAAATAATAGTTATTCTATAAACGAAAAAATGAAAAATTATGTCATATAATAAATGAAAAAAATAATACTAGTTATTCAATAAATTATAATATAAAAAATAATAATAGTTATCTAATAAATGAAAAAATAAATGTTAGTCAATAAATAAAAAAAAAAAAAAGTTATTCAATAAAGGAAAAAAAAGTTATTCAATGCACGAAAAAATATAAAAAAATAGATTTTTAATAAATGAAAAATATAAGTTATTCAATAAATAAAAAAAAAAAATAATAAGGTATTCAATATATGAAAAAATAAAAAATACGTTATTCAATAAATGAAAAAATAAAAAATACTAGTTGTTAAATAAATGAAAAAATAAAAAGACAGTTATTCTATAAATGAAAAAATAAAAATAATAGTTATTTATTAAATGAAAAAATAAAAAAATAATAGTAATTCAATAAATGAAAAAATAAAAAATAATAGTATTTAATAAATGAAAAACTAAAATAAATAAGTTATTTCATAAATGAAAAAAATAGTAATAGTTGTTCAATAAATGACAAAATACAATAAAAAACGATGACCCAAGGCTTATCTAAGAGACTAATAGACAAATCACTTGAAAATGCAACATTGAGGGAGAAATTATACAAACGCCTGGAAAACTGAGTAAACAGCGGTTTCTTGAACCATTATCTAACCTAGACGTGGTATTAGTTTCGGTGGAATAATCGAATATCGATCAAAATCACTTTTATCAGTGCTACTATCTAACCTTCGTTTCTGTTACTGATAGGAAAAAACTATCACCATCAACTGCATAGTTACCCCTGTTGTAAATTTTGTTGACATTTAAGTCCTCCTGGGCCTGTTTCTTAGGCAGACAGCCAGTGGGGGACAGGTCCCAATGCCTATGACACATGGCCAGTGTGACGCTAAGAATACTCGCAAGCCCGAAGGTTGGTACCTATTCTCTACTGAACCTCTCGGGTTTTTTCCGACCGTTAGGTTGACGGGCTACCGGATATTTGCAGGGGGCGCAATCCGAGCTATCAGTGAGTGGCGGGATTTGAACCCCGGACTTCTCGACTGGTAGCCGAGAATCCTACCAATACGCCAACATGGTGGAATAGTTGACATGGTTGCAGTTAAATTATAAACATCAAGTTTACAGGTTCCACGGTCTTGTAATCTTTAAATTTCAAAACAACTATACAACAAGAAGTGTAACTTTTTCATTACGTGTTGTACTTTGATAGCATAAGCCAGATAATCGAAGTATTCCTAATAATTATTACAGTACTTCATGTGTTTCTATTTAAACTGCGCATTTTCAGTAACTGAAATGAAATAGGTTGAAGTTGGTAAGATTAAAAGTTCATCTAACAGTAAAAACAAGTAAAATATGCGCCAAAGATTCTTCAGCTCAATCGAGTTTTCTGTACAGCCGCTACAGCGTATAATCAAGGCCACCGAAAATAGATCTATCTTTAGGTGAGCCGGGTCCCATGAAACTTTAACCACTGCCCAGTGGTGGCCAATTCTATATCGTTGCCAGAAGTACGATTATGGCTAACTTTAACCTTAAATAAAATAAAAACTACTGAGGTTAGAGGGCTGCAATTTAGTATGGTTGATGACTGGAGAGTGGATGACTAACATACCAATTTTCAGCCCTCTAGCTTCAGTAGTTTTTAAGATCATAGGGCGGACAGAAAAAGCCGGCACAATAGTTTTCTTTTACAGAACACTAAAATCTAGTAACTGACTTTCTCGGGAGTGTTGACAGAAGAGGGACGTACTCGTATATTCAAGAACTTCCTTTGCTGCAATGAAACTTTGGCTCCATCATTATTGGATAATGATGATAGCTATCGAATGGGATCGAACATTTTGTGGTTCCGTCAAGTTAAAAACTGAATTTCCCAATGACTCATCAAGGTCGCTTCTACAAGTATCGACCATCGTTCTGTTCGAGGTCTCTCCTACAAGAGAGAGAGAGAGAGAGAGAGAGAGAGAGAGAGAGAGAGAGAGAGAGAGAGAGAGAGAGAGAGCAAACTACTACAGAACTTGAAGACATCGACCCAAAACATAATGAGTCAGTCAGAGAGAGAGAGAGAGAGGAGGGGAGGGGGGGGGGCAACTACTACAAAACTTTATAAGACATCGAGGGTTACAGAGAAAGAGAGAGAGAGAGAGAGAGAGAGAGAGAGAGAGAGAGAGAGAGAGAGAGAGAGAGAGAGAGAGAGAGCAACTACTACAGAACTTGAAAAGGCATCGACCCAAAACATAATAAGGAGAGAAAGAGAGAGAGCAACTACCGCAAAATTTTAAAAGACATCGACCCAGAACATAATAAGGAGACAGAGGTTACATAGAGAGAGAGAGAGAGAGAGAGAGAGAGAGAGAGAGAGAGAGAGAGAGAGAGAGAGAGAGAAATTATAACATTTAAATCGATCGAGGCACCCTTTTAACCTTCCAAACCAAACACGATGAAAAACTAACGCTGTTATGCCAAGCATAGTCTTCTCCTTTATAGATCTGGACGAAAGCAAGCGCTTGAAAAAAAATAAAAATAAAAAAAGGTCAGGTCGTACAATCTACAACGACAACGGTTGCATTTCGTGCTTCGCAGGTCGATGAGAACTTAAAAGGGAAGGAGAGAATACACTTAAAAGAACAAGAGTTTTAATGGATACTGACAATCATTAGGCAGGCGTATTCCGACCCTCCCCAACAAAGGCATATTTAAATACATTTTTTAGATTTCTTACGGGTTATTTTACACGAATTCAAGGAACCTTAACTCTTATCAGAATATAAATCAAAAGTGAACATGACAAAGGGTGTTTTTGCAAGGGTCTGTAGCTGTAACTGGATGGGTTTGGGGCGCATGGAAGGGTGGTTGCTCTAGGTGACTTATATGAAAAAGTAGACGACAGAGAAATAGGAGGCTAGCAATGTGGGCCGACATAGTTTCATGGAGTGAACGTTAATGGGAATTCTTGTGAAAACGTGTCCGTAAAAGGCCTTGACTTCTGAAAATACATGGTTTCCAAAGAAAATAGTAAGGAATAGAGTTAGTTATATTCTACATCAGTACAGAACAGATGGAAGAGCAAGTTGGTGGATGGAATGTTAATTGCAAGACAGAAGGGAGGATTGTATACAGGAATACTAGGAGTAATAAGACGGCTAAGAGAATAAGAATTTCCATGAGAAAGCAAACTGACAGAGCAAGACTGAGCAGAATTAGTGGGTCCCAGAGTAAAAGACGTACATAGCCACAAGAGACCTACAAAGAATGCAGCTGTGAGTAAAAAAAATGAATTATGAATGAAGAATGGCACGATTGATGTTTTCATACGATACAGTACTGATTACAGACAGTGGAAAGAACTACAAAACCTAGAGAAAGAATGACAAATAGTGTTGGAAAGAGGAGGAAGTACAGAAGAAAGGTGAGCAAGAGCAAGGCTTTGAGGTTCAATGGCGAACGAGACGGAGCAATGAATATTAACACGGATGGCGGTCGAATGGAGGCTGATGATTCATACAGTTATCTAGGAGAAAATATCACGGATGAGGGTTAGGCGAGAGAGAGACGGCGAGGCACAGAATAAGTGAAGGAAGGCTGAACTGAATTGAATTGAATAGGGAGTTTAGGCCAAAGGCCAAGCACTGGGACCAATGGGGTCATTCAGCGCCGAAACGGAAATTGACAGTAAAAGGTCTGACAGGTGTAACAGGAGGAAACCCTCAAAGCACTTGTTAGGAGAGGGTGGAAAGTAAGATGGAAGAAAGAGAATATGAAAGGAGGTGCAGTAAAACGAACGCATGAGGTGCAAGCAATACTTCCCTACGGGGTACACACAGGAACAGTAAGAAAGTGTGCCAGTGAAAATCTACCATGGCTTCAGCGAGGCTTGAATTTGGGTCGTCCCTCAGAGTGAGTGGGGTTTCTATTGGGCAACCAAGAACCAACTCTGCTTTTAAGGAAGCATAAGTTTGGATACTGAATAAAGGAATTAAAACATAAATATATATATAATATATAATATATATATATATATATATATATATATATATATATATATATATATATATATATATATATATATATATATATATATATATATATATGATTGTAATCACTTTTGTACGTGATTCATTTATCACACATTACCACAGGTGAAAAATAAGAGACGGGTGTAGGTCCTAACCGGTTTCGACTTTATTTTCAAGCCATTGACGAAGGACTGATACAGAGTATTAAAAGTCACAAATATATATACTGCAGGAACAGTACAGGCTGGGTGGATATGTAGTCTCTAAAAATGGCTTGAAAATAAAGTCGAAACCGGTTAGGACCTACACCCTGTCTCAGTCTTATTTTTAACCTGTGGTAATATAAATATATATATATATATATATATATATATATATATATATATATATATATATATATATATATATATATATATATATATATATAAATTAGACAGTCGTACCTGCCACCCACCCGCCCAAACCACGAGACGCAGAGAGGGATCGATTTCTAAGTTCCCCAGACTGGAGCATTAACGGGGCAAATGCCTCACAGTCAAGGAAAACAACCTATCATCGTAAAATGACTGGTATTCACCGGCCACGGGGAATTTATGCGCCAAGAGCATAATATATTCTATTTGTAGTGAGTATAATGCGTGGCTGAGGGAAGACTAAAAGTCATTAATACCTAAAAGAAGATATTCACTACTGGTATTCGAAATGTATTTATTTAGAAAGAAATTCTAGTCATTTTTATATTTTCTGTTTCTGTTGGCACAATAACTACACAGTCGTTAAGAACCCTTTCAAGGTGAAGACATTTTTCCTCGATTTGGGTCACACAAAGACAACCGTTTAACAGCTAAGGTCACACTAGATTGCCATTTAAAAACTAGGGTCACACAAGAAACAGGCATTTAAAAATTCTGGTCACACAAGGACCTGCCATTAAAAACTATGGTTACACAAAGAACTGCCATTTAACATCTAGGCTCACACGAGGTACTGCCATTTAACATCTAGGTTCACACAAGGCACTGTCATTTAACAACCAATATTGCATGAGGATTGACATTTAACAGTTAAGGTCACACTAGATTGCCATTTAAAAACTAGGGTCACATAAGGGCCTGCCATTTAACAATTATGATCATACAAGGCACTGCCATTTAAAAACTATCGTTACACAAGAAACTGCCATTTAACAACTAGGGTCACACGAGGCACTATCATTTAACAATAGATATCACACGAGGCACTACCATTTAATAACTAGAGGCATTGCCATTTAATAACTAGGATCACACAAAGCACTGCCATTTAACATCTAAGTTCACACGAGGCATTGCCATTTAACAACCAATATCACACAAGGCACTGCCATTTAAAAACTATGGTCAGACAAGGCACTGCCATTTAGCAACCAATATCACACAAGGTACTGCCATTCAATATCTAGAGTCACACGAGGCACTGCCATTAAACAACCATATCACACGAGGTTGCTATTTAAAAACTAGGGTCACATAAGGCACTGCCATTTAAAGACTATAGTTACACAAGAAACTGCCACTTAACAACTAGGGTCACACGAGGCACTGCCATTTAAAAACTATGGTCACACAAGAAACTGCCATTTCGCAACTGTAACAAAATAAAGCACTGCCATTTAACAACCAATATCACACAAAGCACTGCCATTTAACAACCAAAATCACACAGGCACTGCCATTTAACATCTAAGTTCACACCAGGCACTGCCATTTAAAATCTATGGTCACACGAGGCACTGCCATTTAACAACTATGACCAAATAAAGCACTGCCATTTAACAACCAATATCACACAAGGTACTGCCATTTAACAACCAATACCACAAAGGCACTGCCACTTAACATCTAAGTTCACATCAGGCACTGCCATTTAAAACCGCCTTTACACAGAAAGCAAACACAAAACCAGCACTTACCTCTTTGGTCGACGTCGTGGAAGTTTCAGAGAGCCCGGCAACTTGTATGACCCCAGTCTTGGCGTCTTCTCTGAGTTCGAGGTGACCTCCGGGCTCCAAGAGGTCTTTGATGTTCTCGTTGTATATCTCCAGGTAGGACATGGAGATCTGAAAGACATTAAGGGAAGAGGAAGGGTGAGAGTGAATTCTTAACTGGGCTAAATGTCATGTTATGTTTTAAACTGATGATCTGGGGAATCTCTGAGTACTGATACCTAGTTTAAGGTGAAGAAGAAATGCATATTAAAATTTGTCCTGAAGGGGTAGGTCTGTTGATTAATTGTGGGTTAAAACCACCCTTCATTTTATATAAATATTTTTACAGGAGGTAACTTGTTTTAAACTGATCACCTGGGAAATCTCTGAGTACTGATACCTACTTTAAAGTGAAGTAGAAATGCATATTAAAATTTGTCCTGAAGGGGTAGGTCTGTTGTTTAATTGTGGGTTAAAACCACCCTTCATTTATATATATATATATATATATATATATATATATATATATATATATATATATATATATATATATATATATGTTACAGGGAACAGATCAACACTTTTTTTGGAAGTGTACGTAGCGTGATCTTAGCGATCTAACTTCAGGAAAAGGACGTAAAAAAGGTTCGACCCTAATCTCACTAGCACTTTTTCCCCCCTCTCTCTCTCTCTCTCTCTCAGCCCGAATCCCTCTCTCTCTCTCTCTCTCTCATCATTCTCATCATTTACCAAGCTCATCCACCCGACCTCTCTCATTCTCACAAGTAATTAAATGGACTATTTAAAGAAACACAATCGTTCCTACAAAAAATAGGTTTATTATTCAAATAACCCAACAAGAAATGAATAAAACAAAGCAAAGATTAAAATGCATAATAAATGAATTATCGAGTCAGATAACTAAACTCTAAACTGCAAAGCACTTCTGATTAAAGAAGTCTCATTATGGCTAATAGCCTGGAAATCCCCAAAATCTCACATACTCCCAAATCAATAACTAAAAGTCATGTCAAAAAAAAACAGTCTACCACATAAAGAGAATGACATTGCAAATGACTTGCATGTCCTCTTTATCAAACCCACAAGTCCACATGTTATTCTCACAAGTCCACAGACATCTGTCGAAAGAATTAAACATGATAGAAAACTCCCAAAAATATATGAAATACAAAACACAATAATGGAAAGTGTAAAATGCATAGCCAAGATATGGCAAACGTAACATAACAAAACAATAATATAAAAGAGGTATGAATATTCATATTAAATCTCCCACACCAGTTCATAAGTTCATAATGATTAGAAAGTCATGGTAAAAATCACAAGTTCAATTTTCTCCCATAAAAACAGAGATTTGAAACTCTACCTTATCTGCCGATTTTCAAAGCCTGGAACCACTTCAAAGTTATGACTGGACAACTGCAGTTCTATTACGTTAATGAACGATCAAACTCACTTTTAGGGCAGATTTTGGCATAATCTAGATCAAAATAACGCACGTACTCACGAATATACATAGCGCTTCGGAGATCACCTGATCTCCCATATTGCTGAGCTTCTCGCGCAAAGAGCTGAGGAATCAAACTATTTGCTGAATACAAAGATTTTGCAACTGACGGCTTCCATCAGTACCATCTCGCACCGAAAATTCTTTCATCACACTATGTACCTTATAACATTGTGTCCTTTAAAATTGCGCAGCCATATTTTCTGAAATAGTGCTCGGCCACCACATAAGAGCGTCTCGCTCTCCTTAACGGCAAACTAAAACAAAAGCATATGTATAAAACATAACAGATAGGGCTATGCTCAATTAGCAATGTCTACTGCACTGCAGCTTTAAGGACTGCTCTCATGACGCACTTCCAAAGTCACTGGGGTTGTGTTCTTAGAGCCTTTACATGTAATCTTACAAACACGAATAAGCTTTACTACCCCCACAACAAGAATTATCAGTAAAATAGCTATTAAGACAATTAAAATTGTCGGCATAATATATTCCTGATACTCGAACATCACGGGATCGTCGATGTCTTCCAACGGTGGAACAGTCATTGGCACCTTGGTTGTAGGTACCGCCACTACCAAATGCTCGTTATGCGTATGACGCATAATTATCTTCTCGGAACTGTTGAATACAGCACGGCTGATAACCAAGAAGTTCGTTGACATCACACGGCATGCAGCATCAAACAGCTTGGATCCTTGAAGAACGAATGATGTCGACTTGTTGTTCTGGCACATCATTGTAACTGCACACTCCTTGCAAAACACGGCAGTAAGGGTTCTGGTGGACACAATGTGGTAATCTCGCAGGAACTGTCTAAAGTCACATTCTGTCGGAGTCTGTCCATGAACTAACGATAATTCACAACCACCCACAGATACAACTCGCAACTGGAAAATACTACTGTCACACACATACTTCTCTCTAACTAAAGTACAACTTGTCTTATAATCAACTCCCGAACCTTGATATTGATCTCCCAAAATGAACATAGTCTCTAATCCATCCCATGTCACTACTGAGTCTCCAAAAAGCACTCGAAAAATGTCTAATAACAAAAGGTTTCATGTTACTGAACCAAATAAAACTACTAATGCAAAAGTCAAACACTCTTAATGTGAACTAATTCCAAGTGTGTATCTCAGAATAATCACAGTCAACTCACTATTAAGCACAATAACTCTACGGAACTCACTCATAAAAAAAACCTATCCAACACTAAAAGGTATCATATCTCGTAAAAGACATGAAAGTTCTACTCCGGTTAGCAAATATTTCGCAACACCTGACTAATTCTCAACAAAATAGCAATTGACGTAATGGCAATCGCTCCCATGATCTTAACAACTACAATTACTCACAATACAGCTCCCTTCATTTTTTTAAAAGAAACTGAAAAAAAAAAATCCAAATACTCAAATTCGATATTCCAACCCGAAAAAGATCAGACTTGTTCGGTCCGATATACTAAGTACCTCCCCCCCAAAAAAAAAAATCCTAAGCAACAAAGATATTGCGTCAGATGGCAAAATACATCATAACACCATAACCCAATAACACACTAACACACTAACACACGGGTCAAATCTCGTATGAAATTAGCCCATGTCTCAATTCCCAAAATCATTCGAAAACAAATGATTAAGAACTTCAACATCTAGAATGAACAAGAGACAAAAAAAAAAAAAAAATATCATATATATACAAATATTAACCCATTTATCCCTCTAACTATATACAAACATCCCCTTACATGACTATATACAAACGTTCCATCACATCCCAACTTTCTTTAACTTCGAAATATGAGTTAATTTCGTCACACCGGTAATTACATCTTTAACTACAAATCTATTCCCTCTTTTGATCTCTACAATCTCAAAAGGTCCGTGGAACTTCGGACTTAATTTATAATTCAGATCATTCCGAACATTCACTTTAACAAACACTCTATCACCCATCGAAAAAGCTACTCCCCTCGATTTCGCGTTACTTTTCTCTACCATTGCGCGCGAACTAAGTTCAAGTTCTTTACTGATACGTGCAAATCTTTCTCTCGCTGTATTTATCAATGAAGTGACCGTAACATCACCTTGAACTCGCTCTGGTAACAAATCAAAAGGTCCTTTCAACTTGTACCCATACAAAGCTTCTGCTGGAGATATCTTAATTGTGTCATTCATCATAGTATTGATACTATATCGCACTTCATCCAACGATCTGTCCCAATGTGTATCGGAACCACCCACCGTCATGCGCAAAGCTTCGATTACTTTCCGATTCGCCCTCTCACATAACCCATTTGCTTCAGGTCTATACGGGATTATAGATACTTTCTTTATTCCCAGTAAATTAGCAAGACCGTCTAAAGTCTTATTAATAAACTCCCTACCATTGTCTGTGAGCAGACATTCAGGAACACCATATCTACAAATTATCCCCTTAAAGAACGCTATAGCAACTTCCTCAGCTGATTTGTACTTCAGTGGGAAAATCTCAACAAAACGAGTTAACTCATCAACAACTACTAATAAATGTCTATAACCATAAGCGGACTCTGAGAAGTTACCCAGAATATCCATATGCACTCTCTGAAACGGCCTATGTGGTACGGGATATGAACCCAAACGACACGACACTGTCGTCGCTGGCTTATTTGCATTGCAAATAGCGCACTTCTTCACAAAGGCTTCTACTGCGGAAAACATATTTTTCCAAAAGAACTTTGACCTGACGTTTTCATACGTCTTGTCCACACCTAAATGAGGCGAACCAAATTTACAATGTACAATGTCTAGAACTTGTGGTACTAGACTCTCTGGCACGATGATTTGTGTAATCTCACCCATGCTTCGAGTACTTCGCAAGTTATACTTAACTTTCTCACCAATAAATTATTCTCCAACTCTAGACCAGAAAAAGGCAACTTATACCCTTTCTTCGGTGAAACTCCCTAAGAAATGCCTTAGCATCTGACAACAATTTATCTTCATCTTGCTTTTGTTCGAGCAAGCCTATGTCCCAAGTGACATTTTCACCCGTAATATAACACACGGCGTTACTCTCACTATCACGAACAACAATCTCTCCCGAGACTGCCGACTCACTATTTCTCCCCGAAGTATGCACTGTAGAAACGTGTATGTCCTCTACATGCGATATCTCAGAACTACTAGTATCAGAGACATTAGACACCAAATATTTACTCTCTTCTCCCACACAGGATTCGGTTTGTACTCCCTCATCCTCGATCGGAAAATATCTGCTCAATGCATCTGCAACTACATTATGCTTACCTTCAATGTATTTGAGGTTTGCATCAAAATCTCTCAATGTCAGGAACCACCGTGCTCTCTTGGGCGACAAATTTGGCTTATTAAAAAGCTCTAACAACGGTTGATGATCTGTAAAAATCTCAACTTTATTTCCCAACAACAACATCTTAAAATGAACAAGGCTAGAGACGACTGCGAAAGCCTCCTTGTCCACAACTGACATCAGCCTTTCGTTACTACCACGCGTTTTGAACTTTCTGCTATAAAAAGCAATTGGGTGTAATTTCCCCTCAAATTTCTGCATCAAACACGCACCTATACCTTCCTGACTCGCGTCAGTCACTAAGGTGAACGGTTGACTAAAATCTGGAAACTTCAAAACAGGTGGGTTCACCAAAGCGTTCTTAAGCTTCTCAAAAGCTAATTGCTGACTATCACCCCAAACAAACTTAACGTCTTCTTGTAACAAATCTGTCAATGGAGACGCTATTGTAGAAAAATTCCGCACAAAACGGCGAAAGAAACCCGACATACCTAGGAACGAACGAATCTGTTTCCTGGTTTTGGGAACTGGAAAATTCACAATGGCTTTAACTTTCTCATCATTCACTCTGACTCCCTCTTTAGAGATAACATGTCCTAAATAGACAATTTTCCTCTTCAGAAACTCACATTTGGCCAATTTGACCTTTAATCCAGCGAACCGTAATCGCTTGAGGACTTCTTTTAACACCTTTAGATGTTCTTCAATTGTATCTGTGCATATGAGAATGTCATCCATGTACACAAACACCGACTTTCCTAACAAGCCATGAAGTACTGTGTTAACCAGTCTAGTAAATGTTATTGGGGACCCTTGTAATCCAAAAGGCATCCTATTAAACTCGTAATGTCCCTTTGGTACCGAAAATGCTGTATATTTACGGCTACTCTCACAAAGGGAACCTGTAAAAACCCTTGCATAAGATCTATAGATGAATATATATTCTTGCCACCGATCCAACAAACAAATCAGGCAAACAAGCTACCGGATATCTATCTGGGCATGTTTTTTCATTCAATTTACGAAAATCTACACAAACTCTGATACTACCGTCTTTCTTAGGAACTGCAAGCAAAGGAAAATTAAACGGAGAATTGGACGACCTAATAATGCCTTCCGACTCCCACCTCTGAACTTCTTTTTCTACTTCTTCTGATCTTAAAAGGAATTCGATATGCTGGAATATATATGGGATTGGTACCCTTTTTCTAGGCGGATTGAATGTTCTAAAACATCTGTAACTCCTAATTTATCTCCCTTCAAAGCAATGATATCTAAATATTCTTTCAACACTTTCTCTACTTTATCTGAATATTCAGGATAATCAACTTTAGCCAAATGTTCATGCAGAACCTGACTTCGAACTGTTGCTCCTCGTTAGGAAACATATTCCCGTCTCCACAAAAACTCACTAATTTATGTTCTTCATTAAACTCTTCAAAATCAATTACATAAGTACCCTTGTGATATTTTTTCACTGAGTCTTGATAGCTAACTAATTCTACTGTAGTCACGCCTGCGACTGAAACTTCATTTACTGACACCGTACTCACAACGTCTTTGAATTTCTCGGTTCCCTCAACAACGCACACTTGAGAAGGAAACTTTTTCTCTTTCATCGACACTTTAACCAGTGTAGGAACTCGCGGTTGCAATTCAATATCTTCCAACAAAAATCCTTTGAAAGATTTTTGCGGAATATCTTCACTCTCTAATGACTGTGTTACACATGTCTCAGACTGTGTCTTAGGTTTCTCACAAGTTTTTTTCCTGTGTATATATGGAACAAAACAACCTGACTCACCTATTGTAATCCCCTGAATTCCCGTAAGAATGTTGATGTTATGTCGCATGCAAGAAGGGTGTCCTAGCAAAACCATTTCACCTAAGGCTAATCCTTCTATGACCAAAAATGATTCTACTATTGTCTTTCCGCCGATACAAAGCGTAAGAAATGACGAACCTAAAATATTCAGTTTCCTCGCTTGTACATCACACACTGTCTCACTAGAAGGGACTAATTTGCACTCTGGAAACCTCGAGTGAAAAAGGTCAGCATTTACTAAGTTAACTGAGCTACCAGAATCAATGAAAATAGAAATTTCACTGCCATTAGAAAATCCACGTACAATCGGCCTAGGTTCTGGTGATTCTAAGGCCTGATTACTCATTATCCTGTGTCCGTCTTCGAACTTATCTTGTGAAAATTCTGCTGTTCCTTTGTGTATCTAGAACTTGCATCATGTGGAATTCTCCTGTCATATCTAGAAAAACCTCCCCGTGACTTCCCTGAATAATCTCTATTCTTTGTGGCTGGGCAAAATCTCCATCCATGATCTGAAGATTTGCAAACTGAACAATATCTCACTCTGCAATTTGATTTACTATGTCCTAGTTTATCACAATTAAAACAACGTATCGTTGTGACTGATCTCTCTGGAATTTTCTTCGATTGTACTCGTGCACATGTCTTCGCTGTTGCATCATTTCCCGAATCCGAGGGACTAGCATTGTTCTGTGGTTTGGAAACCACAGCAGACATCTTTGCACCTCCCTGTACAAAACTACTGTCCAGTGTCGGGCATTTTGATAGATTTTTGTTAATCTGTGCAAACAAAAAGGATTCATCTGTGTCCTGATCAATTCTCTTATCAAAACTATCTACAATTACATCTGGGACCGACGTTAAAAGGCAAGCAAAGTGTAACAATCTTTCAAAATTATCTAAGGAGATATTATTTCCAGTTACCCATGGAGAGCCTGTTATAGATTTCTTTAACTCACCTACTGCATCAAATAAATTCGCACTGTATGTGACCAGTGAATCATTGCCCTTCTTTATTTTGAGAAACGCTCGCAAATTCCGAACTGCACACTCACGTTGAACTCCGCCATAAGTAGCTCGTAGAAATTTCTGCAGTTCATTCCAAGTTTTACACCTTCTGAACCCGAAACTGCGTGCCCGTTTCCCAATATCTCCTTTGTCTAGATCTAGAAAAGTCTTTGCTTCTGTTAAAGCTTCAGCGCCATTCGTAATTTTCTTGGAATTCAGATAATTGTTCACTGACTCAATGAAAGTTTCTATATTTTGGGTTGGCTTCCCGTCAACTAACCCTTTAAAATTAGTAATTCCCGCGCTAACGCTCGTCACTTTATGCACCACAACTGATTGGGATGTGCTTGCTGCATCGTCCGGCATTTTGTAAGTGATTACACGCCCTGAGCGTAACAACATAAAAAAGAAACCAAAAAGAACACTAGAGAAAGGCACAAGTTACCCCCTCTAAAAGAAGAACAGAAAACGGAGTTCTGCGCAACTTACGAGAATGGGGTACTCACCAATTTGAACAGAAAACGGAGCACTTATCACTCGTGACTTGCTAACAGAAACCAGAGCTATGTGCAACCTGTGACGTCACCATCTCGAAGACGAAGCAGAGGAAAACAAGCGTGATTTTTGTTGAATCACCACTTTGCGTAATTAACTCACAATCGCCACTATTCACACTTATTTGGGTATTTTGTTAACCCCAAAATTGCTCTAGAGATCACCCAGATCTATTTCACAACTCCCCACTCCCAATACTCGAATAGAGACGGAAAAAAAAGATTCCCCGTATTACACACGTAATCGACACTCTTATCGCCCCCGTCATTAAGACTGACTGGTCGCTTTGCTCCCGAGGCTAGTCTGTGTCTTGGGCATCAACGTTACCAATTAGTCTATTAGTAATCTCCCTTTTCGCCATCATAATTAAAACTATTTAAAATTTAAAGACACCGCTTTTCATTCACCATTAAACTCTGTTACAGGAACAGATCAACACTTTTTTTGAAGTGTACGTAGCGTGATCTTAGCGATCTAACTTCAGGAAAAGGACGTAAAAGGTTCGACCCTAATCTCACTAGCATCTTTTTTCCTCCCCTCTCTCTCTCTCTCTCTCTCTCTCTCTCTCTCTCTCTCTCTCTCTCTCTCTCTCTGTGTATCCTCTCTCTCTCTCTCTCTCTCATCATTTTCCGAAGCTCATCCACCCGACCTCTCATTCTCACAAGTAATTAAATGGACTATTTAAAGAAACACAATCGTTTCTACAAAAATAGGTTTATTATTCAAATAACCCAATAGGAAATGAATAAAACAAAGCAAAGATTAAAATGCATAATAAATGAATTATCGAGTCAGATAACTAAACTCTAAACTGCAAAACACTTCTGATTAAAGAAGTCTCATTATGGCTAATAGCCTGAAAATCCCAAAAATCTCACATACTCCCAAATCAATAAATAAAAGTCATGTCAAAAAAAAACAGTCTACCACATAAAAGAGAATGACATTGCAAATGACTTATGTCTTCTTTATCAAACCCACAAGTCCACATGTTATTCTCACAAGTCCACAGACATCTGTTGAAAGAATTAAACATGATAGAAAACTCCCAAAAATATATGAAATACAAAACACAATAATGGAAAGTGCAAAATGCATAGCCAAGATATGGCAAACGTAACATAACAAAACAATAATGTAAAAGAGGTATGAATATTCATATTAAATCTCCCACATCAGTTCATAAGTTCATAATGATTAGAAAGTCATGGTAAAAATCACAAGTTCAATTTTCTCCCATAAAAACAGAGATTTGAAACTCTACCTTATCTGCCGATTTTCAAAGCCTGGAACCACTTCAAAGTTATGACTGGACAACTGCAGTTCTATTATGTTAATGAACGATCAAACTCACTTTTAGGGCAGATTTTGGCATAATCTAGATCAAATTAACGCACGTACTCACGAATATACATAACGCTTCGGAGATCACCTGATCTCCCATATTGCAAGCTATCTGCAAAGAGCTGAGGAATCAAACT
>NC_089771.1:8846649-8848627 GCF_040412425.1 Macrobrachium rosenbergii
TGATCAACATACCAATTTGCAGCCCTCTAGCCTCAATAGTTTTTAAGATCTGAGAGCGGACAGGAAAAGCGTGGACAGAAAAAAGTGCCGACAGAAAAAGTGCCGACAGAAAAGGGTGCAGACAGAAAAAGTGCCGACAGAAAAGGGTGCCGACAGAAAAAGTGCCGACAGAAAAGGGTGCAGACAGAAAAAGTGCCGACAGAAAAAGTGCCGACAGAAAAAGTGCCGACAGAAAAGGGTGCAGACAGAAAAAGTGCCGACAGAAAAAAAGTGCGGGCAGAAAAAGGGCGGACAGAAGGGCAGAAAAAAGTGCGGACAGAAAAATGTGCGGACGGACAGACAAAGCCGGCACACTAGTTTTCTTTTCAGAAAACTAAAAAAAAAAAGATAGAAGAATTATTCATCTATAATTCTACTAAATCAGAGAATCGATTTATCTACAAGAAAAGCTCAAACAAGACAGGTACTTTGAACTCAATTGAAGTGTCTTTGATAGATGCCAATACGATATTAAAGGCCATGTTTTGGCATATTCAGTACGGGCTGGAAAAGCAATTTAGGTCGTGCATATTATGCACAAGGGGTTAGTGTAGTTCAAGGCTGAAAAATAAAGTTTGACTTAAAACGGACTTAAAGAGAGAGAGAGAGAGAGAGAGAGAGAGAGAGAGAGAGAGAGAGAGAGAGAAGAGAGATTCTGACGCGCACAATCACGGAGCAGAACGTATCGCATGATTTATCATTTCATGGAAGCAATAAGGGCGCGCTTATCTTTTAGTGTCGTGGTGTTCTCCTGTATATGATTTTCCTTTTTAGTTTTCTGTAAAAGAAAACTATTGTGCCGGTTTTGTCTGCCCGTCCGCACTTTTTTCTGTCCGCCCTCAGATCTTAACAACTACTGAGGCTACGGGTATGTTAATCATCCACCCTCCAGTCGTCAAACATACCAAATTACAGCCCTCTAGCCTCGGTACTGTTTATTTTATTTAAGGCTAAAGTTAGCCATAATCGTGTATCTGGCCACCACCGGGCCGTGGTTAAAGATTCATGAGCCGCGGCTCATACAGCATTCTACCGAGACCATCGGAAGATAGATCTATTTTCGGTGGCCTTGATTATGGGCTGTACAGAAAACTCGATTCTTCGGCTCATTTTTGACTTATGTTTTATTTTCTCAGTTTCGACATGAAATGCCGTTCCTGCCCCTAGTCATGTTTCAGATTACTTTCTCTCTCTCTCTCTCTCTCTCTCTCTCTTTCTAAGTATACACACGCTCACATACACACCCCCAAACAAGTGATTGTGAATAACAGTGGTGAATTACTAACATGTAAAAGGAACATTAACTTAAATTGGTGAATTCTTCATAGCGAGGAGTAATGATGCAACAATGAATATCTTGAAAAAAATGTGCCGTAAACAACAAAAAATCTACCTGAAAAAGGATAATACTGTACCTTTGATTTGAGGAGGACGTTGTTATAAGACTAAAATGACTTGGTATCGGATTATTTATTTATTAAGGCATAATTAACACGTACAAAATAAGATAACATTTTTCCACCTGCAAGAATCTTTCGGAACTAATCCTAGCGCTGTACTATAAAGTATAATCTCTAGGAATACTATAATAGTTTTGCCTAGAGTCATTTGTAAGATTGTGGCAGTGAAATTTTTAAGTATTTATCAATAAACATGAAATAATAATAATAAAATAAAATCAAGGGATGGTAATAATACGAAGCAAGAACAAAAATAAAAAAAAGTATCATAGAGGTGAGATATCTGATCGCGTAATTCGTGGAAAGGGGAATGACTTAACTTCCGTGTACGGGGGTGGGGGAGGGTCAGTGGTAGGCATCCTGTTGGCCATATAGGAAGTGACGTCTGAGGATGACGTCAGAAGTGACGATTTGTTTGAAGCCACACACACACACACACACGGTCGTAATTTTACGAAAGAGAGAGAGAGAGAGAGAGA
>NC_089771.1:8854127-8861627 GCF_040412425.1 Macrobrachium rosenbergii
AAGAGAAAGAGGGAATAGGAAGAAAAGGAGAAGAGGAAGAAGTAGAAGGAAAGGAAGACAAGAAGAGGTGGTGGGGATGAAGAAGAGAAAGAGGAATAGGGAAGAGAAGGAGAAGAGGAGAAAGAGAAGGAAAGGAAGAGAAGAAGAGGTGGTGGGGGATGGAAGAAGAGAAAGAGGGAATAGGAAGAAAAGGAGAAGAGGAAGAAGTAGAAGGAAAGGAAGACAAGAAGAGGTGGTGGGGGATGGAAGAAGAGAAAGAGGGAATAGGAAGAGAAGGAGAAGAGGAGAAAGTAGAAGGAAAGGAAGAGAAGAAGAGGTGGTGGGGGATGGAAGAAGAGAAAGAGGGAATAGGAGGAGAAGGAGAAGAGGAAGAAGTAGAAAGAAAGGAAGAGAAGAAGAGGTGGTGGGGGATGGAAGAAGAGAAAGAGGGAATAGGAGGAGAAGGAGAAGAGGAAGAAGTAGAAGGAAAGGAAGAGAAGAAGAGGTGGTGGGGGATGGAAGAAGAGAAAGAGGGAATAGGAAGAAAATGAGAAGAGGAAGAAGTAGAAGGAAAGGAAGCGAAGAAGAGGTGGTGGGGGATGGAAGAAGAGAAAGAGGGAATAGGAGGAGAAGGAGAAGAGGAGAAAGCAGAAGGAAAGGAAGAGAAGAGGTGGTGGGGATAGAAGAAGAGAAAGAGGAATAGGAAGAGAAGGAGAAGAGGAGGAAGTAGAAGGAAAGGAAGAGAAGAGGTGGTCGGGGGATAGGAAGAAGAGAAAGAGGGAATAGGAGGAGAAGGAGAAGAGGAAGAAGCAGAAGGAAAGGAAGAGAAGAGGTGGTGGGGATAGGAAGAAGTGAAAGAGGGAATAGGAGGAGAAGGAGAAGAGGAGAAAGCAGAAGGAAAGGAAGAGAAGAGGTGGTGGGGATAGGAAGAAGAAGAAAAGAGGAATAGGAGGAGAAGGAGAAGAGGAGGAAGTAGAAGGAAAGGAAGAGAAGAGGTGGTGGGGATAGGAAGAAGAGAAAGAGGGAATAGGAGGAGAAGGAGAAGAGGAGGAAGCAGAAGGAAAGGAAGAGAAGAGGTGGTGGGGGATAGGAAGAAGAGAAAGAGGGAATAGGAGGAGAAGGAGAAGAGGAGGAAGCAGAAGGAAAGGAAGAGAAGAGGTGGTGGGGGATAGGAAGAAGAGAAAGAGGGAATAGGAGGAGAAGGAGAAGAGGAAGAAGCAGAAGGAAAGGAAGAGAAGAGGTGGTGGGGGATAGGAAGAAGAGAAAGAGGGAATAGGAGGAGAAGGAGAAGAGGAGAAAGCAGAAGGAAAGGAAGAGAAGAGGTGGTGGGGGATAGGAAGAAGAGAAAGAGGGAATAGGAGGAGAAGGAGAAGAGGAGGAAGTAGAAGGAAAGGAAGAGAAGAGGTGGTGGGGGATAGAAGAAGAGAAAGAGGAATAGGAGGAGAAGGAGAAGAGGAGGAAGCAGAAGGAAAGGAAGAGAAGTGGTGGTGGGGATAGGAAGAAGAGAAAGAGGGAATAGGAGGAGAAGGAGAAGAGGAGGAAGCAGAAGGAAAGGAAGAGAAGAGGTGGTGGGGGGATAAGAAGAAGAGAAAGAGGGAATAGGAGGAGAAGGAGAAGAGGAGGAAGCAGAAGGAAAGGAAGAGAAGAGGTGGTGATAGGAAGAAGAGAAAGAGGGAATAGGAGGAGAAGGAGAAGAGGGGGAAGCAGAAGGAAAGGAAGAGAAGAGGTGGTGGGGAGAGGAAGAAGAGAAAGAGGGAATAGAGGAGAAGGAGAAGAGGAAGAAGCAGAAGGAAAGGAAGAGAAGAGGTGGTGGGGATAGAAGAAGAGAAAGAGGGAATAGGAGGAGAAGGAGAAGAGAGGGGAGAAGGAAAGGAAGAGAAGAGGTGGTGGGGGATAGGAAGAAGAGAAAGAGGGAATAGGAGGAGAAGGAGAAGAAGAAGAAGCAGAAGGAAAGGAAGAGAAGAGGTGGTGGGGGATAGGAAGAAGAGAAAGAGGGAATACTAGGAGAAGGAGAAGAGAGAAAGTAGAAGGAAAGGAAGAGAAGAATTGGTAATAGATAGGAAGAAGAGAAAGAGGAATAGGAGGAGAAGGAGAAGAGGAGGAAGCAGAAGGAAAGGAAGAGAAGAGGTGGTAATAGGAAGAAGAGAAAGAGGGAATAGGAAAAAGAAGGAGAAGAAGAAGCAGAAGGAAAGGAAGAGAAGAGGTGGTGGGGAGGAAGAGAAGAAGAGGGAATAGAAGGAGAAGGAGAATTCAAGAAGCAGAAGGGAAAGGAAGAGAAGAGGTGGTGGGGATAGGAAAGAAGAGAAAGAGGGAATAGGAGGAGAAGGAGAAGAGGAGGAATGCCAGAAGGAAAGGAAGAGAAGAGGTGGTGGGGATGATAAAGAAGAGAAAGAGGAATAGGAGGAGAAGGAGAAGAGGAGAAAGCAGAAGGAAAGGAAGAGAAGAGGTGGTGGGGACAGGAAGAAGAGAAAGAGGAATAGGAGGAGAAGAAGAGGAGGAATAGAAGGAAAGGAAGAGAAGAGGTGGTGGGGATAGGAAGAAGAGAAAGAGGGAATAGGAGGAGAAGGAGAAGAGGTCCCCAAGAAGGAAAGGAAGAGAAGAGGTGGGGGATAGGAAGAAGAGAAAGAGGAATAGGAGGAGAAGGAGAAGAGGAGAAAGTTTTCTGAAGGAAAGGAAGAGAAGAATTGGTGGGTGATAGGAAGAAGAGAAAGAGGAATAGGAGGAGAAGGAGAAGAAGAATAGAAGCAGAAGGAAAGGAAGAGAAGAGGTGGTGGGGGATTTAATCCCCCGAGAAAGAGGGAATAGAGAAGGAGAAGAGGAAGAAGCAAATAAAGGAAGAGAAGAGGTGGTGGGGATAGGAAGAAGAGAAAGAGGGAATAGGAGGAGAAGGAGAAGAGGAGAAAGTAGAAGGAAAGGAAGAGAAGAATTGGTGGGTGATAGGAAGAAGAGAAAGACGGAATAGAAGGAGAAGGAGAAGAAGAAGAAGCAGAAGGAAAGGAAGAGAAGAGGTGGTGGGGGATAGGAAGAAGAGAAAGAGGGAATAGGAGGAGAAGGAGAAGAGGAAGAAGCAGAAGGAAAGGAAGAGAAGAGGTGGTGGGGGATAGGAAGAAGAGAAAGAGGGAATAGGAGGAGAAGGAGAAGAGGAGAAAGTAGAAGGAGAAGAAATACAGAAGAAATAGAAGAAGAGAAAGTAGAAGGTTAGGTGGAAAGGGAAGGAAAGAAAGGGGAAGACGAGGGAGAATAAGGAGAAGGAGAAGAAATGGAAGGAAAGGCAGGAAGAGAAGGAGGGACAGAAAAAAGAGCATTAGAAGAAGAAGGAGAAGGAGAAGGAGAAGAAGAACTAGTAGTTTCTAACTTACCTAAAGCTAATAAATCGGGATAAAGTCCATTTCCTTTAATTTGTGGGGGGTTGTGGAGGTGGTGGGTATCTTCTAGGTTCTGGGTACTGGGAACTTCAGTCCCATTGGAGGAGACCCAGGGTACTGTTGACTTCCATCATTGGAGGAGACCCAGGGTTTTGTTGACTTTCGGGTCCCATTGGGGCATCAGCATATTGTTGACTTCCGGGTCCCGTTGGAGGAGCATGAGGGTATTCTGTATGACCAGGTCCTAATGGGGGCCCAGTCTATCTCTAGTGGGTCCATGCCAGGTCCAGGTCCTTGAGGCATTTGGGCTTGGATATCCATGCTGTTCCCAGCCTTGTTGTCCCAAGCCTTGTTGTCCCCAGCCTTGTTGTCCCCCCAGCCTTGTTGTCCCCCCAGCCTTGTTGTCCCCAGCCTTGTGGTACCCAGCCTTGTGGTCCCCAGCCTTGTGGTCCTGGACCCATTTCGGTTTGGACCGTAAGGGCCGTGAGGGGAGGAGGAGAAAGGGTTGGTCAGACGGACTGACGTTGATGCCTTTTTTCTGTAGGTCGTTAGCCAACCGTTTCTGTTCCTTTTTCTTTCGCTTCTCTTTCTTCTTCCTGTCCTTCACGCCTAGCAGTCTGTTCATTTCTCCTTTATTCAGAGGCATGGAAAAGGTCGCCGATTATCCGGATGGCATTTGCTTCCATTTTGTCTAATTCTCCCATCTCAATGATGGCCCAATAAGGAGAGAGGAAAGGGGAAGGAGGAGGGGAAGGAGGAGAAGGAGGAGGAGGATCAGAGGGAGGAGAAGAAGGAACAGAGGAGTGAGGAGAAGGAGGAACAGAGGAGTGAGGAGAAGAAGGAACAGAGGAGTGAGGAGAAGGAGGAGCAGAGGGAGGAGAAGAAGGAACAGAAGAGTGAAGAGAAGGAGGAGCAGAAGAGGGAGGAGAAGAAGGAACAGAGGAGTGAGGAGAAGGAGGAGCAGAAGAGGGAGGAGAAGAAGGAACAGAGGAGTGAGGAGAAGGAGGAGCAGAAGAGGGAGGAGAAGAAGGAACAGAGGAGTGAGGAGAAGGAGGAACAGAGGAGTGAGGAGAAGAAGGAACAGAGGAGTGAGGAGAAGGAGAAAGACAGAGGAGAGAGAGGAGAAGAAAGAACAGAGGAGTGAGGAGAAAAAGAGGAACAGAGGAGGAGGAGAGAGAAGAAGGAACAGAGGAGTGAGGAGAAGGAGGAGCAGAGGGAGGAGAAGAAGAACAGAGGACTGAGGAGAAGGAAGAACAGAGGAGTGAGGAGAAAGAAGGAAAGGGAGGAGGAGAAAGAGGAACAGAGGAGTGAGGAGAAAGAAGGAACAGAGGAGGAGAGAAGGAGGAGAGAGGAGGAGAAGAAAAGAACAGAGGAAGGGGAGGAGAAAGAGGAGCAGAAGAGGGAGGAGAAGAAGGAACAGAGGAGTGAGGAGAAAGAGGAGCAGAAGAGGAGGAGAAGAAAAAACAGAGGAGTGAGGAGAAGGAGGAAGACAGAAGAGGAGAGGAGAAGAAGGAACAGAGGAGTGAGGAGAAGGAGGAACAGAGGAGTGAGGAGAAGAAGGAACAGAGGAGTGAGGAGAAGGAGGAACAGAGGAGTGAGGAGAAGAAGGAACAGAGGAGTGAGGAGAAGGAGGAACAGAGGAGTGAGGAGAAGAAGGAACAGAGGAGTGAGGAGAAGGAGGAACAGAGGAGTGAGGAGAAGGAGGAGCAGAGGGAGGAGAAGTGAGGAACAGAGGAGACAGTGTGAGAAGGAGGAGCAGAGGGAGAAGAAGGAACAGAGGAGTGAGGAGAAGGAGGAAAAGAGTAGTGAGAGGAGAAGAAGGAAAGAGGAGTGAGAGAGGAGAAGGAGAAAGACAGAGGAGGAGTGAGGAGAAAGAAGGAACAGAGGAGTGAGGAGAAGGAGGAACAGAGGAGTGAGGAGAAAGGAGTGTGAGAGGGAGGAGAAGAAAACAGAGGAGAGAGGAGAAGGAGGAGACAGAGGAAAGGAGTGAGGAGAAAGACAGGAACAGAGGAGTGAGGAGAAGGAGGAGTGAAGAGGGAGGAGAAGAAGGAAACAGAGGAGAAGGAGAAGGAGGAGCAGAAGAGGGAGGAGAAGAAGGAAAAGAGGAGTGAGGAGAAAGACAGGAGAGAAGAGGGAGGAGAAAGAAGTGAACAGAGAGAGTGAGGAGAAGGAGGAACAGAGGAGTGAGGAGAAGAAGAACAGAGGAGTGAGGAGAAGGAGGAACAGAGGAGGAGGAGAAGAAGGAACAGAGGAGAGGAGGAGAAGGAGGAACAGAGGGAGGAGGAGAAGAAGGAACAGAGGAGTGAGGAGAAGGAGGAGCAGAGGGAGGAGAAGAAGGAACAGAGGAGTGAGGAGAAGGAGGAACAGAGGAGTGAGGAGAAGAAGGAACAGAGGAGTGAGGAGAAGGAGGAACAGAGGAGTGAGGAGAAGAAGGAACAGAGGAGTGAGGAGGAGGAGGATCAGAGGGAGGAGGAGAAGAAGGAACAGAGGAGTGAGGAGAAGGAGGAACAGAGGAGTGAGGAGAAGAAGGAACAGAGGAGTGAGGAGAAGGAGGAGCAGAAGAGGGAGGAGAAGAAGGAACAGAGGAGTGAGGAGAAGGAGGAACAGAGGAGTGAGGAGAAGAAGGAACAGAGGAGTGAGGAGAAGGAGGAGCAGAGGGAGGAGAAGAAGGAACAGAGGAGTGAGGAGAAGGAGGAGCAGAGGAAGGAGGAGAAGGAGGAAGAACAGGGATAGTAGGAGGAGAAGGAGGATCAGATAAAGCAAGAGGAGGAGGAGGATTAGAGAAAATAGGGGAAGAAAGAACAGGCGAAGCAGGACCAAGCAATTCAGGATCATGAATAGGAGGCTCTGGAATCAGTTGGCGCTGTTTCGCCTAGTTTTCTGAGGAAGTCTCCTATTTTCCGCCTAGGTTTGGATTGGCTTCTTCCTTATCTGCACCTTCTTCTTCTCTTTTTACCCTCGTCCAGTTCAGAGAGAAGAGCTTATGCTCAATCATGGTACAATTGGTCCACTTGAGTTCTCAGGTCTTCCTCAGCCGTAGGGGAGAAGGGATGGGGTGAAGAATTGGGAGGAGAGACAGAGGAAGGGGAGACGGAGGAAGGAGAGACAGAGGAAGGGGAGACGGAGGAAGGAGAGACAGAGGAAGGGGAGACGGAGGAAGGAGAGACAGAGGAAGGGGAGACGGAGGAAGGAGGAGGTGAAGGAGAAACGGAGGAAGGAGAGACAGACGAAGCAGAGACAGATGAAGGAGAGACAGAGGAAGGAGGAGGTGAAGGAGAAACGGAGGAAGGAGAGACAGACGAAGGAGAGACAGAGGAAGGAGGAGGTGAAGGAGAAACGGAGGAAGGAGAGACAGACGAAGGAGGAGGTGAAGGAGGAATAGAGGAAGGAGAAGGAGAGGAAGGAAGAGGTGAAGGAGAAATAGGAGAAGGAGATTGAGAGGTGGGAGGAATAGAAGCTGAGGAAGAAGGAAGAGAAACAGAAGGAGAGACAGAGGAAGGAGGAGGTGAAGGAGAAACGGAGGAAGGAGAGGCAGAGGAATGAGGAGGTGAAGGAGGAATAGAGGAAAGAGAAGGAGAGGAAGGAAGAGGTGAAGGAGAAATAGGAGAAGGAGAAGGAGAAGGAGAGGTGGGTATGGTACGGATATGGGAATGGAACGGATATGGGTAATGGGTATCTGTATGGGCATGGTATAGATATGGTATGGGTATGGTACCCATGGATATGGGAACTAGCAAATGCGAGCGAATAGCCACAGCATCTGCTAGTGTGTGTGTTGTGTACTGTATGTATATATATATATATATATATATATATATATATATATATATATATATATATATATATATATATATATATATATATATATATATATATATGTATATATTATATATGTATATATATATATATATATATATATATATATATATATATATATATATATATATATATATATATATATATATATATTATTTATATATATATATATATATATATATATATATATATATATATATATATATATATATATATATATATATATATATAATATATATATATATCCTATCACACATTTTCTCACAGGTGAAAAATAGAGACGGGTGTAATTTTGACCTTCTTAGTTTTACTTTATTTCTGCCATTGACATCAGTGGCTT
>NC_089771.1:8866627-8903110 GCF_040412425.1 Macrobrachium rosenbergii
TGCCCCAGCGGGAGATCGAGCCTCTCGGTGAGTTTTGTTCGGGGCGTCCGCTGGGCGTTGCTTGTTTGGGCAGCCCTCCCAATTTGTGGAGTGGTCTGCCCGCTTGCACGTCCTGCAGCGGTACTGCTCCTCCTGAATCTCTCTTCGGGAGGGGGAGGACCTCTTGGTGGGCAGCCCTTCGTGATTGGAGAGGGCTAGGCCTGAAATAGTTTGTTGGTGCCCTTCCGCGGACCACTTTGGTGGGCGGAAGGTGGAGGTTTGTCATTTTGAGAGTGTTAGATGGGGCCTCCGTGAGGAGGTAACGCTGGCTGTGGAGTGGCGTTGGTAACGGGCTTCCGCAGAGAAGATCCCGACCCAACAAGAAAGCCACTCCGGGCTGAATTCCACCTACCACGCCGAGGCGGTGGGGTATCGTGCCCCAAGGGGTCCTAACCTGGAGTTGGACAGTAGGAACTGTCATGGTGTGGCCCTCTATCCACTTCATTTCCCACCGGGTTTCTTCGTCAACCATGGCACCGGCTGGCACTTGGGCCCTAGTGATCAGGCTAATGTCTGCCGCAGTGTCTACGGTGACCGGAAGGGTCACTGGCAAGCTAGTGCTCTGAAGAGGGGCCACCGAGATGAACTGGGTTTCCAGTCTCTCAGGTAAAGGATCCGGTGCGGACCAGCAGCAGAAAATGAAGTGCTGATTAGGTTGACAAATTTGGTGGTGGGGACATGATGTGGACAGGCCAGAGATCCAGCATTGTAGTGGCTAGCAGCCCCACAGGATTTGCACGGGCCTTTTGGATGGGCTCGGTGGCCTGCAGTAACTGTTGGAGGAGAGGGCTGAGCGGATGAATCGGGAGCGGAGTTCTGGCTGGTAGGGTTAGGCTGCTTATTAGTGCCGAGTTTGTATCGGCACTCAGCTTCAGCGTGGCCCCCCTTCTTGCAATAGTTGCACAGGGTCTTGCTAGGCAGTCCATTCTTCGGGCGAGTGGAGTTCGAGGGGTAGGCGTAGGGAACGATTCGCTGCTGCGAGGTGCTATGCGACTGATTGAAGGTTTCCCACGAATCAGCCATGCGACAAGCTTCCATAAGTGTGGGGGCTGTTTATCGTTAAGATATACAGCAAGGCCCTGGCACACATTGGGAAAGGTCTTCTAGCATGGTCCAATTGAAAAGATCCTCAAACGTCGTGCAGGCCAAGGAGTCGAACCAGCGCGTGCGGACTGGGTTTTGTGACATGCCCATTCCGTCCAAGACCAGCCGATTTCCTTGGCAAGACCTCGAACCGTTGTCTCCATTTTTCTGGGGTTATCTCGTAGGCCTTTGTAATGACTCTACGAACTTCTGCCATGTTACCTCTCTGGCTCTTCTCCAGTGAGCGAAGCGCTGCCTTGGCTTTTCCCTCCATATGCTTGGCTAGTATTAAGGCTCTCTCCATCTCCGTGGTGCTGTAATTATTGAAAAGAGCCTCGATCTCCTCCAGCCATGCTTCTGGCTCGTCCTCAGTCCACTTGGGGACTAGGGAATTGATGCTCGAAATTGGAGCGTTTGATGCAGCAGGTGTAGGACTGGAGGCTTGCTGTCTGGCCATAGCTTCGGCATTCTCCATTTTCGCTCTTTCCAGCTCGAGCTCTTTCTCCTTGAAGGCTAGCTCATGCTGTCTTCTTCTTTCTTCTCTTTCTCTTCTAATTGCCTTGCTCGGCTTCATACTCCGTTCTTCTTCATACCTCCTCTGCTCGGCTTCATACACCCTTCGTTCTTCTTCATACTTCCTCTGCTCAGCTTCATACTTCCTCTGCTCGAGTCTTTCTTCCTTCTCCCGCTGGCCAAGTCGTCCACTTGCTCCTTAACCCAGGTGGTAAGTTCCGAGCCGGTGAGACCTGCCAAGCCCCCCAGCCCCAGGGAGGTTTTATAATGCTCTGCTGCCATGGTTCTGGTGGGAAAGGGCGTCTAACCGGGTCGACTGGGCGTACTTGGGCAGCGAGGAAGTGTCTCTTCAATGACGTGGCACCCTTTCAAAAGGTGGCACTGTAGTTTGGGTGTGCCGTGTACAGGTTACACTGGTGGCACTCAGTATCCCTAGGCACTGGTGCAGGTTAGGTCCCAGAAGAACTTTCTCTTCTGTGTTCCCTTTTGTTTTCTTTTAGTGGCACTTATGGTGCACTTATGGTGCAATGTGTTCCTAGAGACCCTCTACTGGAGTCCAACTAGGCTATATGGAAGGAAAGGCACTCTACACCCCTGCAGAGTGCAACAATCGAATGAGAGAGAAAGGAAGGTAAAAGAGAGAGAGAGAGAGAGAGAGAGAGAGAGAGAGAGAGAGAGAGAGAGAGAGAGAAGCTATTCAAGTGATGACAGTGCTGCAAATTATTGGCACTGTGGAATAAAGTGAATTTGGGTTTTTTTTTTAAAGATCCTCGTGAGTGGCTGGTCCCAGTACCCAGTGCTAACCCCCTTCTTTTTCAGAGGGTGAAAAACTACTGTTTGCTTCTGTCTGGATAGCAGGCCTCACTCGTGACCGACAGTTTATCACTGTATTGTAATTACTCTTAACTTGTCCTCATCTATTGTGGGATAGAGGTGTTTCTTTTATTTGGTTTACTGTTTTGGAATTAATTAGCCTAGTGTCGGCCGTTCTTTCTTTGAAGAGGGTCACATACACTTAGGTTAGGAATGCTTACTTGAATGACGAGAGAGAGAGAGAGAGATAGAGAGAGAGAGATTTTCAATCAGCTAATTTCTTGCTGCTTGAGAACATGTAAAGCAAAGATCTTATAAATGCACAATGGCATGTATCTTAATAAAATCAGATAGATATACGTTGTCTTGGCTTCCTTAGGGATTGCTTTATTATCGTAATTTTCCTGGGAGCCGACGTCACAAGACTTTTTAGCGTAAAATTTTAAATTTTTTTATATGATTTTTACAGCATGTATTTGCATAGGAACTTGTTATGGTATTACTCCTAACTAAGGCCTATCTTTCCCTGCCTAAATTATCTTTTGGTTTTGTCTATCAAAGTCTGTCTAGCTAAGATATTGCGAGGTGGGTTTACTACGCCAACGAAAGTAGACCCAAAAGTGGTTGGAACTTGGAAGCAGAGTCGAGGTCACAATAACAAGGTCTTTAAGATGGCGGCCAAGTCCCGTTAGGCCTAAATTTCAAAACCTTGGGCGGCGCGACAACATCAAATGACGGTTCTCTCACAAACAGTTCGAACAATTTCAAAACAACCGCGCGAACACGGCGGAGGAATCCAAGATGGCGGGTATTTTCTTTTTAGCACAAATTCAAACAACGAACGAAACAAATGCAGGTATCCAGATTTTACTTTAAATATACCAATCATGCATAGCGTTTTACGTTACGGATGGAAAACTAAATTACCAAACAACTTTGTGTCTTTTGTTATCGTATTCTCACCCGGACATTAAACAAAAGAATGAAAAAAAATGCTGGCCTACCAGCGTGAATTTACGTTGCTGCACGGTACATTTTATTGTAAAATTACTATTTCCGTTCGTTTGCTATTTTACTGACACGGTTTTACCTGATTCCCGCTATATGAACCACGACGATCGGAATTGCCGACGCGATTAGTACATTACTTTTCTCGGCCTTAAGATACGTTATGGACGACTTAACTCGAATGCTCCGAACACAGTAAAAGTGCCATTCATAAATTATGTCTCTCGTTATAAATTATGTCTCACTCTGTTTCTACACCCTTCCTACCTATGCTAATTCTCGCTACACTTTTTATTATAACTATTCTCTTGACTGCTTATTATTATGCCTGGTTCCTTGTTTGGAAGAATGAAATGGAGTTCGATATCTGACTTTTATTTTTTGGAATTAGTGTAATTTAATATCCTTTTCTCCAGATTCTTTCTCTAAAATTTACTTTAGATTCTACACAAGGTCGCCACTGTTACGTGTGTGTCTTGGCTGATCATGTATTATTCAATTTACGTAATTTTTACGGCCCTGCAGACCAAGAATACACGTAATCTGCCACTTGAAGCCAAAAGTTAACCTCAAAGACAGTCGTTAATTAGCCAAAGGTCGCCAGTTAAGGGTAATTAACCTTAACAAGAATATTTGAGATGAATTTGATTTTAAACGCAACGGTTCTTCCAAACATTCGACGCTAGGCATAAAAAGCATCGAGACTTAAAACTGTGTTGCTTACCCTAACCTAGGTATTTACTGGAATAACGGGGTTGAAGCTAACAATATAATAATTTGGCTTAATCTAGACTTCGTAAACACTTTACCCTAAGTGGTGGTTGAAGGAAGAAAACAAAGAAAATGTGAAACACAGAAGGAGTACTAGTCAATCGACGAAGCTTCAACAAGAATCGGACTTTACCGAATGTCGAAGTCGCTGCGCAAACGAGGGACCTCAGGAGTCGATTCTGGCAGTCTCCCAATTCACTAATTAAGATAGACGTAGGAGTAAAAGTAATAAAGAACAAAGAATATCGTTCGGCACGCACGCAGCGTCACCCTGGTTCAGTGACCGCTGACATTCTCTGACCGACCTCGCCGCCTTCCCGCCAGATGAGGTGGCCTCTGACATACCGCCCGGCAATCCGACCTTGACAAAGGCATCGCCGAATGCATAGAATAAATAGCTTAAGGGCCACCATAACTAGGGGTCATTGAGTGTAAACCCTCTCTGAGGCTTAGGTCCCTAATGCCCTAGCATATTCTGTTTTAAAACTGCCCAGCCTATGCGCAGCGCCATTTGTCTACTGCTGTGATTGTTATTTTGAATTGTCTAGCCTACCAAGGGGCAGAGATGTTCTCTGTTGAGGTCAATCTGACTAATATTCCTACACCTAAATACATCGAGGGCGAACAGCAGTAATATTTAAAAAAGAAAAATATTTAAAAGAAATATATATATATATATAAATATATATATATATATATATATATATATATATATATATATATATATATATGTGTGTGTGTGTGTGTGTGTGTGTGTCTATGTGTATATATATAATATATATATATATATATATATATATATATATATATATATATATATATATATATATATATATATATATATATATATATATATATATATATATATATATATATATATATATATATATATATATATATATATATATATATATATATATATATATATATATATATATATATATATATATATATATATATATATATATATATATATATATATATATATATATATATTCACATATATGTATGTAAAAATATATTTCAGTCTTACGCATCATTGCTTAGTGTAACATGCAAATAAAATTCCCAATAGTTCACATTACTGATTAGATACAGCGTACTGTACGCTTAAACTGATCCGGGTTCAAATTATGATGACCTGACTTCTCTCGGAGCATCACAATCTCTCACAATTGCCAGAACGTTACCCATTCACGTATGTCTTCTTCATAGCTTCCTGTGATATATCGTGGTTAACTGTCTTATATACCTGTCTAAAATCTTCCATCTTATTTTCCTCAATCTTCTCCTAACAGTTGATTCACAGTGCAACTGCTTTGAGGTTTTCCTCCTGTTACACCTTTCAAACCTGTAACTGTCAATTTCCGTTTCAGTACTGAATGATCTCATAGGTCCCAGTGCGTGGCCTTTGGCCTCAATTCTGTATTCAGTTTAATTCAGTTCTTGGCCTTTCACGTATACGGCATTACGAAATCCACTTTTTTTAAATACTTTCAGTAGGATTATTCCTGTGTATTACAGAATTGTTTTTTGTATAATGCTAAGCCTTTGTTTATTTATGTTAAGGTAATTTTAGGAGAAGAGGCTAATAAGTTGTTGCATTTAAACTAACGTAATTCACGATACGTGTTCATTATTTAGCACTTATACACCTATGAAAAAAATTTAACATCTTACACTTATACATTTTTTTTTAACATTATACACTTATGACCACAAATTTAACATCATGCACCCATGAAAAAAAATTAAACATTATACACCTCTGACCAAAAAATTTAACATCATACACCTATGAAAATTTTATTAAACATTATACACCTCGGACCAAAAAATGAACATCATGCACCTACGACAGAAAAAAAATTTAACATTATACACCTATGACCAAAAAATTAACATTATACACCTATGACAGAAACAATTTAACATCCGGTTTCTGACAAGATATATAAAATTACTAACACTTCTTGTATATTTTCTGGATCTGTATGTAAGAGATTTAATATAAAAAAACTCTTCACTTACTGTCACAAACTACGATTAGTTGAAATATATGAATTTACTTCATAAAATCACCATAACAGTCTTGGTATGTTACGTTTTTTTGAAATCTGTCTTGAAAATCCTAGAATGTATAAAGTAGTTCTAGGTATTTCGACTCCCAGAACTTTGACCCCGGTAATTTCACTCCCGGTATTTTAACTCCCAGAAGTTTGACCCCGGTATTTTGACTCCCAGAACCTTGACCCCGGTAATTTCACTCCCGGTATTTTGACTTCCAGAACTTTGACCCCAGTAATTTCACTCCCGGTATTTTGACTCCCAGAACCTTGACCCCGGTAATTCCACTCCCGGTATTTTGACTCCCAGAACCTTGACCCCGGTAATTCCACTCCCGGTATTTTGACTCCCAGAACTTTGACACCCAAAATAAAAAACAAATATCCTATTTAGGAAGCATATTTTTTTAAATAGCTTAGGGCAATTATCGTGTTTAGGAAATGGAAATTATATAACTTGATTGTTTCATAAGCTGGAGGCGTAGTTTACATATTTTTTTTTTATATTTAAGTATATCAGTAACATTTAGCTGTTAAATCCGACTTCCTGGCGGTATAAAGACATTTTTTTGTAACCGCGTCTCGTACCATTTAGACAGAGAAAAGACTGAGAAAAGAGCACTATTTATAATAATTGTGTAAGGCTCACTCTCAAGTCATTAGGGACACTAAAAATGTTTTATCTCAAACAGTACTTTAACAAGACTACGTACGGTCACATATCAAGAATCATACTGTAGGTTTGTTCAAAGGATTTATTCTAAATAAAGACTGGAAATTGGAGTATCATTAATATAAATAGGCGTGCTTTGCAACTCTTCACTTTACACTTCCAATAAATTTTTGGCCAATCAGCGCTTGTTTCCTGCCTTTCGTAAATGCAGTTTAAGTCATCTACGAGTTTCTTTCCACCACGGGTGCTCTGAATGGTACGAGACGTGAGACGTGCTTATAAAAAATGTCGGATCACGTTAAGATTAGCGAACCCACTCGCAGCAGGATTCGCTATTCTTTACAAGAAGATTATTGGGTTCGTTATTCTTTGAATGGGAATAATCGGGTTCGCTGTTCTAGACATGAACACTTCGGTACCAGACATTTGGTCCCCCCAGGGGCTAGTACTAAACAAGGCGAAATACATTTGACTCCTTCCCTGGGGCTAGTACTAAACACGACGAAACAGCGTAGATGAATCGCTGTTTCGCCGTGTTTAGTACTAGCCCTCGGAGTTCGGACCGGAAGGGGTTAGCCATTCTTTACACTGGGATAATTGGGTTCGCTGTACTTGACATGGAGATGTTGGGTTCGCTAATCTTGACAACACCTCTAGGAGCTCGGATGCAACTGCTAAATGTTACTGATATACTTGAATAAAAAAAATATGTAAACTACACCTTCAACTTATGAAACAATCAAATTATGTAATTTCCATCTCCTAAACAAGGTAATTCCCCTAAATTATTTTTAATAATATGCTTCCTAAATAGGATATTTTGTTGATTTTGGGATTTCAGTTTACCAGGAGTGAAATTACCAGGGGTCAAAACCCAGGAGTCTACTGTACATACTGGCCACTGTATAAAGTGTTTATTTGACTCAAATTAGAAATACCAAAAAAACTTCTTCCTTAGCTATGCAAGGAGGTTCAGTAGGTAAGGTCATAGTATGAAAACGTCTTGGGTGATACTTGTGCTTTTGTTGTGGCTGCCACATTGCTCATATTTCTCCTACTTTGGCCCCCCATCGCTTTGACATTGGTCGAGATCCTTTTCATTAAATATTGCAGAATTTATAATTAATTTTAATCAGGTTGGTCGAGATCTATTTCTTTAAATGTTGCAGAATTTGTCATTAATTTTAATCATGTTATAATATATATATATATATATATATATATATATATATATATATATATATATATATATATATATATATATATATATATATATATATATATTCTTGCTCACAGATTTTAATGAAATTAAAAACGGTACATAACAAAATAAAAATAATAGCGTTGCAAAGAAAAAGTTCATAAACAGAATAGATAAGAGATCAGATATACAAAATTAAACGAGAAAAATATTCATACCTTAAAGTATATCTCGAGAAAAAATATTCATATCTTAAAGTATATCTCGAAGATTATCTTGTGCGAATATCCTTTTTGTAATACGAGGATTGTCTCTTTCGAAAGACTATGCTCACTGTGAACGAGTCTGTGAAAGAAATACCTCCAAAATATATTCCCATTCAGTAAAATGGTTTGCATTCAAGATGGTTTGCGTTCTGCTTGCTTGTTTGTGTGACCTCAACAAAAACCGTACCGACTTGAGATGACTGACTTGTGTTTTTATACCACATGGCACCAAAAAAAAAAAAAAACTTGATGTTTACATCATAAAGCACCAAAAGAAAAAAAAACTTGTTCACATCATGAATTTGAAACTGCCTTTTTGAGTCACATCTTGTGTGCTTTTCAGAGGCATATTTGTTGGCGATTGTTTTGGCTTCTTTTCTTTCATTTTTTAATCTTATATAATTTTTTTATTATTGATTTTCACGAGAGGAGCCTTTACTGTTTATCTAAGCATTTCTCAGTTAGCTTTGTTGAGTTCGTTTTTTTATGACCGTGGCTTTTTCGTCAGTGTTTGGATTTATAACTTTTTCTCTAGGAATTTTAAGATAATTTTAGGCGTTTTTATAATTTTTTTAATGATGTAGAATAATTTTTTTTCGATGTTTCAGGGTCTGATTATGCTTTGATTTTAAACTATCGTTTTAAATGGCAATGTTTTGCAACAACTTTTCCTTGAAGTTTATATAATATATGCTTTCATATAAAATGAACCAGTATTTCATAATATATGCTTTCATATAAAATGAACCAGTATTTCATATTTCACATATAACAGTTTTTGGTTTTGTTTTGATTGCTTTTCAAGATATTTATACTACTACATTTGTGTAAGCACAATTGAAATTGAATGTTAAACATCACTTGCACCCCCTGACACAAACAAATTTTTGTGTCGTATTGCACTAAATCTTACAGTTTCGAGTTTTCCACGAGTGACCATATTTTTGTGTTTGAAGGAGAAACTGCCAAGGATGTTGTTTTAAAGCCTGTGGTCAACTGAAGCCTGTTTTTTTTGTTTTTGTTTTTTTCAGAAAATCAGGTAATTTTTGAGATGATTCAAATGAAACATATCAGTAGGCTATTAAATCCGAGAACACGGAGAAATCCCCGGAGAAATCATACAGAAATGACTTACATTTTCGGCCGAATTTTCTGAGTAGAATAAAAAGAGAGGGAAGAAGTGAATCAGTTTATCTTAGTGTTATGAAGATACGATCGAGGAAATTATTCAGAAGGAAGTTAATATGTACCGAGAAGGTGTCACATGAAGATGACATACGGGATACAAGGTGACAGATACGAGGCCTTGTTAAATTCTTGAAAAAATACCTTAGATTCTTCCCACGTATTCTGCTCATTGTTAGTGTAGTGGCTTAATCCCTTTGCTACCTGGTATCTGATACGATGTAGATCACATTCATGTATATCTCACTGATACTAATCAGTGTTTAGATCCGTAAATGTGAAGTGAAATATGGCTTTTGAAATGCCCCTGTGTCGCATATTCTAGTGTATTCACTTCCCCACCAACGTCTGTACATAGTTTGATATTTACGTCATTTGTGTATGGCGATGTCTGATTTTCTTATTTACATATTCGTTCCCACATAATTGTTATCAGTGTTGTTATTATTATTGTTGTTGTGGTTGGTAATCTTGATGGTGTTTTTGTTGCCGTAAGCGTTTGTGCTGATGTGTGTAGAGAAACAAATCCACAGTTTTGAATATGGGTACATATGTTAAAAAATAAATCACTACAGAGAGCTTTTGAACAGATTCCCGAAAGCTCAGATTCCAGAAAACTCAGATTCCCGAAACCTCAGATTCCCGAAAGCTCTCTGTAGGAATTTATTTTCGAATATGTGTACCCTTACGTAGGTGGATTTGCCTCTCCGTTTCTGACTCTCGCCGCTGATTTATATGTTTATTTTATCTCTGGCAGTTCTCAGCTGTACCAAACCAGTATACCTTGAAACTTACCCTCCATTACTGTGACCTTGAAATTAAGGCATTTCTAATTACTGTGACCTTGAAATCAATGCATTTCTGATTACTGTGACCTTGCAATTAATGTATTTCCTAATTACTGTGACCTTGAAATTAATGTATTTCTAATTACTGTGACTTTGAAATTAATGCATTTCCTAGTTATGGTGACCTTGAAATTAATGCATTTCTAATTACCTTGACCTTGAAATTAATGCATTTCCTAATTACTGTGGCCTGAAATTAATGCATTTCTAATTACAGTGACCTTGAAATTAATGCATTTCTAATTGCTGTGACCTTGAAATTAATGCATTTATAATTACTGTGACCTTGAAATTAATGCATTTCTAACCCTGCAGAACTGACTCCAACTATACCACCGGAACTGCAAGAACTCTACTCCCTCTACCAGATGGAACTGCAGTACACCAACAACGACAGAGATGTCAAATACATGAACGACATCAACCAACTCTTGAGAGTGAGTTTTGGTTCCTCTAGATCGGAGTTGTAAGAGTTATGATGTCCATGAGTTAATGATTGATGAATCTAGGTGAGAAGGTGAGAGAGTTTTGAGGAATATAGGTGAGAGAGGTTTGATAAATCTAGGTGAGAGAGATTTGAGGAATCTAGGTGAGAGAGGTTTGATGGATCTAGGTGAGAGAGGTTTGAGGAATATAGGTGAGAGAGGTTTTGAGGAATCTAGGTGAGAGGTTTGATGGATCTAGGTGAGAGCAGTTTGATTAATCTAGGTGAGAGAGGTTTGAGGAATCTAGGTGTAGGTGAGAGAGGTTTGAGGAATCTAGGTGTAGGTGAGAGAGGTTTGAGGAATCTAGGTGAGAGAGGTTTGAGGAATCTAGGTGTAGGTGAGAGAGGTTTTGAGGAATCTAGGTGAGAGAGGCTTGAGGAATCTAGGTGAGAGAGGTTCCATGAATCTAGGTGAGAGAGGTTTGATGCATCTAGGTGAGAGAAGTTGGATGAATCTAGGTGAGAGATCTAGGTTTGAGGAATCTGGGTGAGAGAGGTTTGAGGAATCTAGGTGTAGGTGAGAGAGGTTTGAGGAATCTAGGTGAGAGAGAGGTTTGAGGAATCTAGGTGAGAGGGTTTGAGGAATCTGGGTGAGAGAGGTTTGAGGAATCTAGGTGAGAGAGGTTTGAGGAATCTAGGTGTAGGTGAGAGAGGTTTGAGGAATCTAGGTGAGAGACGTTTGAGGAATCTAGGTGAGAAACGTTTGAGGAATCTAGGTGAGAGAGAGGTTTGAGGAATCTAGGTGTGATGTCCATGAGTTAATGATTGATGAATCTAGGTGAGAGAGGTTTGAGGAATCTAGGTGAGAGAGAGGTTTGAGGAATCTAGGTGTGATGTCCATGAGTTAATGATTGATGAATCTAGGTGAGAGAGGCTTGAGGAATCTAGGTGAGAGAGAGGTTTGAGGAATCTAGGTGAGAGAGGTTTGATATGCGTGATGAAACCTCGATATCGCCGAAGAAACTTCCACGTATTTTTTACTTGTTTCGTGAAGATTGGAGTTATTTTTAATTGTTTATTTTGTCTTCCTTTCAGTCGTCGTCCATGCAGTCGCTTAGGGCACCTTTGTATGAAAGACTTCCTCCCATCAACAGCGCCAAGTGATTATCGTTTCTTTTTCAATTCTCACTTTTTAATACTGGTTGAAATTGAAGAATCTTTGGTCTTAAATGCCACAAAATAATTCTATTTTTTATATATATAGTTAAACGTATTTTGAATTGTATTGAAAAGTTATCCATTTACTGTATATTCTCTCCCATCATTATGTTATCCTGGGAATTATTCTACGTAAAGCCGATTGGTTAATACTTTGCTGAGGATTGTTTAAGTTTTTACTGTAATGCCCCTTTAATAGCGCCATACCTCATTTAGAATCAGTGTCACCATAATAACCAACAGATTCCGTTATTCCAAAACCTTGAAGTTCAAGAGATATTCGATAATTATTAATGCAAAACTTATTTTAAAAAGTTAGACTTTTAGAGAAAATCTCAGAGAATAAAGTATTAGGGTCCTGATTTGATTTAGAATTCTAGAAGTGTACAGTGCTTCCAGACTAGTATGCATTTATAACATTTAGATGTCTCAATAAGTTATGTAGTTACTTAGCTGTATGTGACATTCCCTTCCAAGTTAAATTATTTATGTAGCTTCAGTAACTTATGTCACATTCCCTTCCAAGTTAAATTATTTATGTAGCAGTAAAGATGAAAATGTAAGCTTGTGTCAGTTGACCAAATAGCATAGTCCCCTTCTAAATGAAAACATTTCGCAATTTGTTAGATATTTAATTGGTTTCTTAAAACAAGATTGAACATCTAGGCCTCTTTTCTACAGCAACAGAGAACCGGAGAAACTCTTCGACAAGCTTCAACGTCGGCACAGTTTTGGCGACGAAAGGAGACCTGAGAGCGTCTTGAGCCTCCGAAGTCCCCTGAGGTAGGTCCACTGCAAATAACAGTGGAAGCTACTGCCTTGCAGTCTTACTTTTTAGTTAAAGGCTATGTCCACTGCCAATAACTGTGGAAGCTGCTGCCTTGCAGGTTTACTCTTTAGTAAAAGGTTATGTCCACTGCAGTTTTCATTAACTTTTCAAATAACTGTTTTTGTGCTGCTGCCTTGCAGTCTTACTTTTTAGTCAAAGGCTAGGTCCACTGCAAATCACTGTGGAAGCTGCTGCCAAATCAGTCTTACTTTTTAGTCAAAGGCTATGTCCACTGCAAATAACTGTGGAAGCTGCTGCCTTGCAGTCTTACATTTTAGTCAAAGGCTATGTCCAATGCAAATAACTGTGGAAGCTGCTGCCTTGCAGTCTTACTTTTTAGTCAAAGGCTATGTCCACTGCAAATAACTGTGGAAGCTGCTGCCTTGCAGTCTTACTTTTTAGTCAAAGGCTAGGTCCACTGCAAATCACTGTGGAAGCTGCTGCCTTGCAGTCTTACTTTTTAGTCAAAGGCTAGGTCCACTGCAAATAACTGTGGAAGCTGCTGCCTTGCAGTCTTACATTTTAGTCAAAGGCTATGTCCAATGCAAATAACTGTGGAAGCTGCTGCCTTACAGTCTTACTTTTTAGTCAAAGGCTAGGTCCACTGCAAATAACTGTGGAAGCTGCTGCCTTGCAGTATTACTTTTTGGTCAAAGGGTAGGTCCACAGACGATAACTGTGGAAGCTTCTGCCTTGCAGTCTTACTCTTTAGTAAAAGGCTAGGTCCACTGCAAATAAATGTGGAAGCTGCAGCCTTGCAGTCTTACTTTTTAGTCCAAGGCTATGTCCACTGCCAAAAACTGTGGATGCTGCTGCCTTGCAGTCTTACTTTTTAGTCAAAGGCTAGGTCCACTGCCAATAACTGTGGAAGCTGCAGCCTTGCAGTCTTATTTTTTAGTCAAAAGCTAGGTCCACTGGCAAATAAAAATTATGAAGCTGCTGCCTAAATGCAGCCTTACTTTTTAGTCAAAGGCTAGGGTCCACTGCCAATAACTGTGGAAGCTGCTGCCTTGCAGTCTTACTCTTTAGTCAAAGGCTAGGTCCACTGCCAATAACTGTGGAAGCTGCAGCCTTGCAGTCTTATTTTTTAGTCAAAAGCTAGGTCCACTGGCAATAACTTTGGAAGCTGCTGCCGTGCAGCCTTACTTTTTAGTCAAAGGCTAGGTCCACTGCCAATAACTGTGGAAGCTGCTGCCTTGCAGTCTTACTCTTTAGTCAAAGGCTAGGTCCACTGCCAATAACTGTGGAAGCTGCAGCCTTGCAGTCTTATTTTTTAGTCAAAAGCTAGGTCCACTGGCAATAACTTTTAGTAAGAAGCTGCTGCCCAATTCTTTTCGCAGCCTTACTTTTTAGTCAAAGGCTAGGTCCACTGCCAATAACTGTGGAAGCTGCTGCCTTGCAGTCTTACTCTTTAGTCAAAGGCTAGGTCCACTGCCAATAACTGAGGAATTGCTGCCTTGCAGATGGACTTTTTAGTCAAACGCTACGTCCACTGCCAGTAACTGTGGAACCTGCTGCCTTGCAGTCTTACTTCTTAGTCAAAGGCTACGTCCACTGCCAATAACTGTGGAAGCTGCTGCCTTGCAGTCTTACTTTTTTGTCAAAGGCTAGGTCCACTACCAATAACAGTGGAAGCTGCTGCCTTGCAGTCTTACTCTTTAGTAATAGGCTAGGTCCACTGCAAATAACTGTGGAAGCTGCTGCCTTGCAGTCTTACTTTTTAGTCAAAGGCTTGGTCGACAGCCAATAACTGTGGAAACTGCTGTCTAGCAGTCTTACTTTTTAGTCAAAGGCTACGTCCACACCCTATAACTGTGGAAACTACTGCCTAGCAGTATTACTTTTTACTCAAAGGCTAGGTCGACAGCCAATAACTGTGGAAGCTGCTGCCTTGCAGTCTTGCTTTTTAGTCAAAGGCTAGGTCCACAGCCAATAGCTGCGGAAGCTACTGCCTTGCAGTCTTACTTTTTAGTCAAAGGCTAGGTCCACTGCCAATAACTGTGGAAGCTGCTGCCTTGTAGGCTTACTTTTTAGTCAAAGGCTAGGTCCACAGCCAATAGCTGTGGAAGCTGCTGACTTGTAGTCGTAATTTTTACTCAAAGGCTAGGTCCACAGCCAATGACTGTGGAAACTGCTAGCTTGCAGTCTTACTTTTTAGTCAAAGGCTAGGCCCACAGCCAATAACTATGGAAGCGTCTGCCTTGCAGTCTTACTTTTTAGTAAAAGGATTGGACCACTGCAAATAACTTTGGAAGCTGCTGCCTTACAGTCTTACTTTTTAGTCAAAGGCTACGTCCACTGCCAGTAATTGTGGAAGCTGCTGCCTTGCAGTCTTACTTCTTAGTCAAAGGCTACGTCCACTGCCAGTAACTGTGGAAGCTGCTGCCTTGAAGTTTGACTTTTTAGACAAAGGCTAGGTCCACTGCCAGTATCTGTGGAAGCTGCTGCCTTGCAGTCTTACTTTTTAGTCAAAGGCTACGTCCACTGCCAATAACCGCGGAAGCTGCTGCCTTGTGGTCTTACTTTTAGGGTTAGGTCCACTGCCAATAACTGCTGAAGCTGCCTGCAGTCTTGCTTTTAGTCAAAGCTAGGTCCACTGCCAGTCTGGTGAGGCTGCTGCCTTAGTAAAAGGCTAGATCCACTGCCAATAACTGTGGAAGCTGCTGCCTTGCACTCTTACTTTTTAGTCAAAGGCTAGGTCCACTGCAAATAACTGTGGAAGCTGCTGCCTTGCTGTCTTACTTTTTAGTCAAATGCTAGGTCCACTGCCAATAACTGTGGAGGCTGCAGTCTTGCAGTCTTACTCTTTAGTAAAAGGCTATGTCCACTGGAAATAACTGTGGAAGCTGCTGCCTTGCAGTCTTACTCTTCAGTAGAAGGCTAGGTCCACTGCAAATAACCGTGGAAGGTGCTGCCTTGTGGTTTTACTTTTTAGTCAAAGGCTAGGTCCACTGTCAATAACTGTGGAAGCTGCTGCCTTGCAGTCTTACTTTTTAGTCAAGGCTCTAACTGTGAAGCTGCTGCCTTGCAGTCTTACTTTTTAGTCAAAGGCTAGGTCCACTGCCAATAACTGCTAACTGCTGCCTGGTCAGGTGCCAATAACTGCTGGGTTTTACTTACTTTTAGTCAAAGGCTAGGTCCACTGCAGTGGAAGCTGCTGCATTGCAGTCTTACTGTCAAAGGCTAGGTCCACTGCCAATAACTGTGGAAGGTGCTGCCTTGCAGTCTTTACTTTTAGTCAAAGGCTAGGTCCACTGCCAATAACTGTGGAAGCTGCTGCCTTGCAGTCTTACTTTTTAAACGGCTAGGTCCACTGCCAATAACTGCAGAAGCTGCTGCCTTGCAGTCTTACTTTTTAGTCAAAGTAGGTCCACAGCACTTACTCAAAGGTCCAAAATAACTGTGGAAGCTTACTCTTACTTTGGTCAAAGGCTCCACAGCCAATAACTTGTGGAAGCTGCTGCCTTGCAGCCTTACTTTTAGTCAAAGGCTAGGTCCACTGCAATAACTACAGGAACTGTTGCAGTCTTACTTTTTTGTCAAAGGCTAGGTCCACAGCTGCTAACCTTGCAGTCTTACTTTTTAGTCAAAGGCTAGGTCCACTGCCAATAACTGTGGAAGCTGCTGCCTTGCAGTCTTACTTTTTAGTCAAAGGCTAGGTCCACTTGCAGTCCACAGCCAATAACTGCTTTGCAGTCTTAAGTCAAAGGCTAGGTCCACTGCAAACTAACTGTGGAAGTCAAAGGCTGCTGCCTTGTGGTTCTTACTTTTTAGTCAAAGGCTAGGTCCACTGCAAATAACTTACTTTTTTAGTCACAGGCTAGCTAACTGGAAGCTGCTTCCTTGCAGTCTTATTTTTAGTCAAAGGCTGGTCCACTGCCAATAACTGTGGAAGCTGCTGCCTTGCAGTCTTACTTTTTAGTCAAAGGCTAGGTCCACTGCAAATAACTGTGGAAGCTGCTGCCTTGCAGTCTTACTTTTAGTCAAGGCTAGTCAAAACTGTAGGTCCACTGCAAACTAATAACTGTGGAAGCTGCTGCCTTGCAGTCTTACTTTTTTAGTCAAGGCTAGGTCCACTGCCAATAACTGAGGAAGCTGCTGCCTTGAAGTCTTACTTTTTAGTCAAAGGCTAGGTCCACTGCCAATAACTGTGGAAGCTGCTGCCTTGCAGTCTTACTTTTAGTCAAAGGCTAAGTCTTACTTTTAGTCAAAGGCTAGGTCCACTGCAAATAACTGTGAAGCTGCTGCCTTGCAGTCTTACTTTTTAGTCAAAGGCCACTGCCATAACTTTGAAGCTGCTGCCTTGCAGTCTTACTTTTTAGTCAAAGGCTATGTCCAATGCAAATAACTGTGGAAGCTGCTGCCTTGCAGTCTTACTTTTTAGTCAAAGGCTAGGTCCACTGCAAATAACTGTGTGCCACTTGCAGTCTTAAGTAACTGGTCCACTGCAAATAACTGTGGAAGCTGCTGCCTTGCAGTCTTACTTTTTAGTCAAAAGGCTAGGTCCACTGCAAATAACTGTGGAAGCTGCTGCCTTGCAGTCTTACTTTTAGTCAAAGGCTAGGTCCACTGCCAATAACTGTGAAGCTGCTGCCTTGCAGTCTTACTTTTTAGTCAAAGGCTCCACTGCCAATAACTGTGGAAGCTGCTGCCTTGCAGTCTTACTTTTTAGTCAAAGGCTAGGTCCACTGCAAATAACTGTGGAAGCTGCTGCCTTGCAGTCTTACTTTTTAGTCAAAGGCTAGGTCCACTGCCAATAACTGTGGAAGCTGCTGCCTTGCAGTCTTACTCTTTAGTCAAAGGCTAGGTCCACTGCCAATAACTGTGGAAGCTGCTGCCTTGCAGTCTTACTTTTTAGTCAAAGGCTAGGTCCACTGCAAATAACTGTGGAAGCTGCTGCAGTCTTACACTTTAGTCAAAAGCTAGGTCCACTGCAAATAACTGTGGAAGCTGCTGCCTTGCAGTCTTACTTTTTAGTCAAAGGCTAGGTCCACTGCCAATAACTGTGTGCTGCCTTGCAGTCTTACTTTTTAGTCAAAGGCTAGGTCCACTGCAAATAACTGTGGAAGCTGCTGCCTTGCAGTCTTACTTTTTAGTCTTGCAGGCACTGCCAATAACTGGAAGCTGCTTATAGTCTTACTTTTAAGTCAAAAGCTAGGTCCACTGCCAATAACTGTGAAGCTGCTGCCTTGCAGTCTTACTTTTTAGTCAAAGGCTACCAATGTCCACTGCAAATAACTGTGGAAGCTGCTGCCTTGCAGTCTTACTTTTTAGTCAAAGGCTAGGTCAGTCTGCTGCCTTGCAGTCTTACTTTTTGTCAAACGCTACGTCCACTGCAAATAACTGTGGAACTGCTGCCTTGCAGTCTTACTTTTTAGCAAAAGGCTAGGTACACTGCCAATAACTGTGGAAGCTGCTGCCTTGCAGTCTTGCTTTTTGTCAAAGGCTAGGTCCACTGCCAATAACAGTGGAAACTGCTGCCTTGCAGTCTTGCTTTTTAGCAAAAGGCTAGGTCCACTGCCAATAACTGTGGAAGCTGCTGCCTTGCAGTCTTACTTTTTAGTCAAAGGCTAGGTCCACTGCCAATAACTGTGGAAGCTGCTGCCTTGCAGTCTTACTTTTTTAGTCAAAGGCTAGGTCCACAGCCAATAACTGTGGAAGCTGCTGCCTTGCAGTCTTACTTTTTTGTCAAAGGCTAGATCCACTGCAAATAACTGTGGAAGCTGCTGCCTTGCAGTCTTACTTTTTAGTCAAAGGCTATGTCCACAGCAAATAACTGTGTGGAAGCTGCTGCCTTGCAGTCTTACTTTTAGTCAAAGGCTAGCCACAGCAAATAACTGTGGAAGCTGCTGCCTTGCAGTCTTACTTTTTAGTCAAAGGCTAGGTCCACTGCCAATAACTGTGGAAGCTGCTGCCTTGCAGTCTTACTTTTTAGTCAAAGGCTGCCACTGCCAATAACTGTGGGAAGCTGCTGCCTTGCAGTCTTACTTTAGTCAAAGGCTAGGTCCACTGCCAATAACTGTGGAAGCTGCTGCCTTGGCAACTTTTTAGTCAAAGGCTATGTCCACTGCAAATGGGACCCAGTCAATAACTATTAGCAAAGGCTAGGTCCACAGCCAATAACTGGGAAGCTGCTGCCTTGCAGTCTTACTTTTTTAGTCAAAGGCTAGGTCCACTGCAAATAACTGTGGAAGCTGCTGCCTTGCAGTCTTACTTTTTAGTCAAAGGCTAGGTCCACTGCCAATAACTGTGGAAGCTGCTGCCTTGCAGTCTTACTTTTTAGTCAAAGGCTAGGTCCACTGCCAATAACTGTGGAAGCTGCTGCCTTGCAGTCTTACTTTTTAGTCAAAGGCTAGGTCCACTGCCAATAACTGTGGAAGCTGCTGCCTTGCAGTCTTACTTTTTAGTCAAAGGCTAGGTCCACTGCCAATAACTGTGGAAGCTGCTGCCTTGCAGTCTTACTTTTTAGTCAAAGGCTACGTCCACTGCCAATAACTGTGGAAGCTGCTGCCTTGCAGTCTTACTTTTTAGTCAAAGGCTAGGTCCACTGCCAATAACTGTGGAAGCTGCTGCCTTGCAGTCTTACTTTTTAGTCAAAGGCTAGGTCCACTGCCAATAACTGTGGAAGCTGCTGCTTGCAGTCTTACTTTTTAGTCAAAGGCTAGGTCCACACTGCCAATAACTGTGGGAAGCTGCTGCCTTGCAGTCTTACTTTTTAGTCAAAGGCTAGGTCCACTGCCAAATAACTGTGGAAGCTGCTGCCTTGCAGTCTTACTTTTTAGTCAAAGGCTAGGTCCACTGCCAATAACTGTGGAAGCTGCTGCCTTGCAGTCTTACTTTTTAGTAAAGATGGGTCCACTGCCAATAACTGTGGAAGCTGCTGCCTTGCAGTCTTACTTTTTAGTCAAAGGCTAGGTCCACTGCCAATAACTGTGAAGCTGCTGCCTTGCAGTCTTACTTTTTAGTCAAAGGCTAGGTCCACTGCCAAATAACTGTGGAAGCTGCTGCCTTGCAGTCTTACTTTTTAGTCAAAGGCTGCCACTGCAATAACTGCAGGAAGCTGCTTACTTACTTTTTAGTCAAAGGCTAGGTCCACTGCCAATAACTGTGGAAGCTGCTGCCTACTTCTTAGTCAGTCTTACTTTTTAGTCAAAGGCTGGTCCACTGCCAAATAACTGTGGAAGCTGCTGCCTTGCAGTCTTACTTTTTAGTCAAAGGCTAGGTCCACTGCCAATAACTGTGGAAGCTGCTGCCTTGTGGTCTTACTTTTTAGTCAAAGGCTAGGTCCACAACCAATAACTGTGGAAGCTCTGCCTTGCAGTCTTACTTTTTAGTCAAAGGCTAGGTCCACTGCAAATAACTGTGGAAGCTGCTGCCTTGCAGTCTTACTTTTTAGTCAAAGGCTAGGTCCACTGCCAATAACTGTGGAAGCTGCTGCCTTGCAGTCTTACTTTTTATTCAAAGCTGGTCCACTGCCAATAACTGTGGAAGCTGCTGCCTTGCAGTCTTACTTTTGGTCAGAGCCAGGTCCACAGACGATAACTGTGGAAGAGCTGCCTTGCAGTCTTACTTTTTAGTCAAAGGCTGGGTCCACTGCCAATAACTCAAGGAAGCTGCTGCCTTGCAGTCTTACTTTTTAGTCAAAGGCTAGGTCCACAGCCAATAACTGTAACTGCCAATAACTGGGAAGCTGCTGCCTTGCAGTCTTACTTTTAGTCAAAGGTCCACTGCCAATAACTGTGGAACTGCTGCCTTGCAGTCTAACTGTGGCTATGTCCACTGCCAATAACTGCTGCTGCCTTGCAGTCTTACTTTTAGTCAAAGGCTAGGTCCACTGCCAATAATAACTGTTGGATGCTGCTGCCTTGCAGTCTTACTTTTTTTAGTCAAAGGCTGGTCCACTGCCTAACTGTGGAAGCTGCTGCCTTGCAGTCTTACTTTTTAGTCAAAGGCTAGGTCCACTGCCAATAACTGTGGAAGCTGCTGCCTTGCAGTCTTACTTTTTTGTAGTCAAAGTAAAACTGTGGCTGCTGGTCCACAAAAGGCTAGGTCCACTGATATAACTGTGGAAGCTGTCTTGCAGTCTGACTTTTAGTCAAAGGCTAGGTCCACTGCCAATAACTGTGGAAGCCTGCCTTGCAGTCTTACTTTTTAGTCAAAGGCTAGGTCCACTGCCAATAACTGTGGAAGCTGCTGCCTTGCAGTCTTACTTTTTTGTTAAAGGCTAGGTCCACTGCCAATAACTGTGGAATTGCTGCCTTGCAGATGGACTTTTTAGTAAAAGGCTAGGTCCACTGCCAATAACTGTGGAAGCTGCTGCCTTGCAGTCTTACTTTTTAGTCAAAGGCTAGGTCCACTGCCAATAACTGTGGAAGCTGCTGCCTTGCAGTCTTACTTTTTAGTCAAAGGCTAGGTCCACTGCAAATAACTGTGGAAGCTGCTGCCTTGCAGTCTTACTTTTTAGTTAACTGCCAATAACTGGCTTATGCCTTAGAGTCTTACTTTAGTCAAAACGGCTATCCACTGCCAATAACTGTGGAAGCTGCTGCCTTGCAGTCTTACTTTTAGTCAAAGGCTAGACTGCCAATAACTGTGGAAGCTGCTTTGCAGTCTTACTTTTTGGTCAAAGGCTAGGTCCACAAACAATAACTGTGCAAGCTGCAGCCTTGCAGTCAAACTTTTCAGTCAAAGGCTAAGTCCACTGCCAATAACTGTGGAAGCTGCTGCCTTGCAGTCTTACTTTTTAGTCAAAGGCTAGGTCCACTGCCAATAACTGTGAATGCTGCTGCCTTGCAGTCTTATTTTTTAGTCAAAGGCTAGGTCCACTGACAATAACTGTGGAAGCTGCAGCCTTGCAGTCTTACTTTTTAGTCAAAGGCTAGGTCCACTGCAAATAACTGTGGAAGCTGCTGCCTTGCAGTCTTACTTTTTAGTCAAAACTAGGTCCACTGCCAATAACTGTCCACTTACTTTTAGTCAAAAGGCTAACAACCAATAACTGTGGAAGCTGCTGCCTTAGCAGTCTTACTTTAGTCAGAGGCTCTTACTGCCAATAACTGTTAGCTGCTGCCTTGCAGTCTTGCTTTTTAGTCAAAGGCTAGGTCCACTGCCAATAACTGTGGAAGCTGCTGCCTTGCAGTCTTACTTTTTAGTCAAAGGCTAGGTCCACTGCCAATAACTGTGGAAGCTGCTGCCTTGCAGTCTTACTTTAGTCAAAGGCTAGGTCCACTGCCAATAACTGTGGAAGCTGCTGCCTTGCAGTCTTACTTTTTAGTCAAAGGCTAGGTCCACTGCCAATAACTGTGGAAGCTGGCCTTGCAGTCTTACTTTTAGTCAAAAGGCTAGGTCCACTGCCAATAACTGTGGAAGCTGCTGCCTTGCAGTCTTACTTTTTTTGTCAAAGCTAGGTCCACTGCCAATAACTGTGGAAGCTGCTGCCTTGCAGTCTTACTTTTTAGTCAAAGGCTAGGTCCACTGCCAATAACTGTGGAAGCTGCTGCCTTGCAGTCTTACCTTTAGTCAAAGCAGTCCACTGCCAATAACTGTGGGAAGCTGCTGCCTTGCAGGTTACTTTTTTAGTCAAAGGCTAGGTCCACTGCCAATAACTGTGGAAGCTGCTGCCTTGCAGTCTTACTTTTTAGTCAAAGGCTAGGTCCACAACCAATAACTGTGGAAGCTGCTGCCTTGCAGTCTTACTTTTTAGTCAAAGGCTAGGTCCACTGCCAATAACTGTGGAAGCTGCTGCCTTGCAGTCTTACTTTTTAGTCAAAGGCTAGGTCCACTGCCAATAACTGTGGAAGCTGCTGCCTTGCAGTCTTACTTTTTAGTCAAAGGCTACGTCCACTGCCAATAACTGTGGAAGCTGCTGCCTTGCAGTCTTACTTTTTAGTCAAAGGCCAATAAAATAACTGTGAAGCTGCTGCCTTGCAGTCTTACTTTTTAGTCAAAGGCTAGGTCCACTGCCAATAACTGTGGAAGCTGCTGCCTTGCAGTTGGACTTTTTAGTCAAAGGCTAGGTCCACTGCCAATAACTGTGGAAGCTGCTGCCTTGCAGTCTTACTTTTTAGTCAAAGGCTAGGTCCACTGCCAATAACTAAGTCAAGTCAAAGGCTAGGTCCACTGCCAATAACTGTGGAAGCTGCTGCCTTGCAGTCTTACTTTTTAGTCAAAGGCTAGGTCCACTGCCAATAACTGTGGAAGCTGCTGCCTTGCAGTCTTACTTTTTAGTCAAAAAGGCTAGGTCCACTGCCAATAACTGTGGAAGCTGCTGCCTTGCAGTCTTACTTTTTAGTCAAAGGCTAGGTCCACTGCCAATAACTGTGGAAAGCTGCCTTGCAGTCTTACTTTTTAGTCAAAGGCTGCCACTGCCAATAACTGTGGAAGCTGCTGCCTTGCAGTCACTTTTTAGTCAAAGGCTAGGTCCACTGCCAATAACTGTGGAAGCTGCTGCCTTGCAGTCTGGACTTTTTTAGCAGTCTTCCACTGCCAATAACTTTTTGCAGTCAAAGGCTAGGTCCACTGCCAATAACTGTGGAAGCTGCTGCCTTGCAGTCTTACTTTTTAGTCAAAGGCTTCCACTGCCAATAACTGTGGAAGCTGCTGCCTTGCAGTCTTACTTTTTAGTCAAAGGCTCTGCCAATAACTGTGGAAGCTGCTGCCTTGCAGTCTTACTTTTAGTCAAAGGCTACGTCCACTGCCAATAACTGTGGAAGCTGCTGCCTTGCAGTCTTACTTTTTAGTCAAAGGCTAGGTCCACTGCCAATAACTGTGAAGCTGCTGCCTTTGCAGTCTTACTTTTTAGTCAAAGGCTACCCACTGCCAATAACTGTGGAAGCTGCTGCCTTGCAGTCTTACTTTTTAGTCAAAGGCTAGGTCCACTGCAACTGTGGAAGCTGCTGCCTTGCAGTCTTAAGTCAAAGGCTGCCACTGCCAATAACTGCTGGCTGCAGTCTTACTTTTTAGTCAAAGGCTAGGTCCACTGCCAATAACTGTGAAGCTGCTGCCTTGCAAAGGCTAAGTCCACTGCCAATAACTGTGGAGCTGCTGCCTTGCAGTCTTACTTTAGTCAAAGGCTAGTCCACTGCCAATAACTGTGGAAGCTGCTGCCTTGCAGTCTTACTTTTTAGTCAAAGGCTATCCACTGCCAATAACTGTGGAAGCTGCTGCCTTGCAGTCTGGACTTTTTAGTCAAAGGCTAGTCCACTGCCAATAACTGGCTGCTGCCTTGTCTTACTTTTTAGTCAAAGGCTAGGTCCACCACCAAAAACTATGGAAGCTGCTGTCTTGCAGTCTTACTTTTTTGTCAAAGGCTACGTCCACTGCAAATAACTGTGGAAGCTGCTGCCTTGCAGGTGGACTTTTTAGTCAAAGGCTAGGTCCACTGCCAATAACTGTGGAAGCTGCAGCCTTGCAGTCTTACTTTTTAGTCAATGGCTAGGTCCACTGCCAATAACTGTGGTGCTGAGTCTTACTTTTTAGTCAAAGGCTATGTCCACTGCCAATAACTCTGTGGAAGCTGCTGCCTTGCAGTCTGGACTTTTTAGTCAAAGGCGGTCCACTGAACCAATAACTGTGGTTGATGACAGTCTTACTGTTTGTCAAATGTTAGGCCACAGCCAATAACTGGGTCTTGCAGTCTTACTTTTTGGTCAAATGCTAGGTCCACTGCCAATAATGTGGAAGCTGCTACCTTGCAGTCTTACTTTTTAGAAAGGCTAGTCCACTGCCAATAACTGTGAAGCTGTTAGTCTTATGGACTTTTGTCAAAGGCAGGGTCACAGCCAATAACTGTGACTGGTCGTGATAAAATATGTGGGCGAGTCTTGCCTGTACGACTGCAGCCAAAGAAGTAAGTGAAAGAGTTGAAGTTTAGAGCAGGTACCTGGAACGTTGGTATTCTAACAGGAAGACTGAGGTAGATAGTGGGTGTGATGGAGAGGAGAAGGATAGATATCTTCTGTGTGCAGGAGACGAGATGGAAAGGGAGTGGAATTAGAGAGATAGGAAATGGGTATAAGCTTCATTACAGCGGGTCACGAGAGGGAAGAAATGGAGTTGGAATCATAGTAACAACTGGAAGGAAAAAGTGGTAGAAGTAAAGAGAGTAAATGATAGGCTTTTAAAGATTTCAATAATAATAGGGGACAAAGTAGTAAATATAATATCAGATTATGCTCCTCAAATGATGTAGACAAGAGTTTAAGACTTTCATTGGAATAGTGAGGGAGGAGGAGAAACTAATAATAGGAGCTGATGTGAATGGCAGAGTGGGAAAGAGAAGAGATGGGCATGAGGAGGTACACGGAGGTCATGGGTTTGGAATTAGAAATGAAGATGGGGATTATATATTGGAGATGGCTCAGAGTTTTGAATTAGCGTGTTTGAGCACATGGTTTCAAAAGTTGGATAAGTACTTGATAACGTATGAAAGTGGAGTGCGACGCCAAATAGATTACATCCTGGTTAGAGGAGCCGACAAAAGCAATGTGACGAACTGCAAAGTGATCTTGGGAGAAGCATGTGTTAAACAACATAGGTTGGTGGTGATGGATATGAAAATGAGAGGGAGGAAACCCAAAAAGAGAAAGAGGAGATCAAGAATTAAGATTTAGGAACTTAAAGGAAAAAGGGGGAGCAATTTAGGAGGACCGTGAGAGAGAGATGGCAGGAAAGGGGGAACATAGAAGTTGGACCGGGTAACAGAGTTGGAAATATGTGGACAGACATGAGAGAAATATGTGTGAGGAAAGTAGAGGAACTGATGGGAAGAACCAGCGGATATGGAGTGTCGAGAGGAGAAAAGTTGTGGTGGAATGGAGAAGTGCAAGAATCAATTAGCAGAAAATTAAAAGCATTTAAGGACTGGAAAGTAAGGCATGCACAGGGTGCAGAGGAACGGTGCAGAGAAGAGGAAAGAGATGCGAGAACGAGGGTAGGTATGGCTATTGGAAGGGCAGCAGAGCACTTGAATGAAAGACTAGGAACAAGAGAATGAGAAAAGGATATCTATAAGATTTCAAACTTGAAGAAAAGGCACTGGCAGGATTTGGGTAAATTAGGTGTCATCAAGGATAGAGATGGAAATATATTGTATAGGGATGATGACATTAAGGAGAGATGGAGAGAGTATTTTAAACAACTTTTAAATGCTGAAAATGAGAGAGAGGAGAGGAGATGGGGGAAGTACAGAAGGTGGAGGGACCAGTGATGGAGGTACAGGATAGAGAAGGGAAAAAGAAAGCATTAAGTACAATGAAGAATGGAAAAGCACCTGGTCCATCAGAGTTCCAAATTGAAATGATCAAATTACTAGGTGGAGAGGGGGAGAAATGGATGCTGGATTTATTAAAAGCTATATGGGAAGAGGAAGAAATGCCAAAGGACTGGGAGGAGAGTCTAATGGTTTATATATACAAACAGAAGGGAGATGTCATGAAGTGTAGTAACGACAGAGGAATTAAACTAACAGAGCATGGATTGAAAGTTTTAGAGAGGATACTGGATGAGAGATTAAGAGAAATTGTAAAGATCAGGAAACAGCAGTATGGATTCATGATAGGAAGAGGGACGGTGGATGCCATCTTCATAGTAAGACAGGTACAGGAAAAGAGGCTAGAGGGAAACCAGGAGTTTTATTGTGCATTTATAGACCTGGAGAAAGCATACGATAGAATCCCAAGAGAAGTGATGTTTTGGTGTTTGAGGAAGAGGAAAGCCCCAGAAAAGTTGGTTAGGATGGTCAAAATGATATATCAGAGAACGAGCACAAAAGTCATAACAGCAGTTGGGGAAACAGAGAACTTTGAAGTTAGTGTTGGATTACACCAGGGGTCAGCATTAAGCCCATTTTTGCTTGTGCTGGTCATGGATGTGTTGAGTGAAGAGATCGGGAATGAAATGCTGTGGTAGTTGTTGTACGCTGATGATCTGGTGATTACTGGTGAAGATGAGGAGGACATACAGAGAAGGATTGGAGAGTGGCAGGAGTCTTTAGAGTCGGGGGTGGCTTAAGGGTGAATGTGAATAAAACAGAGGTTTTAGTGAGCAGTAGGCAAGATAGACACAGAATAGTAATACAAGAAAGAAGAGGCTCCATTATAAAACAGACGGAAAAGTTTAAATACTTAGGATCTACTTTAAGCCAAGAGGGAGGATGTGAGGCTGAAGTGGACAGCAGGATAAAAGCAGTGTGGGGGAAGTGGAGAGATGTAGCTAGAGTTATGTGATAAGAAAATGCCAATCAAGCTAAAAGTCAAGATCTATAGCATGGGCTCTAAGAAGAAAAGAGGAAATAAAGCTTGAGAGAGAGAACAGAGATGAGAATGCTGAGGTGGATTATGGGAATATCGCTGCCTGAGAAATTGGAAAATTATGAAATAAGAAGAAGAGCAGCTAGTAAAGATAACAGAGGTGATAAGAGAGTCACGATTGAGATGGTATGGGCATGTCTTAAGGATGGATGACGAGGAGGGAGTGAAGAGGGCTTGGGAGGAACCTGTTAGAGGAAGAAGATCGAGAGGGAAACAGAGAATTAAATGGCGAGATAAAGCGAAGGAAGGAAGCTATGGAGAGAGCGAAGAGGTTTGGTGGAGGAGGATGCCTTTGATAGAAGAAGGCAGTGGAGGAGAAGGCGCATCAGGCAACCGACCCCTTAACCTAGCAGGGATAACTAACGGTGGGAAAGAAGAAGAAGAGGTGCCTGTAGCTTCGCTGCCCGCCCCCCTCCCCGCCTCCGTCGATTTTCTGGAGAACACGAGCCTAAAATTAATGACCATATTGTACTGTATGTAATCATTTAATAGATATGTTGATTAATAGATGTTTTGAACAATAAAATCAAACATAAAACAGTTTAATTGAATAGTTTGGAGATAAGAAATTTAATTTTATATTATATATTTTTTTATTTTACGTAAATCACCAAAATGTTACGTAACCGTTAAATAACTCCCATGACTGATATATTCATTTGAATATATTAAATAAATAAATTTTACTTAATATTTTAAAGAAATAATAATGTTATTAATTTTTGTGAATGTTTTTATTTTTTGCTTTTATTTTAGGCTCGTTATCACTTTTCCCCAAATGTAAACAAACCTTTCCAGGTAGAGTTAAGGAAGACGTAATATTTACTTCCATTGCTTAAGTTTTTCTTTGTTTAATGCCTTTTGTTTGTGTTTATGATACTTACAATCTTTTTTTATGTTTTAACATTCATCCCCAAGGGGCTGGTACTAAAGACAGCACCAAGTTTCCACGTAAATTGATAATTACCACACCAGAGGGGTGCAGTAGTAGTCTTCAGGAGGTCATTAGGCTCATTCATGAGCAGAATGGCCTCAAGAAAGAGAGACGTCCACTACTTCTGCAGATACTTTTTTTTGAGATTGAAAGGCACATGCGTTCTCAACGGGAACCCAGACCTTCCATTGGATTTCTTTGGTCACAGCTTGCTGCAGGTATGGTCTTGGACGAAGTGAATTCTCTGGTTTCTGGGAAGGAGAATTTTTTAAGGTCCAGCCAGTCTTGCAGGTTACTTCCTCCGCCTCTGTCCCTGAGAATTCTGTGCATTTGGAAGTTATTCTGGTCTTACTGTAAAGTTTGTCGGGCTTTATGCAAGTCCAGATTGGCATTATCATCCAACAGATATTTGATTAAATATTACAGGGAAACCTTATTGGAGGTTTGGTTATTTGATGCCGCTGGGTCTTGCTGCATGATTGTAAGCAAAATGAGAGGTTTATGTTTATGAAACAGAAATTACTTTTGAATTTTTGTTTTATTTACGTATTGAATTTTACTTTAGGAATTAAACGTAAAAATGAATACTGAATTTTAAAGTGCATGAAGTACCATATTGATTTTTTCTTTACACATAATCATGAGTAGAAAGGGAGCTTTATGAAGGCATATTTTTTTTAATTAGTCAACCTGAATTATATGCAAGGCATCTAATGCAGTACAGTAAATGGCAGTTATGTTGACTCCCAAACCTGAATCTAGTTCCATATTGCTGTGAGGAGACTATTGATATTGCTGTAATGCTGTGGTGTCATAAATGGGAAATTATTATTATTATTATTATTATTATTATTATTATTATTATTATTATTATTATTATTATTATTATTATTATTATTATTATTATTATTATTATGCTACAAGCCTAAGAACTCCAGTGGGAAAGCAGCCCAGTACAGGAAAAGTAAAAGAAATGCATCAGCACCTACTGTGAACTTTTTAAATTAGTTTAATGTTCCTTCTTAGGTATAAGAAGGAATATTAAACTGGGCAACATTCAGTGTGAATCTTTGAGATGAGCATAACTTGACTTTAAGCAGGACACACTTAAAGTTTTCAAGAAAACAAAATGTCCAGAACGGTAGGTAGGCCAACTTAAGATTAAGTCTCTTTGGGTAAATGAATGAGTTGGTCATCCATGCATAGTGCAGTATATTACAAATTCTAGTGCCATTAAAGCCATATATTTTCCCAGAGTAATTTTGACATCAGTTTTACAATCGTTTTTGTGTAGCTGAGCTTGGTGAATACAGTAGTATGGCATCAATATATGCCAGTTAAAAATGTTACCATGTTATATGAGGATTCATCTGTATCATTGAGGTATAATTTGAAACTTGAATTATCTTTTTAGATAAACCTGAAAACCAGCCAGCAACCAGCAAGACACACCTAAAATGAAAGTACTGTATAATATATGCAGAGTACAGTACTGAGTTACTCATATACGGTATCTCTTTCCTGATCACGCTTTTTGTTCTGCTTCCCTTCCAGTCACTGTGAGCTTTGGTTTGCTTACAATAACCTCTTCTTCTTCTGCTTCTCTTGTTAACACTAGGCCACCTGCTACAGACATCAGTTCCAGGAATCTGCTCTTGTGCACTCTTGTATTGATTCATCAGATTCTTTTGATATTCCTGCCACTGTCTGCTCCCTAGATCTTGTGTCATAGCACTGTTACTTTTCTAAGACAATCATCACTAATGTGTTTACGCTAGCTTCTCTGTTTATTGTGTTGCACTGATCATGAATTCTTTTCACACTTTTTTCTTGTGAACTTTCTGCTTTTTCAGGGACATAAATAAATTTCTGCTAACCTTGCTTTTCCCTTTCATTTTTAAGATGTGAGTGATCACTTTACCCTAACATAGAATATTTATTGGTGTTTTGAAAAAAGCGTTTACAATTGAGCAGAAACACAGTACTGTACCTGTCTCAAAGGGTTTTTTAGGGTGCTAATTGCAGCAGCTGAGGCAAATTCCACCCTTCATGTTCTTTCAAATTGTGCTAGATAGTGATCTTTAGGCAGTTAAAGTAAAGTACTGTATCTCAAATCTAGACCATTGCTTCCTGTTAGCCAGGAAACAAATATTTTATAATAACTGCAACGTCTTTTTGCTTTATTTAGGTACATGAAGACAGTCTTGACGATGGGTATGAATCAAGATATTAGTTCTGCAGGGATAGTTACCATAAGGCTCTTACATGTAAACTTTGTAAGGTGAGCATTGGATGCCAATCTTTTTCCCCTTCAGTTTCTTATTGATGAGCAACAGGGAGTGTTTTTCATGGTGCTGTCAGCATCACCTGGGATATCTCGTTTGGAGTTCCTTTGGTAGTGTTCTTTAATTATCTTTTATATCTTGGCAATAATTTTTTTCTCTTAGTTTCTTACAATAATACTTATTTCTAAGGAGACGTTGTTTCTCTGGGAGTGTTCTATTGAGGTTTTCAGGAAAGGTTGCTATAACACATATTGTATGTCGTTCCAAAGGGCATTTTGATGAAATCTTACCAGCCATTATGTGTTGTGTACGTGGATACTCATAAAGCATGTACTGTGATCTGCTTGCATCTTTTGATTAGATCCAAACTTATTTTATTTGATTCCCCATTAGTTTCCTCTTGTCTACATAAGACTGGATATGCCCTGACGCATATGAGCTTGTCAGTTGTGAGTTCCACCTTGTAGCGATTATCAGAGTTTGTGTGGTGTTGTAGTCATGTGGAGCACTAGTCCATGTAGGTACTGTCAGAGTTTCCGTCTCAGACACTTTCCTTTTCAGTTCTCAGACCTCTCTCTAATAATCCATTCTCATTCTTCAAGTTCTTCTTATAACTGCAGTCTTGGTAACATCAAACACTGCACAAATGGTCTGGTATGTACAGTATGTAGTCTTTTACATAATGAACCTTATTTTTGGCTTCCTGTTGAGATAATGTATATATACACTGTATTGTATTTGCGATTTATTGAGTACTTTATAAAATAAAAGTAATAGTAATAATGTAAATTTGAGGCCATACTAGTACTAATAGTTTTGGATAGAGGTTCCGTAGTGTTTTTAGTCAACAATTCTTGAAGAATATTTGTTGCTCCACAATTAGAATGAGATGCATCACTGCCATAGGATTGCTTCTAACTCTACAGTTTTAAACATTAACCTCAGTACACCAATACAGGTGAGATGTTTGACTGCTGCCTTTTCATTGTAGGTACTCGACTTACGCATTACTTCATGCAATGAGAGGTTGATAACAATTACTACTGACACTTTGACTCTGTCAGACTTATCCATATTCTTGAGGAGTAAAGGTCCCTCAGTAATGGCTGGCTTGATGGCCTTCCTTTGTTGATTTTGACTGACCTCTTTCTAGTTAGGTATTGACAACTTCTCCTTAGCTTACTACTGACAGACAGTCTTAATTGTCTCACTGTAAAGATAAAGGTGTTAGAAGCACCTCTTAGGAATGATATGGGTTTAACATTAGATAGCAACAGGCAAGGTTTGTGGTAGAATTTTCTTTGTTCCTTCAAGAATGAAAACTTGTGATGGGAATATCCATCAGCCACAGCCTCACTTTTCCTTTGGCCACGGTTGAGGTGCACAGTAGTGTCTCCATTGCTACCCGTAACATTGGTTGTGAAGCTTCTTCTTTTTCATATGCTTTTGCCTGGAAGGATGTATTTCTGAAAAATGGGAATGAGAGTAACCGCATTCCTGCGGAGACCTATCTCTTGGTTGTCGGAATCGAGCAGTGGCACCAAGAAAGATTTTTTAGAAACTCGCTCAATTCCACCGAAAACCCATACACCTTCTATCTTTCTTCCCCGTCCGTACTTAGACTTGCCGAATTTTGATTCGTCAGTTTCGACGATTACGTTAGGCCCACTAATTGGAGGCTGATTGTCCAAGCAATACTCCGTTACCCCAGAACAAAAATTTCTCCAATTAGCAATGGTTTCGTTCGTTAAATCCAAGTTTCTGGATAAGTGCTCTACCGAAAATGTTTTTGACAGCCACTCACATATAAATAAAATTAATTTCCATGGAGGAAAGTGAATTCTTTCCAGGAAAGTTCCCTTGAAGTCACTGACGGTATATCCACAAGCCCTTCGTTTCTTCGATTTAGGCAGACAGCGCCACAAATTCTTGTCTGTTCTTAAATTTAGTACAGACAGGGCTTGGAACACTACCTCGGGCATGTAACAGAGCTTGGAAGGACTCCATGCCTTCTTAAAAAACGATAAGGCTGCGTCGTGTTGTTCAAAAAATGTCTTGATGCACTCGTGTAAATTCACACCTATTTATTACACGCGGCCTCCATTGCGCCAATGATAAGAATTCATTACAAATATTTTGCCGCATATCAGGTGTGGGGGAAATCTGAAATAATCAACGGTAAATTATTAGGCTAGTGAAATAAATGATTTGTTTTCATTGGTTCTGAAATAAGATCCGAATGAAAACCTGTTTATTGTTGGGTGATTTCAATCGTATTCAAAAAGAGGCCCAGTTACGAGGAATTAACGTTTCGGCTCGGTTGATCTGACGGGCAGCGCCAATAATTTAAAATTCCGTGCCGACAGAACGCCCATGCAAATGACGCTCGCCAATCACATCAACACGATCTAACGTAATGATCGTTAGTTAAGTGGGTGAAATTCAGGGGCACGGGCAGCTGGCGGCTGCATATGTACAAACGCACACACGGGACCTCAAAAAAGTTAAGTATATCTTAGTTTAACCAGACCACTGAGCTGATTAACAGCTCTCCTAGGGCTGGCCCGAGGGATTAGATTTATTTTTACGTGGCTAAGAACCAGTTGGTTACCTAGCAACGGGACCTACAGCTTATTGTGGAATCCGAACCACATTATAGCGAGAAATGAATTTCTATCACCAGAAACAAATTCCACTTGTTCTTCACTGGCCGCTCGGAGATTCGAACTCACGACCAACAGAGTGGTAGTTGAGAACGGAAGCCGCTCACCCAGCGAGGAACTTACGTGACCTCAAGACGTCATGGGTAAGGTGAAATTGAAACTTAGAAAAAATCCTCCATTATTTACATATATTTTATTTCTCATTGTGATAAATATTAGTTTGCGAGAATTATGTATTTAGAATGTTTTTTTTATTTCTTAATGAAGATTCGAAAGTTATAATAAAAAACCGAATAAGGCTGTTCGGACCGGAAACGAACATTGACCCTGGAAAAAGCACGTTATTATAAGGTTGAATAAGGTGAAAATAGAGTCAACCTACTCTTTGAATTTGCGTCTTTGAAGGCGCATTTTCTCCGCATTTCGAATTAAAAGTACGTTAAATTAAGGTAAATATGCTTGCAGAATCTGCATAAGCTATGAAGAAACGACTCTATAACGTTTAAAGCTGAAAAAAGACACATAATAAGGTTATATTTTGAAAAGAATTCATATAATGAAAACGTGCCTCAATTATATATAAATTTCGTGGTAAACAGCTTTAATAATTTCCTTTACGTTTGTAAAGGCGTATTTTCGCCGTATTAGGAAAATATGTTTCCAGTATAAATTAAACGATTAAAGAACAACTAAATAACGATTAAAGCTAAAAAAAGAGGGCGATATAACGTTAAATTTGCCGAAAAATAGCGTAAACTTACCATTTTAAATGTCTGTAGTTAAATGTGTATTTTCGCAGTATTTCGAAACAAAAAAACGTTAAATTAAAGAAAATATGCTTTCAGAATCAGCGTAAATTATTAAGGAACAACTCTATAACGATTTAAGCTGAAAAAAAGAACGTTGTAAGGTTAAATAAAGCGAAAATAACGTATCATTTCGGCAGGAAAGTGAAAATAGTTATTTTTTTTCGACAGATGGCGAGTGCGTTCACTTTTTGGTTTAAATTAATCAAATTAATGAATTTAGTTCCAAATTTTGCCGATACATGGCGTAAGTATTCACTTTTTCAAATTAAATTAATGAATTTAATGAATTTGGTTCAAATTTTGCTGATAGATGGCGTATATATATATTCACTTTTTATAAAAAAAAATATATATATATATATATATATATATATATATATATATATATATATATATATATATACTGTATATGTGTGTGTAACTGTGTCAATACGTGTAACTTGAAATGCACATGTTAATATATATGAGATTGTCTTTAATTAATTTTTTTAATCCCCTTTCCTTGTAATTAAATTTTTTTAATATTCAACAGTGATTCATTTATCAACTGTCCTTTATTTTATCATGCATATACTTATATTTAATAATAAATATATATATATATATATATATATATATATATATATATATATATATATATATATATATATATATATATATATATATATATATTATTTACTTACTTATTTATATACGTTAAATATCAATGGAGATTGGTCTCCATAGAAATGCCTTCTGAAAATTGATTCTCATTCCACCAGCCAATGGGAGATCGTTTACGAAGAAACTTTTCCCAAAAGCCTAAGCTTTCAGCCAATGAGAGAGGGCGATAGAAACTGTGTATGGTGGAGGCCTCTGATTGCCCAAAGCAACTCCTTCCCTGACAGTGCGTCTAAGAACGAAGATGGACGGTTTCCTTCATAAACAAGAACCTATGAAAAGAAGAAAAGGATTCTGGTAAGAAGAACCTGTTTCTGTATAAGGCCACCTTAATTTAAACTCTCTCTCTCTCTCTCTCTCTCTCTCTCTCTCTCTCTCTCTCTCTATCTCTCTCTCTCTCTTCGTCGATTATTATTATTATTATTATTATTATTATTATTATTATTATTATTATTATTATTATTATTATGGTAATTCTAAGCCGGCTGTCTGCGGTGAGCTAGACTGTGGCAATTGGCGTTTTTCTATTTTATTTTACTTGCTTTACAAGAATTTAAAGTAATATTTTGTCGGCCGGCTGTAACTAAACTGTAATTGACCTTTGAAGACTGCACGACTTGTATTACCTAACGCGGGGTAGGTCTAAGCCGGCATTCCGCGGCAAGCGCCCCCCCTCCACCTCCATCGCTAATACGGCAAAATTGTAACCAGTAAACACCAATAAAATTACCAACCTAACGTACCCTAGAGGTGTTTACTGGTTACAATTTTGCCGTATTAGCTATGGAGGTGGGGGAGGGGGGCCCTTGCCGTGGAATGCCGGCTTAGACCTACCCCGCGTTAGGTAATACAAGTCGTGCAGTCTTCAAAGGTCAATTACAGTTTAGTTACAGCCAATATTACCGACAAAATATTACTTTAAATTCTTGTAAAGCAAGTAAAATAACATAGAAAAACGCCAATTGCCACAGTCTAGCAGCAGCTCACCGCGGACAGCCGGCTTAGAATTACCATTATTATTATTATTATTATTATTATTATTATTATTATTATTATTATTATTATTATTATTATTATTATTATTATTCTCGTTTTACTAGTAGTAATGATATTTAATGATAATATCAGTAGTGATACTGAGCTTTGTTTATTCAACGAAGTGTCTGTGAATATATAATATACGATTGTTCTCTCTAAACTTTAAATATTAGATATAGAAAATAATATTCTTGGGTAAACTATAACAAAGATATAAACATCAATTTCTTATCTATTTACGAAATGTTGAATGTTGAAATGTGTTAAATCTGTCAACTTGTGTCTTAATGATAAGTTTTATGATTCGTCTAAGGAATAAATTTAACTTTGAATGTGTTAGATTGGTCGTTAAGTAGTTAATAATAAACAACCATGTATTTATCTTTCTATTGCAACGAATTATGAATATTTAAGCCAAGGTTTGAGTTTGTAAGTGACTTTGCAATAAAGTTTGAGAAATAAACGCTGCATCTAAAGAAACAAATGGTGAATACTGCTTAAAATCATCAATAATAATAATAATAATAATAATAATAATAATAATAATAATAATAATAATAATAATAATAATAATAATAATAATAATAATAATACGTCTGAAAAAGTGAGATTTCATTTGACAGAAAATATTGATCTGAAAAGTACAAATAGTAAACAGGTTTGGCGAGTCCAAAGGTCCTCACAAGACCTGTGTTTCCTCCAAAAGTTTACCAGATTTATAGAATCTATTCGGGCAAGGAACATTGTTGCCATAAGGCTGACCCAACTTGAATTAACTAAAGAAATGATTAAACAAAAATGGTAATGCGTCAAATATCTCATTGTTGTCATGGGTTTAATTCAAATCT
>NC_089771.1:8903610-8931110 GCF_040412425.1 Macrobrachium rosenbergii
CACGTTAAATTGCTGCTGCCGAGGTCCTCCCGAAGGAGGGGGAGCTTGGGAATGCCAGGAACATGAACCAAGGAAAATTCTGTTACGGTCGTCCTTCTGAAACGATATTAGGACCCAGGTTACAAATCTAATGCTGGAATTCGGGGAATGAATTACTCGGGTGTGCGCTGAGGGCGCCAAGGACTCATCCGAGGCGTTACTTGTGACTCAGAGGAAAGAAGCAGTGAACACGTGGGTCGGGGTTAAACCAAGAAACATCAGGAATACAAAGTTATAGGCCCAGAAGTTAATCAATGCACAAGGGCGAAGTAACGTGACTAGCAACTCGTTTTGGGTACTTTACCACATTGTAGGGGCGTAAGGCTGACGTCGTCTTCTGCCAGGGACCATGTGTGGGAGCGTCGACAAAAAGGGCCTCCTTCACCAAGGTACTGCTTCAAGGCGTAGATTGGGGCGGGAAAGGGCGCCCTTGGGATGATGAGAAGGCCGCAGTTGAATATCAGCTCGCTTTTGGGACTTGCAATCCCCACGTGCAGTCTCTGATGGCCACGTGGGGCGGGACACGGAGCAAAGGGTAGCTGACTTCCACGTGGTGGCGAGTGAACGGAGGGCAGGGGGCACGGTAAGTGCCCTCTCCGCTTAAACTCGCGACGGTGTGTGAGAAAGAGCTGTCTTCGCCCTGACCTTTTATTGCTTCTGGACAGGGGTAGGTGGGGGGGCGATGTCCTGACCCAGGTCACGCTGCTATATCAAAGAAAACGGCTTCCTCCCCTGTACCAAAGAAAACGGTGCAAAGCCATTTACTGCCCACAAGATTATATCTCTGAGCCCTTATACCCCGGACTTCCACTGGTTCCAACTAACCCACGCCAGTATCCACTACCTCTCACTGGTTTAAAATAGACAGAGGCCTATCTATCGGCCGAGCAAAGCAGAAAGGCGGGCGCTTTCATAGCGTATTTTGGCGCTAATCTTTACAGCTTCCCGGGCAAGGTGATATTCACACCTATAAGCGGGTGCGAATATCGATAACAGCAAAAATGAGCGAAGAAAACGTTCGACTTTACTCTATCTTCTGCTTTGCTACAACTGTTACTTTACTTTATTTGCAAAACTCTGCTACCACACTGATCAATAACAAACTGAAGGTTTACTTTAGGAGCAGAGTACAATTTAGAATATACAATACAAGGAGGAACTTACTTGCAAATTAATTATTGCTCAAATACTCCATAATTACTGATTCTACCCATTCTTTATTCGTTTTAATTTACTGGGGTAATAAGGCGCTCAAAAGAAAATAGACCAAGAACACTTCAAAATTACAAAATAACAACAACAAAAGTAAAACATACAAGGCAGGATTTAAAAGGAAAACAAATGTAAACCAACTGATTTCTTAATGCTATCCTGGAATTACATGCATGCTATTAGTTGTGCCTTGAAGAGGCGGCATAAGTGACAATACACTGTGGGTTTTTAAATAATATCCCCTTTACCAGAAATTGTAATAACAAAATTCAATTCTCCTTTTTTAATCGAAATACAATTGTTCATAAGCTCGACGAGCATAGCTAATATCTCCCACGAACGCTAAACTGAAGTGACAGCAGTCTGACAGCTGCGAGGCAAAGAGATTATTCGTGGGTTTTAATTCGCTAACTTAAACAACGCTAATTTTTTACGTCTGCAGCTTACAACTCGGGTGTAAGCTATAAATAAACTACTCGCTCGACGTATGAATGGGAGGATAAACAGATGAAGGGGGAAAATGGACAAGGATAACATTCTCCACAAGGATAACTCAATACAATGTAAAAAAAAAAAAGGAAACTACACAGAATGACAAACGAAGGACGTGATTTCTTACTAAGGGGCGGGCCACACCGCGGGGATTAAAAGGGCAACGTTAAAATTCGTAAGGGCAGGAGTCTTGTGACTCGAAATTCGTTAACAAATAGAGGAAAAGATTAAATGCAAGAATAAATAATATACACAGAAAACGAAGGATAACAGAGTGAGGTATTTATTGTTTATCTATTAATCTAACGTCCGTCGCCAATAGACGACGGTCAGCGCTAACTCTCAGCCCAAGGGCTGGGAAAGGAAACCCAAAGGGCGCGACCCCTTCAGGAAGAGCTGACACACCTGCCTTGTGCCAAAGGACGGGCATAAGGGCGTGCCACTTCCCACTCTGTCTCTCTTACTGCTTCAAAATAAAGTGATTAATGCATTTTTAAAGGGGATGATATCCCATATGTTAACTGCCGCTTGCGGTGGTAAGTAAGGGAAAGTGTGAAGGAAAGATCGATAGAGAAGGATGAGGGATAGAAATTCCAAAGGAAAGGAAGAAGATAGCGGAAGGCCTTGACATCCTCTCCTGGATGAAAGGTGCCAAGACGTTCAAAAGATGAAGATGGTGGCCCTATGCCAAGTTTGCACAGGGGCCAGAAGAGCTCGGGGGCTTGTTGTGGACTACCTGAGATCGCCCACACCCGTGGTGACTCCGCCGCGAACCTCTCCTCCTTGGACCGTTGTCCTTGGCCGGGGAATCGGAAGGCCCAAGGCCAAAGGGCGGCAAGGGGTGCCATCTGGGTCAGTTGCTGCGACAACTGACCTAGGAATTTTGTTCGCCATCTCGGACATTAACCGGCGCAGTTCGCAGAGTTCATCGGCCCAGGAAGGCGGGGCAGAATCATGACTTGCGGAGGAATCTGCAGCGGGCGGCAAGAGAGAGGGGACGGCCGGAGGGGGCGGGGTCGACTTGCATGCAGGGGTGACCAGCTCAGGCACTGACATTGGCACTGGTGCTGGTAGCGATGTGGTGGTGGTCTCGTCTGTCTGGACGGACGGAGACTGGCATTGCTCAGTGCGCCTAAGTGGCACTGGCAGAGGAGTTGAAAACCGAGATTCTCCTGAAGGGAGATCTGGCTGGGGCCTCGGCACTGGTACTGATGATGTGCCGGGCACTGGACTCGGATTTGAATGATTAATTGGGGAATGGGGACCCCGGAATGGTTGTGGTTTGGAATGGGACATAAAGTCTTGGCCCAGGAGGACGTCATAGCCTCCTGGAATGTGTTTCGCTAGGGCGAGACGAAGGTTCCTGGCTCTGTGGGGTCGGGTGACCCTCAGTTGGACCGTAGGGAGGATCATTTTGAAATCGTTTATGCCCTCAATGGTGACGAGCTTGCGTCGGTCTATTATAGCTCCATAGGGAACTTTGTCCCTCCTTATGAGGGAAATTTGCGCGCCAGAGTCGTCAAATGCCTTGACCTGGCGTGCTGAGTATTTACCTCGAGGAGGTGCCACATTGGTGGGACCCTCGGCAGGAGGGCCTAAGGACTCGGGATTCGTTACTGCCAGGGCGACGGCAGGATTTCCTGCCTTATTATTTCTAGGGCATTTTGCCCATGAGGAAGAGTGGCCATAAACCTTGCACGCCGTGCAATCTCTTCGCATTGCCCCAGCAGAGAGCGCAGGCGACTTGTTAGGGGGTTGTCCGGGAGAGAGAGACGCGGGTGGTTTACTGCGGCATTGTTCTTTGGTATGCCCGATCTTTTTACAGAACCCGCACACAACGGGCTTCTGTGATTGCCCATTCTTCGGCGGAGGGGCACCCGAAAGGAAGGCGGGTGGAGTTATTTTGCGCTGCAGGGAGCTCTCCTGGGGGTGATGGGTGTCCCAGAGATCCGCTAATCGGCAGCACTCAGCTAAGGTTGGGGGCTCCTTCTCGGCGATGTGCGTGGCGAGGGCTGACGGGGTGTAGAGTAGGAAGTTCTCTATTTGTATTTGTTCGATTGCCTCGTTGAGGGTCGTAACCCCCACGGACTCAAACCATTTGGCACGGGCACGCTTGGACTGGTATGCCCAGTCTGCCCAGGTCTGATTTGCTTCCTTCACTAGCCCGCTCCAGCGCCTCCTCCAGCGTTCAGGGGTTATCTCGTACGCCTTTGCGATAGTCTGGCGTACAACCTCCCAATTTTCCTGCTCCTCCGGCGGGAGGGCTTTGTAGGCAATCAGGGCCTTCCCTCCAAGGAACTTGCCCAACACCAGGGAGAGTTCAGCGGCACTCAGGGGGCAGGCCTTTAACACTGTCTCGGCGCTGTCGAGCCACACCTCGGGCTCGGCCTCCGTCCACTTTGGCATGCAGCAGGAGAGCCTGGCTGAAGGCACTCATTCCCTGGGGGCAGGTGGAGGCGAAGGGCCACTCTGTTGCAGCATCGCGAGTTCATGGGCACGCTGCTTGTCCCTTTCTTCCCTCTCGGCTTCCCGTTCCTGTCTCTCTGCCTCTCGTTCCTGCCTTGCGGCTTCTTCTCGTCTTTCCTGAACCTGTCTCTCTGCCTCTCGTTCCTGCCTTTCTGCTTCTTCTCGTTTCTCCTGAGCCTGTCTTTCTGCTTCTCGTTCCTGTCTCTCTGCTTCTTCTCGTTTCTCCTGAGCCTGTCTTTCGGCCTCTCGTTCCTGTCTCTCGGTCTCTTCTTGTCTCTCCTGAGCCTGTCTTTCTGCTTGTATGGCATCCATCCTCTCCTGTACCCAGTCTCTTAGTTCTCTCCCGGAAAGGCCGAGTTCCTTCCCTGAGGACATGAAGAACTTGAAATCCTCGCTCTGCTGAGACCGTGTCGACATTTTGCAGGTGGGAGAGGACGCTAGTAACCCACAGAATTAATTTCCCCGAGCTGTGTGAATTTTGGAAATTTTCCCCAAGGACGTAGGAATGAACTCCCGCCCAGGCACAGCGGGCTACGGTGGGGAATTAGGAAAGGGAATGTTCCGGTCTCCCAAGGTACTGACAAAACGGGTTTGGTTGGGGACGACGATTAGCAATCATTGGTCTCCCGATTTACCGACGGAGCGGGCTGATTGGGGACGAGGATTGGCAATGATTGGTCTCCCAAGGTACCGACAAAACGGGTTTAGTTGGGGACGATGATTTGCAATGATTGGTCTCCCGATTTACCGACGGAGCGGGCTGATTGGGGCTGATTGGGGAAATGATTGGTCTCCCAAGGTAACGACAAAACGGGTCAGTTGGGGACGATGATTAGCAATGATTGGTCTCCCACGGTACCGACAAAACGGGTTTGGTTGGGGACGATGATTAGCAAATGATTGGTCTCCCGATTTACCGACGGAGCGGGCTGATTGGGCGACGATGATGAACAAATGATTGGTCTCCCAAGGTACCGACTTAGCGGGTTTGGTTGGGGACGATGATTAGCAATGATTGGTCTCCCAAGGTAACGACAAAACGGGTTTGGTTGGGGACGATGATTAGCAATGATTGGTCTCCCAAGGTAACGACAAAACAGATTTAGTTGGGGACGATGATTAGGATATATATATAGGTCTCCCAAATTACCGACGAGGCGGGCTTATCTGGGGACTGAATTGAAACTGAATTGGTCTCACCAAATTACCAACGAAGCTGGTTTATTGGGGACAAGAATAGAATATATAGGCTCCCTAGAATTCCCGCGCAGACGAAGTCTGATTAGCGAGGGCGCTAGTTTTACTGACTTATGGGAGAAGCGTTATTCTCAAGGGCAATTAGGTGGGTGGCCATCCCACATTCATAACAGATAGGCAACACACACAGCCGTAGTAAAAGCACAAAACAAAACACAAAAAAAACAGAACAATATATAATGTCAGACCCCCAATAATGCAAAACAATTTGGTAGAGCGAACAAAATCAAACAAACAAATTTGTACACATTCCTAACTGGGCCATGAAATGACGGTCCAAGGTCGTTTTTTGGTGTGTTTATCTTATAGGCCGTCTGCCCCGAATGAATGAACGAAGTAAACAAAGCCCCGGGACTTCCCCGAGGCGTTAACCTTGTATAATATACGCCTTCGCTCCTATTTCTAAAACGAGAGAGAGAGTAAAATGAGTCAGCGATGCTAGTCTGACTTGCGAACACGTGTTTTCCGTCGATTTCTCGCGCCTATCTAAGGATTCGGTTTCGAAATCACTCGTTTCTACAGGAGGAATATGCGCACTATTCCTTTAATGATTTAGCACCTAAATAACCTAATTGAATGGCATGCAAGCCGCATGCAAAGGCTTCCAAAGCTAAGTTTCAGCGATTCTCTCTCTCATTTTCCTCTGACATGCGCCCTACTATAAAAAAAATTCCTAGGGTTAGTCACGTTTGCTAAAGCGTCCTACGCTAAATAAACACAGTTTACTTACGCAGAATTTCCTTGGCCTGTTGCGCTGGGTTTTCAAAGGTTCGTAATCTGTCTCGTATCCAGCTTAGCTGAGCTAATTGCTGATTTCACAAATTGCATCACAAACAACAAAGGGGAAGAGGGGGGGATGCAATCATTACGAGAATCACTGGTCAGGTCGCCATTTTTATATGTTTCCTGGTGCAGGTGGTTCTTATGACTCCACATTTATTACTTTACTCTAAAATGGCCTTGCAAGATACCCAGGACATATAAAACACAAACAAAAAGGAGTTGTACAAGGAGCGGAGGGTTCTTACTCAAAGGGAAGTGCGTGAAACACGTGGATACAAAAATAGTATATTCTCATAAAACACAAGATCAAAGGGACATTAACTGAAACACGTTAAATTGCTGCTGCCGAGGTCCTCCCGAAGGAGGGGGAGCTTGGGAATGCCAGGAACATGAACCAAGGAAAATTCTGTTACGGTCGTCCTTCTGAAACGATATTAGGACCCAGGTTACAAATCTAATGCTGGAATTCGGGGAATGAATTACTCGGGTGTGCGCTGAGGGCGCCAAGGACTCATCCGAGGCGTTACTTGTGACTCAGAGGAAAGAAGCAGTGAACACGTGGGTCGGGGTTAAACCAAGAAACATCAGGGAATACAAAGTTATAGGCCCAGAAGTTAATCAATGCACAAGGGCGAAGTAACGTGACTAGCAACTCGTTTTGGGTACTTTACCACATTGTAGGGGCGTAAGGCTGACGTCGTCTTCTGCCAGGGACCATGTGTGGGAGCGTCGACAAAAAGGGCCTCCTTCACCAAGGTACTGCTTCAAGGCGTAGATTGGGGCGGGAAAGGGCGCCCTTGGGATGATGAGAAGGCCGCAGTTGAATATCAGCTCGCTTTTGGGACTTGCAATCCCCACGTGCAGTCTCTGATGGCCACGTGGGGCGGGACACGGAGCAAAGGGTAGCTGACTTCCACGTGGCGGCGAGTGAACGGAGGGCAGGGGGCACGGTAAGTGCCCTCTCCGCTTAAACTCGCGACGGTGTGTGAGAAAGAGCTGTCCTCGCCCTGACCTTTTATTGCTTCTGGACAGGGGTAGAGGGGAGGGGGCGATGTCCTGACCCAGGTCACGCTGCTATATCAAAGAAAACGGCTTCCTCCCCTGTACCAAAGAAAACGGTGCAAAGCCATTTACTGCCCACAAGATTATATCTCTGAGCCCTTATACCCCGGACTTCCACTGGTTCCAACTAACCCACACCAGTATCCACTACCTCTCAGTGGTTTAAAATAGACAGAGACCTACCTATCGGCTGAGCAAAGCAGGAAGGCGGGCGCTTTCATAGCGTATTTTGACGCTAATCTTTACAATATATATATATATATATATATATATATATATATATATATATATATATATATATATATATATATATATATATATATATATATATATTTTCATAAACTGGGAGTCTTGGTTGGGGGAAGAATTGAACGAATTTACGTGGTTTGACTGCAAAGGGACCAAGTGCACCTAGATTATGAACAAAAGGAAAAGTTATTGCAAACTTACCTTAGAATTTCCTGGATTTACAATTAAAGGAGGAAGGTCACCATTTGGAATTAGAATTCTTTTACAAATTTACAGGGGTTTATTTACAGAGACTTTAGCAATGAAACAAGGATACAAACAAACGACATGGTAGCCAATGGGCAGACTCATCAATTGGACACATAGAACAATAATGCAATGGTTGGCAACAAGCAAGCTGATTAATAAAGGGGCCAATGTGCAATACAATTATTCCAGTTACAATAAAAATGGTTTAGTCATGCCCCAATTACACTAAATAGTCTCAGTTAGATGCTACAAACAGATTCAACTCCAGGATGGGGAAAATAATTCATATAAAACTTGGCGGGCCACAACGGATTTCAGGGATTGGACTGTGTCCAGGAATATTTTCAGGATTTAAATGCAGTCAGACTTATCGGGCACAGAATGCAAACAGCAGCTGTCTCTCCTGAAAGAGACATCCCAGATTAGGAAAACGGCACACACTGAAGGACATTGAATTCCCTTATAAATGTTACCTTTCACCAGCAGGTAATTATGAAATCACGTAGGCACAATATGGGAATCGTAACTGCGTGGGCTTTTAACAATGAACACGTGATCACACTCACACAAAGAGTAAATTTAACACCGGTATTGCTTAGCCTAAATTTGCCCTTAAGTTGCACGGGGAGAGGGATAAATGGATAATTAGCACGGGATCTCTACTGAAATTCAAGGCACATTAATGGCAAGATATGGGAGGCTGGGCAGGACTCTTACAAGGGAAGATTGCTTTGTGGAGGAAGGAGGTAAACGTTAAAGAAATGGGAAATTTAAGGGGTGTTTAAGTGGAAGGAAAAGGGCTGACTATTGACTACTTGCAACGTACAAACCTTGTATGACCATTGAGGGCACCAAACAATCGTCTTGGCTGTCCGTCGAAGGTAGTTCAACCAGCGGAGCAGAAGAGGATGCAGCACGTGCGTTCCTGACAAGGTCACAGGAGAATCTCCCTCCAAAACACGGCGTCTTGAATTTCCAACTTTGGGCCAACCGTACCTGCAAGGAGCCATACACCAGCAAAAAAGCAGAGAAAAAAAGTTCTTAAGACTAAGTGCTTACAGATTAAAATCCTACCTGGCCCCTAGCCTCAATATGCTATTTGAGCTTCCCCATACCTAAATGCTCCCACATCACATGATGGGGGTGAAAAGGGGGTTTTCATTGTTCCCCGGATCGAACGATTTTAGGGGGAGGTAAGGAGGCCTAGCTCCTTACGGCTATTATCTGGTTCAAATATCTCATGGCTACAACCTGCCATATTGGCATTCCCTAGAACTTAGCCTGATAACAGCTGAATAGGAGGGAGGGATGTAAATCCTTGGTAATATATATACTGTATATATATATATATATATATATATATATATATATATATATATATATATATATATATATATATATGTGTGTGTGTGTGTGTGTGTGTGTGTATTGTAACTACTAATTAAATTTTTTCTCTGGTTTCTCTTTAACGTAAATTAAATTTTCATCTTTACAAAAGTCACAAGAAACTGCTTGTTGGTTCTTTTCGCTCCTCTCAAGGATTTTGTATTTATTGTTATATAGTTATATTTATCCGCTTGTTTTTTTTTTCATACTTCAACGAGCGGAGTATCGTCTTCAGCAATTGCCTCTTTCGCCCGATGGTTTTTCGCTGCTTTTCTCGTCGCCCTTACTTGATGTGGGGGAGTTTTCCAACAGGCAAGGATTCATAGTTTCGGTTCCCCGAAGGGAGGTTCAGCATCCTATATTTCCACTGCACTCGTCGTCATTTGTTGGCTGCAACACTGCTTTCTGGCCAAGGCCAGGACTTTTGACGCTCGCTTATTTTCAACGTGAGGCTGCTGTTGGTGGAGAGGGTGTGCCCTGTGCCCTCTTGTGCGAGCTTGTCTGTGGGTTTGCTTTTGCCCACCTGTGAGCCTCAAGGCCCATCCCTTGCATTGACGAGTGCACCGCTGTATCCTCCGGGAATCGTCAGGAGGCCTTCTGAGGCCGGAGAAGGGTGAGCATCCCCTTTTGCCTATATTTGTTCTCCTCTGTGAGTGGACTACCCAGTCGGAGTATTGCTTCAAAGCATCAAGTGGAAGCTCCCGTAGGAGCTTTTATAGACAGTTTCCCGGACTGAAGCAGTTTCAGTGTATTTTCAGCATATTTGCCGAACGTTTATTATTTGTAGAAATTAAGGTGTATCTCATTTGTTTTGTAAATATTAGTGTTAAGGAAAAGTCAGTTATTAGTGTTAAGTTTCTTCACTGTGTCTCCGCCTATCGTGTACACGTGAGTGAGTGTTGATTTCATTCTACTACTGTGACATTTCTCTCTTACTCTTCGGTATAATAGTTAGGTAGGAGATTGAGGTATGTGTGAGGGTATTGTATATGCTTGCATGTTTTTTTTTTTTCTAGTTCCTCAAGCAGGTTTTCGGGGACACTTTAATCATTAAGTTTGTCTTGTAAATAAATAAGTGTTAAATTTAGGCATTTGATTTTTTTTGTCACCCTCTTTGAGTGTGTATTACCTAAAGTCTAGTGTGTGGTAAATCTTTGTCTGGACTGGCAATTGATTTATTGAACAGAGGACCTGGTTTACAAAAAAAGAAAAAAATAATTTGTTGCTCTTGTTGAAGAGATCTTAACAGTATATATACATTTTACTAAATATTCTTTTTAAATACTTAAGTATCTTAACTGTAATTACGTCACTTTATATCCAAGAAATTAAATATAAAAAACCGAAAAATTATATAAATAACAATGGTTATATTTGTTGTTATTGACTACTTGACAAATAACGGTTCGTCATTTGTTATAACAAAGTTTTTTTTTCAGGATGAGGTTTAAGTTACAAAGAAATAATATTTTCATATTTTCGTGTGGTATTTCTGGCAATATTTTAATTACACTATTGCCTTCAATAACAATGAGACATATTTAGGAGTAAATTCTTCCTTCAAAGAATCAAAAGTTAGTCTTTCATTGCCTTAGTAGGTCTAGAGATGAAGGAAGGGTTGGTCAACAAGCGCTTGCTGTGACTGAGCACAATGTTCTCGGCCATACGGCCTCCTCCTCGGGGATTAAAGAAGGAATTCCTCTTTGTTTTTCGTGTGCAGGGAGGGGCTAATTCTCTCTCTCTCTCTCTCTCTCTCTCTCTCTCTCTCTCTCTCTCTCTCTCTCTCTCTCCATCGCTTGCTGTAACTGAGCACGGTAATCTCGGCCATATGGCCTAGGGGAATACGGCGGCATTCCTTTTCTTTGGTGTACAGGGAGGATATATTCTCACTCTCTCTCTCTCTCTCTCTCTCTCTCTCTCTCTCTCTCTCTCTCTCTCTCATTACGTTTCACTTCCTTTAGTGTATCAGAAACAAAAGTTAGTTTCGTGTTTTTATTGACTCTTCTTTCTAGATGCTACAAGTCGAAGAGTATATATATTTTCGCTGGTTTTCTGGGGGTAAATTCTTGATCATCTGACTTTCACCTCTACTTTTCGCATGATAAAGTCGAGCGGATTATTAATGAAAACATTTTAGAGCAAATCTGTACAGACCTTTCTTTATTATGTATTTATTTGTATTTTCGAGGTTATTTCTGTGTCCTCTTTGTTTCGTTATCAATCTATATACGCCTTTAGGCCTATATTTCAATTTTGCTTCCTTGGGGGTACGTATTGGTTGTATGGAGCGCCCCCCCCAAAAAAAAAAAAACAACACCAATACCAAATCCAACATTACCCCTACCTCGGCCGCATCGCTTCCAGGGAGAGAGAGAGAGAAAGAGAGAGGAGCGGGAGAGATTACAAGAAGTACTTGAATCGTCCAATGCCTACAAAGTATGCCTGAATTTACTCTGTCTTTCCAAATTATCCATTTTCCTTCCTTTATCAGAATTCCCTTCATCCTTTTATCCGTTTCCGATGCTTCATCTTTCACTTCTCTCTCTCTCTCTCTCTCTCTCTCTCTCTCTCTCTCTCTCTCTCTTATTGGTTTGGAACACGAAAAGTAAAGAACAAAGGTTAACAAACACTTGCTATCCCACATCCCCGGCCCCCACGGGCTGACCGGGAGGGAGGAAACAGTTAGGGTTCATCTCAAATTCAAACGTTCGACTTTTAAAGATTTCAGTCCAAAAACGTTCGCCTGTCTCGGCGTTCTGACGTTCACCTGAAAGCTATTTATATTATCATAAGGCTCCATTAATCCAGAGACTGTAGAGTTTTTAAAGAGATTTGTTCATTTTATATGAAAAACGCCAAAAAACATGAACTCGTCAAGAGGTTGCTGTGATTGAGTACTGTGCTCTCGACCTTATGGCCTTCGAGAATACAGGCGGAATTCCCTTTTTGGTGTTAAGGTCTCTCTCTCTCTCTCTCTCTCTCTCTCTCTCTCTCTCTCCATACCTCCATCCATCCCCCTCATTGCTTCCTTGACAGAAAGATGAAGAAATCATCTTACAAAACAAAGTATTATGACGTAAAACCTTTTTTTTTTTTTTTGAAATCCAGCTCCCTTTCTCTCTTGGCTGTTAGCATGATGGGGCCGGGCATTGGGGGGGGATGCAGGAAGGAGGCTGTAAAAAGGTATTTTGAAAACGAAGCGGAGAAAGACGTATATATAAAGATTGGGGCAGACCCAACTGCCCTGCCGTTTGTTGTGACATGGTCTAAGTCTTTTTCCATTCGATGCCTGCTTCCTTTATGATGCCTCATTTTTTTTTATACTGTATATCTTCTATTTTCCATTTGCTTGCAACAGACCCTCATGTGGTCACTGAGCAAGTGTTTGAATCTTGGAGCAAGATAATGCTATATAAGCCTAGTCTGGATAATCACTCTTGGTCGAAATTCCGGGAATACACCAGTGGAATGAGCAACCTGGATTCATTGGAGAATAAGATACTATGATTCTGGTGACAACCAAATGCCCATTCGGTCGAAAATGTTATTGGAAATCGTAAGATAAACGCCTTGATATTATTTGTACTCGTCCGTCTGGTCTGGTTGAGACGCTTCGAGTAGCGTTCTCTCTCTCTCTCTCTCTCTCTCTCTCTCTCTCTCTCTCTCTCTCTCTCTCTCTCCCCGAGTCATTTCTGGGTTAAGTGGCAAAACTGTGAAAACTAATAAATGCAAATTTAGGTTTAAAGTGACCTACCTTCATCCGGTGTGTCTGTTAATATTCGTTGCTGAATGTTGGGCGGGGGTGGCGGTTCAGGTGTGTGTGTTCGTGTGTGTGTGTTCGTGTGTAGGCTTCCTCCTGTATCAAGTCTTTCTGAGTTTAGGTTATTTATCGTTGACTGAAAGATGTCACAAGGCATATTACCAAAGTTATCTCCTCCGTGAATAAAAATGTGATCACGTAAAGACTTTATTTCCAATAGGTAGTTTTAGCGAGAGATTAAATAGATCAGCTTAGGCCTATGAGGATCTTTGCTGTGATTTCATGACCAGGGAATCACTGTCTTCCGTCCGTCCATTTTCTCTCTCTCTCTCTCTCTCTCTCTCTCTCTCTCTCTCTCTCTCTCTCTCTGCTCTCTGTGCCTTCGTCTGTCCCTCCATATCAGACATTATAAATGGGTATAGTCTTGGACATGATCTTAATTTTGTGTCCATAGTAGCACTTTTGTCTTGTACGTCGATGTATATTGACATGTCCTTTACACATGTTTCAAATTTGCCTCCCTGTGGGTGTGTATTGATTGTCTGGAGAGCCCCCCCCCACACACAAGGAGGGCCCCTCCTCATCGCTTTCAGAGAGAGAGAGAGAGAGAGAGAGAGAGAGAGAGAGAGAGAGAATCTTAGAATCGACCGAGTGAATCATAACGGCCAACGAATTGAAACTGAGGATGGCAAATGTCAACCTTATAGCTACGGAAATAAAGGCGAAAATTCTCTGTTATAGACAACAGTGGTGATTAGGATCTATTTTCATTTTATTGTTACGACTTTTACAAAGTTTTTATATTACCTTAATTCAATATCACAGTGAATTCAGTGTCATTAATTCAATATCACAGTGAATTCAGTGTCATTATGAATTCAATATCACAGTGAATTCAATGTCAATGTCATATCACAGTGAATTCAATGTCAATTCAATATCACAGTGAATTCAATGTCATTGTGAATTCAATATCACAGTGAATTCAATGTCATTGTGAATTCAATATCACAGTGAATTCACTGTCAGAAAGAATTCAATATCACTGTGAATTGAAAGAGAATCCAATATCACAGTGAGAGAGAGAGAGAGAGAGAGAGAGAGAGAGAGAGAGAGAGAGTGAGAGACAGGTGTTGCCAATACATAGCATATGTTATGCTAACCAGTGTTACCTTATGGCATCTGTTAATTAAAGGAAATTGACAGATATTACATTTTAAAGTACCGTAACCTAATGGTGTAAACTTTGTAAGAATCGTAAAATGAAAGACAAAATGCGAAGGTAGCCGACTTTTTGAATCTTGAAGTAAGATAATGCTTTAGATGCCTGGTCTGGATAACCACTCTTGGTCGAAATTCCAGGGAACTTCATCATAAGTAGAATGAGCAACTTTGAATCTTTGGGGAATAAGATACTATGATGCTGGTGACAACCAAATGCACATTTGGTCGAAGATCTTACGAAAAATCGTAAGATAGACGTCTTTAATATCATATGCACTCGTCTGTCTGGTTGGGACGTTTCGAGCAGCGTCCTCTCTCTCTCTCTCTCTCTCTCTCTCTCTCTCTCTTCAATTTCACTTCATTTCAAGTTTTTCCTGTTCATTTTCTCCTTGCACTTTATTTTTCCATTTCATTTTTCTCCACCTCCACTTCACTTCACTATAAATCAATCTTAATAAAATTACAGTTCGATCCCTTCAGAAATTCGTCGGCCTTCTTAGTTACCAAAACAGTGTGATCAGGAATCCTTTAGAATTACTTATTTTACAATAAAATACGGTTTTATTTGTTATGCAGTTAGTATCTAGGCGTATATTCCTATATAAAAATCCTTTCGAAATAAAAGATATACAATATTTGAAGGGGTTTTAAGCATAAAAGACAATAGTCCTTTTCTAAAGATTCCCCCAGCAGCAGACGACAGACACACAGACAAATATTTTCAAGGTAAACGAACTGAAAATAAAACTAAGACACTGAGATGAAATTTCGGACATCTATTAAATATATATTCTATTCATATAAATATAGGAACTCTTGCTTATTTTAGATTTAACATGGATTAGACTAAGGGATTTTGTGATTAAATTATCATATATCAAAAGCCTTTAATTTATGAGAACTGTTAAGTTGCTATTAGTTATTTTACTTATATATTTTATAATAAACAATTTTCGTAATTTAAACTAATTACCCTTCATAGTTAATGAGCCTTAGATAGTTTCATATTTCACATTTCATATTAAACAGAGAGATGTCTTACAAATTAAACTTTACGTCAAGGATAACATTCTACATATCTGCAAAATACTGCCAACTACACTAAAATCCATTATTCAGAGTAAATCTTTTATATGAAGTAGTTATGACTCATTTATATGACTTAAAATATGAATCAATACAGATTTAATACCAATTTCATCCCAAATTGAATACATTTTCCAACATGACGAATTCAGTTCTGTTTTAGTCCAGCTTCCCATTCGATGACGGCTTGGAAATGTTTTACAAAATGACTCGACAAAACCTGGCAGAAATGTCTTGATTTTGTGGTTATATATAAATTTTTAAGATATAAAATGTATTAACATTAATTTTATTTAATTTTGTGCTCATAAATTGTATATTTATTGACTTTTGAAATATGATTTAGTGTTTTACTTTGAATTTTTTGTCAAGTTTCAAAGATCGCATGACTTTGTTTTGCCAAACTTTGAAAGGAAAATACCTTTAGGATTTCTTGTTTTTTTTTACCTCCATTACTGTAGCTTTTGATATAATTGAATATTTGTGATTAATATTCTTAAACATCATTAAATATCGTAAAATAAATATTTTTATCAGCTATTTTAAAGCTTAGACAATAGCTACTATATGGTGTAAAATACCTGAAGCTCAACAGTTGATTCTTAATGATTTTAAAATCGATTATTTTAGAATAATTTGCAAAAACGAAGAATAATCTTTAGAGCAAAAGAAAAAAAAAGAATCCTTTCTTAATCTGTCTCCTATAATCGTTAAAATTTCTCGTTATTTAGGTAAAATCGAAGGGTAGATGTTTGTATAATCATGTAAAGTTGTTAGTTAGTCTCTATTTGTTATTTGTTTGTTTGTTTAGATACTTTAAGTGCCAATAGGTGCCCATAACTTCCTACCTTTTGGTAGAGATGTAAGAATACTAGCACCATAGGTCCTGTGTGCCGTAAAAGGAGACTAAAAGGACAGCTGCTGCCTTACAGTCTTACTTTTTAGTCAAAGGCTAGGTCCACAGCCAATAACTGCGGAAGCTGCTGACTTGCAGCCTCACTTTTTAGTCAAAGGCTACGTCCACAGCCAATAACTGTGAAAACTGCTGACTTGCAGTCTTACTTTTTAGTCAAAGGCTAGGTCCACAGCCAATAATTGCGGAAGCAGCTGCCTTGCAGTCTTACTTTTTAGTCAAAGGCTAGGTCCACAGCCAATAACTGTGGAAACTGCTGCCTTGCAGTCTTACTTTTTAGTCAAAAGCTAGGTCCACAGCCAATAACTGCGGAAGCTGCTGACTTGCAGTCTTACTTTTTAGTCAAAGGCTAGGTCCACAGCCAATAACTGCGGAAGCTGCTGCCTTGCAGTCTTACTTTTTAGTCAAAGGCTAGGTCCACAGCCAATAACTGCAGAAATTGCTGCCTTGCAGTCTTACTTTTTAGTCAAAGGCTAGGTCCACAGCCAATAACTGCAGAAGCTGCTGCCTTGCAGCCTTACTTTTTTGTCAAAGGCTAGGTCCACAGCCAATAACTGCAGAAATTGCTGCCTTGCAGCCTTACTTTTTTAGTCAAAGGCTAGGTCCACAGCCAATAACTGCAGAAATTGCTGCCTTGCAGTCTTACTTTTTAGTCAAAGGCTAGGTCCACAGCCAATAACTGCAGAAATTGCTGCCTTGCAGTCTTACTTTTTAGTCAAAGGCTAGGTCCACAGCCAATAACTGCAGAAATTGCTGCCTTGCAGTCTTACTTTTTAGTCAAAGGGTAGGTCCACAGCCAATAACTGCAGAAGCTGCTGCCTTGCAGTCTTACTTTTTGTCAAAGGCTAGGTCCACAGCCAATAACTGCAGAAATTGCTGCCTTGCAGTCTTACTTTTTTTTAGTCAAAGCTGCCTAGGTCCACAGCCAATAACTGCAGAAATTGCTGCCTTGCAGTCTTACTTTTTAGTCAAAGGCTAGGTCCACAGCCAATAACTGCAGAAATTGCTGCCTTGCAGCCTTACTTTTTTAGTCAAAGGCTAGGTCCACAGCCAATAACTGCAGAAATTGCTGCCTTACAGTCTTACTTTTAGTCAAAGGCTAGGTCCACTGCCAATAACTGCAGAAATTGCTGCCTTGCAGTCTTACTTTTTTAGTCAAAGGCTACGTCCACAGCCAATAACTGCAGAAATTGCTGCCTTGCAGTCTTACTTTTATTCAAAGGCTAGGTCCACTGCCAATAACTACAGAAATTGCTGCCTTGCAGTCTTACTTTTTTAGTCAAAGGCTACGTCCACAGCCAATAACTGCAGAAATTGCTGCCTTACAGTCTTACTTTTAGTCAAAGGCTACGTCCACAGCCAATAACTGCAGAAACTGCTGCCTTGTAGTCTTACTTTTTAGTCAAAGGCTACGTCCACAGCCAATAACTGCAGAAATTGCTGCCTTGCAGTCTTACTTTTAGTCAAAGGCTAGGTCCACAGACGATAACTGCAGAAATTGCTGCCTTGCAGTCTTACTTTTAGTCAAAGGCTACGTCCACAGCCAATAACTGCAGAAATTGCTGCCTTGCAGTCTTACTTTTAGTCAAAGGCTACGTCCACAGCCAATAACTGCAGAAGCTGCTGCCTTGTAGTCTTACTTTTTAGTCAAAGGCTAGGTCCACAGCCAATAACTGCAGAAATTGCTGCCTTGCAGTCTTACTTTTAGTCAAAGGCTACGTCCACAGCCAATAACTGCAGAAATTGCTGCCTTGCAGTCTTACTTTTTAGTCAAAGGCTACGTCCACAGCCAATAACTGCAGAAATTGCTGCCTTGCAGTCTTACTTTTTAGTCAAAGGCTAGGTCCACAGCCAATAACTGTCTTACTTTTTTGGTAAAAGGCTAGGTCCACAACCAATAAAGCTGCTGCCTTGCAGTCTTACTTTTTAGTCAAAGGCTAGGTCCACAGCCAATAACTGCAGAAGTTGCTGCCTTGCAGTCTTACTTTTTGTCAAAGGCTAGGTCCACAGCCAATAACTGCAGAAGCTTGCTGCCTTGCAGTCTTACTTTTTTGTCAAAGGCTAGGTCCACAGCCAATAACTGCAGAAATTGCTGCCTTGCAGTCTTACTTTTTAGTCAAAGGCTAGGTCCACAGCCAATAACTGCAGAAGCTGCTGCCTTGCAGTCTTACTTTTTTAGTCAAAGGCTAGGTCCACAGCCAATAACTGCAGAAATTGCTGCCTTGCAGTCTTACTTTTTAGTCAAAGGCTAGGTCCACAGCCAATAACTGCAGAAATTGCTGCCTTGCAGTCTTACTTTTAGTCAGTCCTTCTGCCTTAGAGTGCAAGGCTAGGTCCACGGCCAATAACTGTGGAAGCTTGCCTGCCTTGCAGTCTTACTTTTTAGTCAAAGGCTACGTCCACAGCCAATAACTGCAGAAATTGCTGCCTTGCAGTCTTACTTTTAGTCAAAGGCTAGGTCCACAGCCAATAACTGCAGAAGCTGCTGCCTTGCAGTCTTACTTTTTGTCAAAGGCTAGGTCCACAGCCAATAACTGCAGAAGCTGCTGCCTTGCAGTCTTACTTTTTTGTCAAAGGCTAGGTCCACAGCCAATAACTGCAGAAGCTGCTGCCTTGCAGCCTTACTTTTTAGTCAAAGGCTAGGTCCACGGCCAATAACTGCGAAAATTGCCGCCTTGCAGTTTTACTCTTTAGTCAAAGGCTAGGTCCACAGCCAATAACTGCAGAAATTGCTGCCTTGCAGTCTTACTTTTTAGTCAAAGGGTAGGTCCACAGCCAATAACTGCAGAAGCTGCTGCCTTGCAGTCTTACTTTTTAGTCAAAGGCTACGTCCACAGCCAATAACTGCAGCAATTGCTGCCTTGCGGTCTTACTCTTTAGTCAAAGGCTAGGTCCATTGCCAATAACTGCAGAAATTGCTGCCTTTCAGTCTTACTTTTTAGTCAAAGGCTAGGTCCACAGCCAATAACTGCAGAAATTGCTGCCTTGCAGTTTTACTTTTTAGTCAAAGGCTAGGTCCACAGCCAATAATGTGGAAGCTTCTTTAGAGTCTTACTTTTTAGTCAAAGGCTAGGTCCATTGCCAATAACTGCAGAAATTGCTGCCTTTCAGTCTTACTTTTTGGTCAAAGGCTAGGTCCACAGCCAATAACTGCAGATGCTGCTGCCTTGCAGTCTTACTTTTTTGCACAAAGGCTAAGTCCACAGCCAATACATGTGGAAACTTGCCAAAGCAGGCTTACTTTTTAGTCCACAGCCAAAAGGCTAGGTCCATTGCCAATAACTGCAGAAATTGCTGCCTTTCAGTCTTACTTTTTAGTCAAAGGCTACGTCCACAGCCAATACATGTGGAAACTGCTGCAAAGCAGGCTTACTTTTTAGTCAAAGGCTAGGTCCATTGCCAATAACTGCAGAAATTGCTGCCTTTCAGTCTTACTTTTTAGTCAAAGGCTAGGTCCACAGCCAATAACTGCAGATGCTGCTGCCTTGCAGCCTTACTTTTTTGTCAAAGGCTAAGTCCACAGCCAATACATGTGGAAACTGCTGCAAAGCAGTCTTACTTTTTAGTCAAAGACTAGGTCCACAGCCAATAATTGTGGAAACTGCTGCCTTTCAGGTGAACTTTTTAGTCAAAGGCTACGTCCACAGCCAATAACTGTGGAAGCTGCTGCATTGCAGTCTTACTTTTTAGTCAAAGGCTAGGTCCACAGCCAATAACTGTGGAAACTGCTGCCTTGCAGTCTTACTTTTTAGTCAAAGGCTAGGTCCACAGCCAATAACTGTGGAAGCTGCTGCCTTGCAGTCTTACTTTTTAGTCAAAGGCTAGGTCCACAGCCAATAACTGTGGAAACTGCTGCCTAGCAGTCTTACTTTTTAGTCAAAGGCTACGTCCACAGCCAATAACTGTGGAAACTACTGCCTAGCAGTCTTACTTTTTAGTCAAAGGCTAGGTCCACAGCCAATAACTGTGGAAGCTGCTGCCTTACAGTCTTACTTTTTAGTCAAAGGCTAGGTCCATTGCCAATAACTGCAGAAATTGCTGCCTTGCAGTCTTACTTTTTGTCAAAGGCTAAGTCCACAGCCAATAACTGTGGAAACTGCTGCCAAAGCAGTCTTACTTTAGGTAGCCAATAACTGCAGAAATTGCTGCCTTTCAGTCTTACTTTTTGGTCAAAGGCTACGTCCACAGCCAATAACTGCAGATGCTGCTGCCTTGCACCCTTGCTTTTTTGTCAAAGGCTAAGTCCACAGCCAATACATGTGGAAACTGCTGCAAAGCAGGCTTACTTTTTAGTCAAAGACTAGGTCCATTGCCAATAACTGCAGAAATTGCTGCCTTTCAGTCTTACTTTTTAGTCAAAGGCTAAGTCCACAGCCAATACACGTGGAAACTGCTGCAAAGCAGTCTTACTTTTTAGTCAAAGGCTAGGTCCATTGCCAATAACTGCAGAAATTGCTGCCTTCAGTCTTACTTTTTAGTCAAAGGCTAGGTCCACAGCCAATAACTAACTTGCAGCCTTACTTTTTGTCAAAGGCTAAGTCCACAGCCAATACATGTGGAAACTGCCTTAGCAGTCTTACTTTTAGTCAAAGGCTAGGTCCACAGCCAATAACTGTGGAAACTGCTGCTGTGAACTTTTTAGTCAAAGGCTAGGTCCACAGCCAATAACTTTAGCTCAAGCAGTCTTACTTTTTAGTCAAAGACTAGGTCCACAGCCAATAACTGTGGAAACTGCTGCCTTGCAGTCTTACTTTTAGTCAAAGGCTAGGTCCACAGCCAATAACTGTGGAAGCTGCTGCCTTGCAGTCTTACTTTTTAGTAGGTCCACAGCCAATAACTGTGGAAACTGCTGCCTTAGCAGTCTTACTTTTAGTCAAAGGCTAGGTCCACAGCCAATAACTGTGGAAACTACTGCCTAGCAGTCTTACTTTTTAGTCAAAGGCTAGGTCGACAGCCAATAACTGTGGAAGCTGCTGCCTTACAGTCTTACTTTTAGTCAAAGGCTAGGTCCACAGCCAATAACTGTGGAAGCTGCTGCCTTGTAGCCTTACTTTTTAGTCAAAGGCTAGGTCCACAGCCAATAACTGTGGAAACTGCTAGCTTGCAGTCTTACTTTTTAGTCAAAGGCTAGGTCCACAGCCAATAACTATGGAAGCTGCTGCCTTGCAGTCTTACTTTTTAGTCAAAGGCTAGGTCCACAGCCAATAACTGTGAAAACTGCTAGCTTGCAGTCTTACTTTTTGTCAAAGGCTACGTCCACTACCAATAACTGGAAGCTGCTGCCTTGCAGTCTTACTTTTTAGTCAAAGGCTTGTTCCACTGCAAATTACTGTGGAAGCTGCTGCCTTGCAGTCTTACTTTTTAGTCAAAGGCTACGTCCACTGCCAGTAATTGTGGAAGCTGCTGCCTTGCAGTCTTACTTTTTAGTCAAAGGCTACGTCCACTGCCAGTGACTGTGGAACTGTGCATTGCAGTCTGCTTTTTAGCCTTGTGCCAGTAACTTAGCTGCTTTGCAGTCTTACTTTTTAGTCAAAAGGCTAGGTCCACTGCCAATAACTGTGGAAGCTACTGCCTTGCAGTCTTACTTTTTAGTCAAAGGCTAGGTCCACTGCCAATAACAGTGGAAGCTGCTGCCATGCAGTCTTACTCTTTAGTAAAAGGCTAGGTCCACTGCAAATAACTGTGGAAGCTGCTGCCTTGCAGTCTTACTTTTTAGTCAAAGCTAGGTCGACAGCCAATAACTGTGGAAACTACTGCTTAGCTTTCTTACTTTTTAGTCAAAGGCTGTGTCCTCAGCCAATAACTGTGGAAACTGCTGCCTGACAGTATATATTACTTTTTAGTCAAAGGCTAGGTCGACAGCCAATAACTGTGGAAGCTGCTGCCTTGCAGTCTTACTTTTTAGTCAAAGGTTAGGTCCACGGCCAATAGCTGCGGAAGCTGCTGCCTTGCAGACTTATTTTTTAGTCAAAGGCTAGGTCCACAGCCAATAACTGAACAAACTGCTGCCTTGTGGTCTTACTTTTTAGTCAAAGGTTAGGTCCACAGCCAATAACTGTGGAAGCTGCTGACTTGTAGTCGCAAAGGCTTGTCCACAGGCAATAACTGTGGTCTTAGTCTTTTTAGTCAAAGGCTAGGTCCACAGCCAATAACTGCAGAAGCTGCTGCCTTGCAGTCTTACTTTTTAGTCAAAGGCTAGGTCCACTGCCAATAACTGTGGAAGCTGCTGCCTTGCAGTCTTACTTTTTAGTCAAAGGCTAGGTCCACTGCCAATAACTGGAAGCTGCAGCTTTGCAGTCTTACTTTTTAGTCAAAGTCTTAACTGTGGAAGCTTTTAGTCTTACTTTTTTAGACAAAGGCTAGGTCCACTGCCAGTAACTGTGGAGCTGCTGCCTTGCACTCTTACTTGGAGCTGCTGCCTTGCAGTCATACTTTTAGTCAAAGGCAAGGTCCATTGCCAATAATTGTGGAAGCTTGCTGCCTTACAGTCTTACTTTTTAGTCAAAGGCTAGGTCCACTGCCAATAGCTGTGGAAGCTGCTGCCTTGCAGTCTTACTTTTTAGTAAAAGGCTAGGTCCACTGCAAATAATGGAAGCTGCTGCCTTGCAGTCTTACTTTTAGTCAAAGGCTAGGTCCACTGCCAATAACTGTGGAAGCTGCTGCCTTGCAGTCTTACCCTTTAGTAAAAGGCTATGTCCACTGTAAATAACTCAGAAAGCTGCTGCCTTGCAGTCTTACTTTTTAGTAAAAGGCTAGGTCCACTGCAAATAACCGTGGAAGGTGCTGTTATGTGGTTTTACTTTTTAATCAAAGGCTATGTCCACTGCCAATATCTGTGGAAGCTGTTGCCTTACAGTCTTACTTTTTAAAAGGTCAAAAAGCTGCTGCCTTGCAGTCTTACTTTTTAGTCAAAGGCTAGGTCCACTGCAAATAACTGTGGAAGCTGCTGCCTTGCAGTCTTACTTTTTAGTCAAAGGCTAGGTCCACTGCAAATAACTGTGGAAGCTGCTGCCTTGCAGTCTTACTTTTTAGTCAAAGACTAGGTCCACTGCAAATAACTGTGGAGGCTGCTGCCTTGCAGTCTTAATTTTTTGTCAAAGGCTAGGTCCACTGCGAATAACTGTGGAAGCTTCTGCCTTGCAGTCCTACTTTTTGGTCAAAGGCTAGGTCCATAGACGATAACTGTGGAAGCTGCTGCCTTGCAGTCTTACTCTCTATTAAAAGGATAGGTCCACTGCAAATAACTGTGAAGCTGCTGCCTTGCAGTCTTACTTTTTATTCAAAGGCTAAGTCCACTGCCAATAACTGTGGAAGCTGCTGCCTTGCAGTCTTACTTTTAGTCAAAGGCTAGGTCCACTGCCAATAACTGTGGAAGCTGCTGCCTTGCAGTCTTATTTTTAGTCAAAGGCTAGGTCCACTGCCAATAACTGTGGAAGCAGCAGCCTTGTAGTCTTACTTTTTAGTCAAAGGCTAAGTCCACTGCCAATAACTGTGGAAGCTTCTGCCTTGCAGTCTTACTTTTTAGTCAAAGGCTAGGTCCACTGCCAATAACTGTGGAAGCTGCAGCCTTGCAGTCTTATTTTTTAGTCAAAGGCTAGGTCCACAGCCAATAACTGTGGAAGCTGCAGCCTTGTAGTCTTACTTTTTAGTCAAAGGCTAGGTCCACTGCCAAAAACTGTGGAAGCTGCTGTCTTGCAGGTGGACTTTATAGTCAAAGGCAAGGTCCATTGCCAATAATTGTGGAACTTGCAGCCTTACAGTCTTACTTTTTAGTCAAAGGCTAGGTCCACTGCCAATAACAGTGGAAGCTGCTGCCTTGAAGTCTTACTCTTTAGTAAAAGGCTAGGTCCACTGCAAATAACTGTGGAAGCTGCTGCCTTACAGTCTTACTTTTTAGTCAAAGACTAGGTCCACTGCAAATAACAGTGGAAGCTGCTGCCTTGCAGTCTTACTTTTTAGTCAAAGGCTACGTCCACTGCCAATAACTGTGGAAGCTGCTGCCTTGCAGTCTTACTCTTTAGTCAAAGGCTATGTCCACTGCAAATAACTATGGAAGCTGCTGCCTTGCAGTCTTACTTTTTAGTCAAAGGCTAGGTCCACTGCCAATAACTGTGGAAGCTGCTGCCTTGCAGTCTTACTTTTTAGTCAAAGGCTTGGTCCACTGCCAATAACTGTGGAAGATGCTGCCTTGCAGGTGGACTTTTTAGTCAAAGGCTAGGTCCACTGCCAATAACTGTGGAAGCTGCAGCCTTGCAGTCTTACTTTTTAGTCAAAGGCTAGGTCCACTGCCAATAACAGTGGAAGCTGCTGACTTGCAGTCTTACTTCTTAGTCAAAGGCTACGTCCACTGCCAGTGACTGTGGAAACTTTGCATTGCAGTCTTACTTTTTAGTCAAAGGCTACGTCCGCTGCCCGTAACTGAGGAAGCTGTTGCCTTGCAGTCTTACTTTTTAGTCTAAAGCTACGTCCACTGCCAATAACCGTGGAAGCTGCTGCCTTGTGGTATTACTTTTTACCCAAAGGCTAGGTCCACTGCCAATAACTGTGGAAGCTGCTGCCTTGCAGTCTTACCTTTTAGTCAAAGGCTAGGTCCACTACCAATAACAGTGGAAGCTGCTGCCATGCAGAAGTCTTACTTTTAGTAAAAGGCTAGGACAGATGCTGCTGCCTTGCAGTCTTACTTTTTGGTCAAAGGCTAGGTCTACAGCCAATAACTGTGGAAACTGCTGCCTAGCAGTATTACATTTTAGTCAAAGGCTAGGTCGATAGCCAATAACTGTGGAAGCTGCTGACTTGCAGTCTTACTTTTTAGTCAAAGGCTAGGTCCAAAGCCAATAACTGTGCAAACTGCTGCCTTGTAGTCTTACTTTTTAGTCAAATGTTAGGTCCACAGCCAATAACTGTGGAAAATGCTGCCTTGTAGTCGTACTTTTTACTCAAAGGCTAGGTCCACAGCCAATAACTGTGGAAACTGCTAGCTTGCAGTCTTACTTTTTAGTGCTAGGCCCACAGCCAATAACTGTGGACACTGCTAGCTTGCAGTCTTACTTTTTAGTCAAAGGCTAGGTCCACAGCCAATAACTGTGGAAAATGCTGCCTTGTAGTCGTACTTTTTACTCAAAGGCTAGGTCCACAGCCAATAACTGTGGAAACTGCTAGCTTGCAGTCTTACTTTTTAGTCAAAGGCTAGGCCCACAGCCAATAACTGTGGACACTGCTAGCTTGCAGTCTTACTTTTTAGTCAAAGGCTAGGCCCACAGCCAATAACTGTGGAAACTGCTAGCTTGCAGTCTTACTTTTTAGTCAAAGGCTAGGCCCACAGCCAATAACTATGGAAGCTACTGCCTTGCAGTCTTACTTTTTGGTAAAAGGATATGTCCACTGCCAATAACTGTCGAAACTGCTGACTTGCAGTCTTACTTTTTAGTCAAAGGCTTGTTCCACTGCAAATAACTGTGGAAGCTGCTGCCTTGCAGTCTTACTTTTTAGTCAAAGGCTACGTCCACTGCCAGTAACTGTGGAAGCTGCTGCCTTGCAGTCTTACTTTTTTAGTCCAAGGCTACGTCCACTGCCAATAACCACGGAAGCTGCTGCCTTGTGGTCTTACTTTTTAGCCAAAGGCTAGGTCCACTGCCAATAACTGTGGAAGCTGCTGCCTTGCAGTCTTGCTCTTTAGTAAAAGGCTAGGTCCACTGCAAATAACTGTGGAAGCTACTGCCTTGCAGTCTTACTTTTTAGTCAAAGGCTAGGTCCACTGCAAATAACTGTGGAGGCTGCTGCATTGCAGTCTTACTTTTTAGTCAAAGGCTAGGTCCACTGCCAATAATTGTGGAAGCTGCAGCCTTGCAGTCTTACTCTTTAGTAAAAGGCTATGTCCACTGTAAATAACTGTGGAAGCTGCTGCCTTGCAGTTTTACTTTTTAGTCTAGGTCCACTGCAAATAACCGTGGAAGGTGCTGCCTTGTGGTTTTACTTTTTAGTCAAAGGCTAGGTCCACTGCCAATATCTGTGGAAGCTGCTGCCTTGCAGTCTTACTCTTTAGTAAAAGGCTATGTCCACTGCAAATAACTGTGGAAGCTGCTGCCTTGCAGTCTTACTTTTTAGTCAAAGGCTAGGTCCACTAGCTTCTGCCTTGCAGTCTTACTTTTAGTCAAAGGCTAGGTCCACTGCAAATAACTGTGGAAACTGCTGCCTTGCAGTCTTACTTTTTAGTCTTACTTTTTAGTCAAAGACTATGTCCACAGCCAATAACTGTGGAAACTGCTGAACTTGCAGTCTTACTTTTTATTAAAGGCTACGTCCACTGCCAATAACTGTGGAAGCTGCTGTCTTGCAGTCTTACTTAGGTCCACTGCCAATAACTGTGGAAACTGCTGCCTTGCAGTCTTACTTTTTAGTCAAAGGCTAGGTCCACTGCCAATAACTGTGGAAGCTGCTGCCTTGCAGTCTTACCTTTTAGTCAAAGGCAAGGTTCACAGCCAATAATTGTGGAAACTGCTGCCTTTGAGTCTTACTTTTTAGTCAAAGGCTAGGTCCTCAGCCAATAACTGCAGAAATTGCTGCCTTGCAGTCTTACTTTTTAGTCAAAGGCTAGGTCCACAGACGATAACTGCAGAAATTGCTGCCTTGCAGTCTTACTTTTTAGTCAAAGGCTAGGTCCAAAGCCAATAACTGCAGAAGCTGCTGCCTTGCAGTCTTACTTTTTTGACAAAGGCTAGGTCCACAACAAATAATTGTGGAAACTGCTGCCTTGCAGGTGAACTTTTTAGTCAAAGGCTACGTCCACAGACGATAACTGCGGAAGCTGCTGCCTTGCAGTCTTAGTTTTTTAGTCAAAGGCTAAGGTCCACAACCAACAACTGTGGAAACTACTGCCTTGCAGTCTTACTATTTAGTCAAAGGCTAGGTCCACCGCAAATAACTGTGGAAGCTGCTGCCTTGCAGTCTTACTTTTTAGTCAAACGTTGCTATGTGATTGTTCTTAGTAAGTATTGTATATAATATAATATATATATATATATATATATATATATATATATATATATATATATATATATATATATATATATATATTATATATTATGTATACATATATATTTAAATTTATATATATATATATATATGTATAAATATATATGTATATATATATATTTAAATTATATATATATATATATATATATATATATATATATATATATATATATATATATATATATATATATATATATATATATATATATTTATATATATATATATATATATATATATATATATATATATATATATATATATATATATATATATATATATATATATATATAT
>NC_089771.1:8936110-8938610 GCF_040412425.1 Macrobrachium rosenbergii
AGATTCGCTCATCAGCATCTCCATTTTCAAGGGTCTCGTCTGGTCGATGTTTGGCGTATTCTGTAGTTAATTCATCTTAAATTTTGTGCAGGAGCGATGGCTCCTGCGTCGTATTCCCATCTGGTTTTGCGTTGGGGTCATCTGAGGGGTGCCTTCGATAAACTAGTACCAGACGTCTTTTATATGTTTATTTAGATTATATTTTTTATTTTATAAATTGTATGGGAGATGGAATTATTATTATTATTATTATTATTATTATGGTTATTATTATTATTATTATTATTATTATTATATGTTTATTTAGACAGATTTATTTTTATTCCATTATAAGCGCCGGGGCATCCTATTATTATTATTATTACAAATTGTTGTTAGTTGTTGTTGTTCTACATTGACGAGCCATCAACTGTGTATGTTATGATATTTCATCACAAGTTTCTTTTCCGGGAATGGCGGTTCTTATAAAAAATTACAAGATTTATTCTCTATACTGTCTTCGGTTTTTTATTTATTTATTGATTTATTTCTTTTTTACTTTCTCGGCAATTTCACGGTAGCATCATTCATCCGGGCCTTAGATAAAGATTCAATGTCAGTCTTGGGGGCAGGTTGTGTGCTGTCAGTGCACCTCATACCATTTTTCCAGGCCAGTTGAATTTCTTTCTTTCCGCGTCCCTTTGTTAGCTGCAACCATTTCATTCCAACATTAATGATTAATTCATTGTGCAACTGCTTTGTTGTTTTCCTCCAGTTACACCTTTCAAACCTTTATAAGGTCAATTTCCGTTTCAGCGTTGAATGACTTAAAGGTCCCAGCGCTTGGCATCGCTATCCCCATTCATAGCAAAGTCCCAAATTTTCATTTTAGAAGTGACATGTCTTCCATTCTTATCGTTCCGTTTTTTTTTCCTTTAGGCTTCAGCTGCAGTAGTTAATATGAGGTTATATGTATGAATGCTCCTGGTATAAGAGAATTGTTTTATTATAAGTTAATGCATTAATTCGTATTTTGAACTGAATTAGTCTAGAGAGATTATTCATTTCTAGTGACTATAGTTTGTACATAGGCTAGTACTTTTGTATACATTTTGCATAAGTGCTGAATAACATAATAGTAAATAGCCATATGTGCATGCACAACACATACATTTGCACAATGACGTAAAATCGAGTATTATTATGTCCAAAATCGTGCCCACTTAAAGTAAATGTCAAAATACGCGAATAATGTTTGTAAAGAGGCATCTCCAGCAGAGTACGTTATCACACCCACATAAATATTCAGGTGGATAACATCGGTTAATTACTCGATGAAGAGACAGGTAAATGAAGGTTATCATCCACTTTTACATTTAGTTCATTTCTCTGAATTGTTATGGCAAGCCTAAAGTCCTCTGTGGATATAACAAATTATGAAGAGATTGTCTCCAGTAAATTTCCTTACGGCATTTAAGGGACCAGCTTCTCTTAATATTGATCTATTCAAGACTAACGGCCAGTATTGAAACCAACTTGATATCACCTACGATATCATAATCCTATAGAGCGTTTTACCACTGTCTTCGGAAAATGACCCTTCGGTCGATCTTGCTTAGGGAGCTGTTTACCGTAGCTTAGTGAGAAGAGCGCTCGCGTGTCGTGTCGCCGTTGCCATGCTAACAGTAAACATTGGCGAGGCGTTGCCGGTTAGCCTTTTTTGGGTGGGGGAAGTACTTTCATATTTCCGTCCGTAGTATATATATAGATATTGATGATAAGTTTTTTAATATGAATGTGCAGAGGATCAGTTAGAAGTTTGGTAGTTATTGTATTCCAGCTGCTAACCAAATTACAATGGTTTTTATATGTGGAACTTACCCGGTACTTAATGAATGTTAGCATTTTATGGAGAATGGGAAAATTGTAAGACCCCAAAATCTGATTGCCTGCTTTTCGCCTATATATATAACATATACATATATATATATATATATATATATATATATATATATATATATATATATATATATATATATATATATATATATATATATATATATATAATATATATGGACTTTGAGTGTGTTTCTAGAATTCAGAAACAAAAATAAATAATTACGAATTTGTAAATTTTAGGAGTGCTCCCTTGGCTATATTTCCTAGTTTTAGTTTAAACAATGTTCATTACACTCTCTCTCTCTCTCTCTCTCTCTCTCTCTCTCTCTCTCTCTCTCTCTCTCTCTCTCTCAGTCGTAGTAGTTCATACGACTGCAGTGTCCTTTTAACATATTTCCAATATCTTTCTTCGACTGAAAAATGCTCAGAGACACGTGAATTTATGCTCGGGATTTCTTCCTGCTATTCTTTGATTCAAATTGGATCTGAATTTGTCCTGGTCATAAAGCAGCGTCTGCCACGTTCGTCGATATGTGTTACGAGGCCATTATTCATTGCAGAACTGAATCCTGGATTTTTCAGTGGAATACATTTGTCATTGGTGATTTCGTCGTTAAAGACT
>NC_089771.1:8943610-8971110 GCF_040412425.1 Macrobrachium rosenbergii
CAATAACCGACACACGGATGAAACCTGACCTTATCGCCATATTTGCCAAGCTGACTTCACCCTCACGTGAAATTTTATCTATCATAGAATTTGAGTCATAATCTCCATACACTACACAAGTTTAAAGGCAAACACTTCAATTTGTTTATTTATTAATACCGAGTTTGAAAGAGGTTAAATGAAAAATCAAATGACAGACGGAATTTCAGTTTTGTTTATTTATTAATACCGAGTTTGAAAGAGGTTAAATGAAAAATCAAATGACAGACGGAATTGTTATTTTATATTTGTAACCAATGCTAAATACAGGGGAATGAATTAATATTCCATACAAATACATACATTAGAAAAAAACTGTATATACAAACACGAACGCGATAATATACGCATTCGCTTTTCCAAAAACAATACTTCAACGAAACACACGGCTACTAAATATTTTCTAACCTGTTCCTTCACATCACAGCCTCAGTATATGCCACATACATCTACTCCAGCACTTTCCCGACCGTTTATCAAAGACGACGTTTCATCTAACACCTCAAAGCTTTTAAATTTAGCTAACAAGTTTTTCATATATAAATCTTCCACGCACCTTTCCTCCAACAGGGATAAATTCTTTTCATTATAGCCACGCAACATATTTTACCAATTTTGCTCATTTCATCACTGAATGTAGCTAACACAGGTAAATATTGATTCAACCAAGTCGTATTAACACGCCCGCTTTGACCGATGCCAGCGGGAAAGATAACATACTTGACATAGTCATACGATGATTTAGATAATTCTTCCTTCAATTTCTTGACCGAAGAAAAAAAGTGGTTGAATCTCATCTGCTTACTATCTCTGCCCAAACGATCGGCATGATCTTCATCTTTGGAATAAGCCACGCTCTTTTGTGCGTATTCGTTCTCTTCAATGGGGGCGCTGATACCGTATTGTGTTAATAAGGTAGCTATGGTAGGGAGATCAACTTCATCGTTGCATTCCCAAGATGTGATATTTTCAGGTCTTTTCACAATGGCGGAACCTTCAATACCCCTATCACGAGGACATGCATATGATGCACCAGTGCGAGAATATCGAAAACCTGCCAACTCGGCATACGGATAAGCACGAATGACGTCTGCCACCACACCGTAATTCCTGCATGTGACACAATTAGTGGCCACTACTAAACACGTGTTCCTCTTCCTGAACTTATTTTCGGACAAGTTCCCGAAAACTAACTTGCACGAGGAGGTTGATGAAGCCATGGCGAGAGTCCACGTCTTGATGTGACAATCCTTCAAGAGATAATGAGCTACCCGAGCTCCCTGCCTTTATCACAATCACCGATTACAAACCAGTTGTGACGAAGCATCAAGTCTCTCTCCTCCCAGCCATGATTCACACACACACGAATAAACAAGTCTTATCATTCCCTCACGCCAAAGGTCATCCACACATATGACTCATTTTATCAAAATCAGTATCACTCCCAGCCATGATTCAAGCTCACACGAATAAACAAGTCTTATCATTCCCTCATGCCAAAGTCATCCACACATATGACTCATTTTATCAAAATCAGTATCACGTGACTAAACAGCTCCGGCATCATTGTTCCTAAATGTTAATAAGCCACCCACGCATCCACCATGCTTCTGTTTCGTTTCTTCCTCACAATCGCCATCTTGTTTTTTTTTCCCTCACCTTCCCCTCCTCCTCCTCCTCCTCCTCCTCCTCCTCCTCCTCCTCCTCCTCCTCCTCCTTTTCCCCATATTTCGCCACGTTTCGATTTGTTTTTTAATGGCTATATTCCTTAACATCCAATCTTTAACCCCGGCCATTTCTATGAAGTAGTGATAATTCGAAATATTATCAACGTGGGTTTTTTTATTCCCTTGAAATTCTCGAGCTATATCTAAAATATTATAACCTGCGAGTGGATGAGTTAAATCTCCTTCTTCATTCCATTCAACCGTGTTAGAATCTTGTAAGTGCTTAACAAAAGCCGTAACATATGACTTTTGAGGTTCTTTAAAAAATATTGGAATAATACCTGTTAAATCGGGATTGCTTTTTTTGCGAGTCATGTCCCCTTTAATTGTTTTCAACGTAATCGGGGCGTTTACCACCTCCCCTCCAGTCACTGCACCTACACTTTCTATAGGAGGAGGAGGAGGAGGAAGAGGAGGTCCCGTGAGCGATATAGCTGGCACAGACAGTTTTTGGATATTAAGAGGACGTGTCCGCTACTACTAACAGCTGTCGTATCCAACTTGCCAGTACCCTCCAGGTTATTAATATCACCATCACAAACCTCTTTTCTATTCATTAACCTCTCGTAGGTAATGGCAGGGATAACGTAAAACTCCTTCATTTTCAATTAAAAAGACTTCCTACCAAACTCGCTGCAATAGGCAATAACGCTGATAGAATAGCCCCCCCTTTACGACTTTTCAGTATATTTTTCTTCTTAGATATGGACGTTGTTTTCAAGGACACAAGATGAATTTCTCGTCTACAATTTCTTAAGTGTTTAATAAACTTCTTATCTTGAGTTAGATTACCACAAAGAAACTTTCTAAAAATTTTCGAGAGCGTAGCCACCAAACCACCGTTTAAGATGGGAATGACTTTACTTCTTTCACTGGGTGATAAACCAGAGATGAATAAAATAAAGTTTTTATTTTTACGTATTAAAGGCTGCTTACGGTTCATATCCGTTCAATTTGAGATTCATCAACCCAGGAATTGAATTGTCTCGGATAACCTTTCCAATGAACGTAATATTGAGTTTTATTATTTTTCTTCCTCCTTCCCAGAATAGTGATATCATACGTTTCTGGTAGATTTGTGGGAATTAATTCTTCACGATAAAATGCACCCTTTATTTCTTCACCCGCTAAATCTTCCAAGAAGTATACGACTGGATTTTGCGATGTATCCACTTTTCGGATTTTAAAAATTTCTAGAGTATTTTGAATTGTGTATCCCCTCCTAAAAATTGCGTTCCGACGCTCATCGGCAATGCGTACAACGTCTCCAACATTCAAGAGCGAAATGGTGGGAGGATTAACGAGAACAGCCTTTTTATACATACTCGAGAATTGACGTTCAATGTCATCTCTAGCCGTTAATGCGTGAACCTCTTGCGGGGTGCGACCCAAACTCCTATGGGGGTTGTGGTTGTAACTCTGAACAATGTCACGCAAGACGTTAATGTATTTTAAGGTATTCTTATGTGTGAGATATCTATATATCCGACTTTTAATAGTCCTTATGACTCTTTCAGCTATAGAGGATTTGATTTCTCTCGAATAAACGCTATATAATTTTATATTTTTACTATCTAAATATTCTCTGACATGTTTGTTATAATATTCTCTACCCTCATCACTATTCAAACGTGAAATTCCCGAAAATTCGGTAGATTCGATAACCTTCTTCAAAGCGCGACGCATGGTAACACCATCCTTCTTTTTCAAGGGAACAATTTGAAGATATCTGGAAAACACGTCAATAAAGACCAGCAAATATTTAAACCCATTATTATACCGAGCTAATTTGGACATATCGGCTAAATCGGTGCTCGCTATTACTCGCGGTTTGGGTGACATGATTTTTCTTCTGGGGAATTTTTTTCGAGTGACTTTATGCAGTGTGTAAGACTTTTGTCCACGCAAGAATTCTTTAACATTTTCACGTGTAATTTGGCTATCCAGATTTTTCGCTACCCTGAATAAAGAGTCCACCCCGCTGAAACTACCCACACCCCGTGCATCTCCGTACAAAGTTTTTAGCAGTTTTATCCGTTCTTTATCCATATTGGTAAGCTATTTGATATTCCGTTTCACCCAGAATATTAGTTCAGAGCTGTAACAGTTCAGGTGTTGTCCGAAAAGGCTGAAGCTTTTTGACGGCCGAATAACTGCCGACCTAGAGTTTCAATTTGACTAAAATCACGATTTTTCATTAGAATATAATGTGAACAATTCAGGCTTATACTTCTACTAAACTTGCCCGAATGAAACATATTCTGCGTTATGAATATAACTGAAATAGATGAATGACGTCCCGCTGTGAAGGCGTTAGTGACAAATTTATTATCACTAGCCTCGAGGAAACAATCGTCGAGTATGAATAATAGACCTTTATTAACCTCTGTCTCCCCCTTTTCAGCGTAATCAAAGGGATTTAAAATTTCTTTGGATACTTTAAATTTGGGACCTATTGAGGATGCATTTCGAGGGGGTGTTCAGATACCCCGCAATATAAAATGTATTGGAAACGCGTTTCATAGAGTTCAATGATTTTTGACAAAGGACGGACTTGCCACTGTTACTAAACCCGCGATGATAATACGAGCGGGATTAGCGAACGGGTCTAACAACTGCCCAGGGAAGGACCTGCCGCAGCCATGATGTTAGCGCGTTCAAGACTAAAGTTGTATACTTTACACGCTCCTTTTATATACAAGCCTTAATAATAATAATTAGGGTGAATGGAAGTTGACGGCAATAATATTTGTTTAATTTCCATAATGAAACATATACAGGTTTTTCCTACAATATCAAAATACAATGTACAGTAAAAATGCAACCTATAATAAAAATACAATTTAATAATTTAAAAATATAAAAAACCAACTGTGTATATGAATATATTATATACAATATAATATATTAAAATATATGAATATAGGATAAAATATATAGTAAAATATACAAACTATGACACCCGGTCAAGGTGTGATACGCCTCCGTTTAACTGGAGGAGAGGGTGAAACCATTTCCTGTCGAGGAGAAGTCAAAGACGCCGAAGAGAGAGAGGAATTAACATTGTATATTTTACTATTCTCTCTTCGACGTTTTGAACATCCTTTCACCCGCGGGAAATGATGTGATGGATGTAGGGTCGGAGGAATTCTCGAGGTGCTAGGAGGAGCGGAATATTTAAAATTGGAGAGATTGCCGCTACTGCTGGCACCGCCACTGCCCTCTCTATCTCCTCCTCCTCCTCCTCCCCTCCCCTCCCCGCCATACCCTCCTCCACCCCAATGTCTGGATGTCCATACGCCAACGATTTATAAGGTGTCACATAATATCTCTTGTCCTCTAAAGGACAGAGAGATACCTTTCGCTGGCTCGTATGACACATCGTACCTCCTACTCTTTGCAAATTGTGCACACGAGTATAAGTAATCTCATTCTTTTCGATTACAGCTCGATACTGGTCATGCGGAATGGTCTTTTGCCGGCACCTTTGTACTCCTTTCAAGGTGTTACTACGACTAGTTTCCGTCAGATACGAATAAACTTTAGGTTTAACGCCGATAAACTCCCTCATGAGTTCAGCTCCCGTTTCAACCTTGACTAACCCTAGTTTCCCCTTACGTGACTCATCATACAATTCGTGAGTTTTGGGAAATTACTCAAATCCATGTAGGGTTTGAGCACACCCTTCAGTTCTCGATTGAGGTTATCAGTCGCGAGGGAAAAGATCAAGCTGTCAGTGTCGGTATAAAGGAGCTGAACTCGGTGTCCATACTGCTTTCGAAGAACGTCGTAATAGAACTGATACACCATATCCTTCGCCATGTCTAGTATACTGAAACCGATATAAATCGGGGATTCAGCCATAACAGACTCTTTGCAATGGTTCACAATGTACCTGTCATTACCCAGTTTTTCCAAAGACTTGTACGTGTGTTTGGATACATTCCTGAGGAGAGAGGCTTCACCGGTGGTGACGACAGTTCGGGTAGAATAATTCAATGAATTTTTAATAGTGACACCGAAAAGACCATTCATTATGATTTTGATGGTGTTCCTCTTGTCCGGATCGGTCTCTTTAGCACGCCTTTCGGCATTCTCCAGAATATATTCCCTCAAATAAAAATCCTGTTTGAATTTGTACACTTTCCTTATTACATCAACTTCGAGACCGAGTCTTATCAATGTTTGTAATAAGGGAAGACAGATCAAGTGATTACGCATGGGTAAATGCGTACCCGTCAACTTAACATTTTTCTTGGGTAGCTTCACCTTGAATTTATTCATTAGGTTTTTACTATAGGGCGATAGATCCTGGTGAGTCACATTCATGTGATGAATGGCGAGAGGGAGATCGTCCGTCTGTAGAGCAACATCCCGTCTAACTGGTTTGGTATCGAGCAGGATGAAATAACCGTATTCACCCTGTGAATCAATGGCGGTAATATCGCTAGCGACAAAACTTTCTAATTCGGCAGGGCAAAGTTCAGTTATTTCACCCAAGGGCATTTTGTATTTACTCATAACTGTGGGATACAAACTGGTGAAATCAACGTATAATATATACGATTGAGGATCACCTACCCTAAAACTGGGATTTAACTCTGGATTATTAGCTACACATTGCCTTCGAACTAGACTACAAAAACCGCCGCGGATGTTTTTACAAATTAATTGATAGAGTTCACCATTCGAAATGAGGGGGAGACGAATTTTAGAGGAATACAGGAAAGCATCGAGCGAGAGAGAGGTAGAAGTCAGGTAACGGGCGGGGTCTAGTCCAAATTGCGCCATGGCAGCCTTCCTCCAAGCTAAATAAACGTCTGCTAATAATCCCACATCCATTAACAAATACAAAATGGTGTAATCTAGAAGATTGGCGCAATTAGCAGCGTTCCAAACCTTGACCACGTGTGCATAGTCCTCGCTGGAAAGGGTTTCCCCTGTAAGTTCCGAATCGAAACACTCTCGAGAAGGGATGCCAGGCTTTCGCAGGATATTGAAACCCGTCACATAATCATAAGGGTAGTACTGTTTACCCGTACCCAAAACTAAATCGAGACAATCCCGAGAATACTGGGTTAACAACTTACGTACGATTTCGAGGGAACCTTTCTGTTTGATATGACTCGAGGCGAGACTAGAAAGGGTCCCTCTAATCACGTTGTTGCTATCCACGAATCTCAGATTGCCTGATCTGGCTGAGTAAAATTTACTACCCTCGCGTTTCAGAATTTCAAAATCATGTTGAGCCCCGCCTCTTTCAAGACCAGGGCGATGTCATATGACAAATTGTGTACGAACACTGTTAAAGTCGGCTCCTTAAATTGAATCTTCAAATTACACTGTTGACACAGTGCACACAGAAAGTTATCCCGTGCCACAGAATGAGCGTGATGTCGCATTTTCGTGACTCCAGCCTTGAATTCGACGTTGCAGCCTTCGCAATGAGTGCTCGCTTCAAACTTACGGGTGGATTCAGGAGTCATATGTAAAGGATACGCACGCATTCGTTCGCGCAATAACGCCCAGTCCCGGTTCATGTTCTGCAAACAATCATCAACGCATTTCTCTCCGTGACTTAGTCTATGGGTACAATATTCCCCGTTCTACCGTCAACGATCACGTAGCAGTAAGCGAAAGCTTTCTGCCGAGATACTATTCTCGGATCGTCCTCTCCGGTCTTCGGTTGAATATTATACGCTTCAAAATCCAGGAAAGCCATGTGTGAGATTGGCTGCAGAGCTTTAACTTTAGTAAACTGTTTAAATTGACCGGGTTCTGGGTATTCGACAGTGGTTCGAGCGGTACAGGCCTGAGTGTGTGCCTCGCGGATGGTGGGACTATTAAACAAAGTCAAACAATTGTAACACATACCACCCGCGTGCTCAGTCCCCGCCCCTGCTTGAATCCGTGTCGGAACTTCTTCACGAATGCCAACATATCCTTAATCAACGCAACGTGGTCGTCAGTGATTAATAACAACGTGACCAAATGACGGCTTTGGGGTTACCACCTTTCCTCGCCAGATGTACCGTCCAATGTTTTTCCGCTGTTTCCCCATGCCTAATTCACATAATTTATACAGATATATGTTGAGGTTATTCCCCTTTTCTAATGTTTTGAAAGAGTCATGGGTCAACGGCATATCTGGCGAGTGTTTGATATTAAATTGCCCCCTCCCCATCCTCCTCATTAAGACACGAGGGAGGTTGTTAATACGTGTGGGAGGGTTATCCCGGAGTACAACGTAAGCTTCTAATGCTGTAATAACACAGTTGTACCCGGACTGAATATTGATAACCTGATCACTACCACGGACTCCCTTGGGATACGCCTTGAAGTTATTAATATTCACTAACTCACGCCGCGTGATATGAAGTTCAACCCTGTCCAGCGAGGTCATACACCAACCCGAACCCTCAGTACGGTTGAGTCTTTCTTCCAAGTTATTAGCTATAAACTCAATAGCCTCCTCCAGGGAGTCATAGATCGAGTCAATCGTAGTGAGGATGGGTGGGGTACATAGATAAAAAGCATTTTTTTCATTCATGTCGCCTAGCATCCTCACACTGGTGATAATAACACACAAGTAGAGCATAGCCGAGCGAATACCTCTTTCAAGGAAGTTACTGAGCACATCTTCGCGTAATCGGGCTATGCTACTACTTAGCTTCATTGCCACGTCAATGTGTGACCCTACCGCAGCCGCATAATGAATGGTACTCACTACCTTGTTACCCTCCGTTCTTTCCCTCGCGAGTGGAGATCCCCCTCCACCAATGCGTGACGCTTCATTATTATTACTCCCCATCAAATCTTCATCTAATGGGAAGTCTTCAGCGAAGGGATCTGTAAAGATCGTGTTAATTAGCACCGGAGTGAACGTGTATTATAATAATAATAATAATAATAATAATAATAATAATAATAATAATAATAATAATAATAATAATAACTGCAAAAACAACAATAATAATATAATAATAATAATATTTTACCTGGATCGGAGGGTGGTGAGGATGATTCATCATGGCGACTAGAGGCTTGGACATCTTCTTTAATGACGTGGCAATCTGTGAGATAACAAATTCATGAATACTGCATGACATACATGAACGTGGAGGTTTTTATGTATAACATGAACGTGGAGGTTTTTATGTACACATATTATTTATAAACCCGATGCCCATTGTTAGTCATACAGTCTACATTCAACATGTGTAGCGATCACATCATATACGTGAATAGCAAAGCATGTATAAGTACATTTCCAGAAAATCGGGCGTGTAAATTTACCAATAGGTTAGCTGCCCCAATATCATTACCGAAAGAAGTGGAATATGAAGTGGGCCTAGTGGGAGTCATTCTCCCGAAATTATATTACGCTATTAAACCAGAAGACATTGATTTTACTATTCAATTTAACGTGATCTATAACGAGTCAGTTGGGAAACGCGTTTATACTTATATTTATAAGTCCATTTCGGGTTTGTTGGGTGGTGATATGAATGTCATGACTAGAGCGTTTAATACGGAAATTATTGAACAATTATCTGGATTTTACGGTGAGCATATTCGCGGAGCTATCCGCAGGGACGGTTTATTCTCATGGAATGATGACACGAAGGTAATGAGCATTCCACATGTCGATGCAGGAGTGGCCAAAGTTGACATGATTGATTCAATTACGATTAAACTCAGTGCTAAAGCAGCTAATATGTTTGGTTTCAATGAAAAAGTCAGGTATTTAATATACAGTTCGGGTGCGTTGAGACCTCACCGCGGTAGAAATATATTCCATCAAGGCGTTGAATACGTTTACCTGTATTCGGGTATCGTTCAACCTACCATCTTGGGTGATAAAATGGTTAATCTCTTAGACTGTTTCACGTTAGGATGTGCATGTGGTAAAGGTCCGCATAATGCCATTTATAAACCTTTAAATACCATTGACGTATTGGATTACATTACCATCGATGTCTCGGATCAGAACGGTGAAGAAATAATGTTTACTGAAAATGGGGTTGTATCATGCAGTCTGCATATAAGACCTAGATAAAACGCTATCGAACTTTTCTTATAAATACCATTCGTGACATATACCCATCGTAGTATTTAACCGACATGGCTGGTGAACACACCATATATTTGAGCAGTCTCGGCTGTTTAGACACGTATACCAAAAATACACCTTCGAAATTTGCCAATAGATTACCTACACCTATATTATTACCTAATGGGGTTGAATATGAAGTAGGTTTAGCTTCGATCATGTTCCCGGGGAGTTATTACGCTATATTATCCAAAGATGATTTATTCACTCTCGAATTTATTACAGAGCGTCATAAACGTGATAGGCATACATATTTGTACAGACCGAGAATAGCGATGTTAGCGGGGATATGAAAAGACTCGTGAGAGCTCTTAATAAGGACGTGCATGATTATTTGAAAGTTTATTACGGTGATAATTTCATAAATTATTTTAATAGTAACGGTATATTTCATTGGGATGAAGATTTAAGGAGAATTACTATGCCACGTATCAAGAGAGAGAAACTGAGACCGGGGGACGTTAAAAGTATATACGTAAAATTTAGTGGAAAAGCCGCGAAATTATTAGGTTTTCATATTAATACTGGTTATGAAATATATGGTGGGCGTGAATTGAATGAACACGTTTCCCTTGATTCTCTACCTGATAATTGTGGGGTAGATTATATATATGTGTATACGGATATAGTTCAACCGACGATTTTTGGTGGGAGACTAGTCAATATATTGGACTGTTTTACTTTAGCAAGTGGTAGAGGAAAAGGAATACATAATACAGTCTACAAATTGTTGAACACGAACATCTTGGATCAGATTTCTATTCTTATCACGGATCAAAATGGACACCTTTTACATTTCGCTAAAGACTCAAGCGTTACTTGCCTGCTCCGTATAAAACCTAGAGGAAAATTAGATGAATAGGTACGTATATAATTCGATGTTCACCCTTGGCATTCCTTATTCGTGATCGTAACACCCTCGAGTCAACTAGAACGTGTGAATCAAGCTCCACTTAAATTGTTTGGGAATAGTATAAACAGTAAAATGAGAGTGTTATTCGCGCCTCCTTCAGAGGCGGAATTTAAAAACTATTTTTATCAGACCCTTTATTAAGGAGAGGGGCGGGGTTTGAGGATATTTCCGTTTTCTATCCCGGTCGCAGGGGGAAGTGGTATTTTTCTACTATAAGTGGTATTGCACGTAAAGTACTTCCTTTTCTATTTAATGCCGCGAAACCTTCAGTTAATGAATTCGGTAGATCTGTGTTATCTGATATGGTAAACAACGGTTTACCTTTAAAAGAATCCTTAAAACGAAATGGTATAAGAGCCCTCAAAACTACTGGACAACGAATTTTAAGCGGTACTGGAAGGAGAAGAAGAAGAACGAGACGGAGGAAAACGGTGAAACGTTTAGTTAGACGGTCGAGTGTGGGAGGAAAGAAAAAACGTAGGAAGAGGAAGGATACACGCGTTAAATCTAGAAGTACATATAATAAGGACGTGTACGATCTTTTGTAACTCATTCATCAATTGACATTCGGCGGGTACGCACTCGTTCTACCCTTCATCTCAAATTATATAAACACAAAATATGGCTAGCGTAGTTCCTAACATACCCGGAACTGGTAATCAAGTTCCTGTTTCATCGTATATTGCGGGTATATCTGAATTGTTCCCGAATGTTAATAGACGGAGAATTATTGAAACTTCAATTAATTCAAAGGAAAGACTGGATTTTACACCTTGCAATATTTCCGTAAATCAAATTCTAACTGATAAATATATAGAATTTCGCATTAATGGGGTGGCAGGTTCTTTCTTAGATTTGTCAAGTATAGCTTTAGAATTATATATCACAATAGATAGGGCCGGCGCGCAATTAGCAGATGATGATCACGTGTCTGTCGTTAATGGTCTAAGTAATACATTATTTAAATCCGCTTCTGTTTTCTTGAATGAAAAGTTGGTGGAATCCTGTCCTGTATTTAACTATCAATCATATATCAAAATGCTGAAAATGATAAAGCCCTCGGCATTACCTACCACCGGTCGGGCGGGATTTTTATATGATGACTATCATGTAACACACGGGGTAACTCGACAATTTACTGCCAATACCTTCGGTCAAACCAGCAGGTGGGAGACGAAAGTTATGGGCGACATTAAAACGCGGGGCGTGCATACATATTTTCCACTTCTTTTGGATATAGCGACTATAGACATGTATTTACTGGATTCGATTGACTTGAGGCTTAGGCTCGAATTAGCAAATAATAACTGGGTTATGGGTGCCCACACAGACGGACATTTAAATGTGATAAATATAGAAAAGGTTAAATTATGGATCGATAGAGTTACCCCACATTATAACGCAATGTCGGCTTTAAATGAGGCGATAGCAGTTAATCCTATACAATATATATTTGATAAGACTTTATACAAGACATACGTTATTGGGCAAAATGAAAATTCGATTTTAATTGATCAACCTTTTAACAGTTGTATACCTGAAAAAATCACATTGGCCATGATTGATATGGAAACATTTTCAGGTGATTACGCAGCCAATAGCCTATATTTTCAATCTTTCGATTTAAATAATATACATATTACCGTTAATGGGAATACTGTATATAATATTCAATGCAGTTTCCCTAATACCATCATGCAATTATATCACGAGACGCAGAAAAGTATAGGGGTGGCGGTGATAATCTGATCACTTATGATAGTTTTAAAAATGGTAGAGCTATTTACTGCTTTAATTTTGTGGTGGAAGATGTTGAAGATTCCATGCCAGTGGAAATTTCGGCAAACCTGCGAATATCGATCAGGCTGGGTACGGCTACACCTAACCCTTGCATTATTTTACTTTTTCGGGGATACCAAGGGTATTTTAACGGTGGATGCGGATAGAGTTATTCAGTGTGATGTTAGGGGTTAAATAGAATGGATACAAAAGAAATTGAAATAAGTTTAAAAGGTTCACTCGGTGACCGGGTTAAATATTTAGGTGTGTTCGCTTCGGATGAAGTAGGATTATTGACATTGCCAGAAAATAGAATCAAACCTTTAGTTTTTATATCTAATACATTATCTTCGTCTACTGATATTAATATTGTCGGTCATTGGGTATGTTTTTACGTGGAAAAATCACCTAGAAATATAATCTTCTTTTTGATAGTTACGGTATAAATCCTAAAGTTTATTCGAATGACTTCTCTAAATTTATATATGCACATCCCAAATATAGCCTCTATCGACTAATAAAACAAATACAACCCGATAAATCGTACAAATGCGGTCTTTACGTTAGTTTTTTTGTTCATTGCGTGAGTCACCGAGGTGTGAAAACAGTATTATCCTTAATACAAAATGTATTCTCATTCACTCGTTTGAGAGGCAATGATAAATGGATAACGGGATATTATTTTAAATATTTGAAAAAGTTTAAATGTTCACATTGGAGGTCGGGGGTCAAACGTGCTATTACATACAAGGAATGTCTCCGCATCTTAAACAACTAAGGTAAATGCATATTTTTCTTTGATTTTTATATTACCCCATTTACATTCTATTAAGGATATATTCTATATATGTATCATACACCGTGAATCACATAACTATTTTTTACTTATTTCAGGATGAGCTGTGAGAATCATTCACCCGTGAACGTCGGTGATAAAATGCTAAGACGTCTTAGTCGTTTCCTCTTAAACGCTTTTCGGAATATTCGCCTTATCATAAGGATACACGTGGACGTTATATTGGGATGTGTGCTGAGACAGTCTGACGGTGATTAGTGTATTGAATTTGTACACTGTCTTTTATGTGGTCAATAAATCCTTATGAATAATCATATACGTGTTTTTTTTTTACTATGCCCACAATCCATTTGAAACCAAAAACAGGAAAACGGAGAAAAAAGAGTGCGTGTTTCTATGGAATCAAGAACTGTTATTAAATAAATATATAACACATCGGTTTTACATACCTTCACCGGGTTGCTCGTTTCCTTCAGTAGTGGGTGGTGGCGGAGTTGGTGGGGGGTTGCACTGCTGTGGGCTGTCAGCGGGGGTTGTTGCATCTCCTGCTACTTCTTCTTCTGCTCCTGCTTCATGGTCATGACCTGTTTTCACCTTCCTAATAAATGTGTTGGGGCTCCAGCACCATAGTAGTAATGGTGTCTGACCTGAGTGGCTACTTCGTCAGCTGACAGTTCGCTACTGGAGTTATTTCCCATATCTGAAAGAGAGAAATAATGACTGTTTTATATATTCTGTTTCTTTCAACGGGTACATTATTTCATATGAATATCTATTCCGTATACAGATGAATCTTATTGCTGTTTTTAATATTTACTATATGTTCGAGTAAATGGAAAGTGTTTTATATGCTACTTACTGAATAGTGACGGGGAATGACGTTCGGTCAAGAGAAAAACTTGATGCACTTACTCTTATAAACTTTGGGCATGGAATAACGTCAATTTCCCTTGTCGGCTGTATTTATGGTGTTCAGTCAGAAAGTAATAATCAGGTGTGACATACGGTGTTTCGTTGAAGTATTGTATTCCAAAGATGTAGATCACACCGATCTGTGTGGATGACCTTTGGCGTGAGGGAATGATAAGACTTGTTTATTCGTGTGTGTGTGAATCATGGCTGGGAGGGAGAGAGACTTGATGCTTCGTCACAACTGGTTTGTAATCGGTGATTGTGATAAAGGCAGGGAGCTGGGTAGCTCATTATCTCTTGAAGGATTGTCACATCAAGACGTGGACTCGCCATGGCTTCATCAACCTCCTCGTGCAAGTTAGTTTTCGGGAACTTGTCCGAAAATAAGTTCAGGAAGCGAAACACGTGTTTAGTAGTGGCCACTAATTGTGTCACATGCAGGAATTCGGTGTGGTGGCAGACGTCATTCGTGCTTATCCGTATGCCGAGTTATAACTGGTGCATCATATGCATGTCCTCGTGATAGGGGTATTGAAGGTTCCGCCATTGTGAAAAGACCTGAAAATATCACATCTTGGGAATGCAACGATGAAGTTGATCTCCCTACCATAGCTACCTTATTAACACAATACGTATTCCAAAGATGAAGATCATGCCGATCGTTTGGGCAGAGATAGTAAGCAGATGAGATTCAACCACTTTTTTTCTTCGGTCAAGAAATTGAAGGAAGAATTATCTAAATCATCGTATGACTATGTCAAGTATGTTATCTTTCCCGCTGGCATCGGTCAAAGCGGGCGTGTTAATACGACTTGGTTGAATCAATATTTACCTGTGTTAGCTACATTCAGTGATGAAATGAGCAAAATTGGTAAAATATGTTGCGTGGCTATAATGAAAAAGAATTTATCCCTGTTGGAGGAAAGGTGCGTGGAAGATTTATATATGAAAAACTTGTTAGCTAAATTTAAAAGCTTTGAGGTGTTAGATGAAACGTCGTCTTTGATAAACGGTCGGGAAAGTGCTGGAGTAGATGTATGTGGCATATACTGAGGCTGTGATGTGAAGGAACAGGTTAGAAAATATTTAGTAGCCGTGTGTTTCGTTGAAGTATTGTTTTTGGAAAAGCGAATGCGTATATTATCGCGTTCGTGTTTGTATATACAGTTTTTTTCTAATGTATGTATTTGTATGGAATATTAATTCATTCCCTGTATTTAGCATTGGTTACAAATATAAAATAACAATTCCGTCTGTCATTTGATTTTTCATTTAACCTCTTTCAAACTCGGTATTAATAAATAAACAAAACTGAAATTCCGTCTGTCATTTGATTTTTCATTTAACCTCTTTCAAACTCGGTATTAATAAATAAACAAATTGAAGTGTGTGCCTTTAAACTTGTGTAGTGTATGGAGATTATGACTCAAATTCTATGATAGATAAAATTTCACGTGAGGGTGAAGTCAGCTTGGCAAATATGGCGATAAGGTCAGGTTTCATCCGTGTGTCGGTTATTGGGGGAGATATCAAATTGATAAATATATGTCTCACATGAGGTTGAAGTCAGTCGCCAAATATCCTTTTATCATGATACTCCGAATATCTAAGCAGCTGTGTGTGTATATATATATATAAAACAAAATGTAACGGCTGAGAGAGAGAGAGAGAGAGAGAGAGAGAGAGAGAGAGAGAGAGAGAGAGAGAGAAGTTGATAGAGGCTATATTCGCGATGTGCATATATTAATTTAGAGATTTTATATGAGGAGGAGGAGGAGGTAAACGTCCCAGTTACGTTGAAAACAATTAAAGGGGACATGAGTCGCAAAAAAGCAGTGAACTGAGTCTATTTGGGGTTGGGGTGGGGTGGTTTTATTCCCGTAGAGTTACGTGACGTCACGGGGGCATAAGCGTGGAGTCGATTTGGGGTCGGGGGTTCAAATGAAGGGTTTCCCGTAGAGTTACGTGACGTCACGGGGGTTAGGAATGGAGTCAATTTGGGGTCGGGGTTGGAAGGATGGTTTTATTCCGTGAGAGTTACGTGACGTCACGGGGGTAGGAAAGGTGGAGTCAATTTGGGGTAGGGGTTGGAAGGATGGTTTTATTCCCCGTAGAGTTACGTGACGTCACAGGAGGTAGAAAAGTGGTGGAGTCAATTTGGGGTCATTTGGGGGGGTTGAATTGGTGGTTTTATTCCCAGAGTTACGTGACGTCACGGGGTGCGGCAAAGTGGAGCCAGGTTGGGGTCGGGGTTGAAATGTTGGTTTTAGTGGTTATTCCCGTAGAGTTACAGGTGGCCACGCCCCAAAAAGTGGAGTCAATTTGGGGTCAGGGGTTGAATTGGTGGTTTTATTCCCGTAGAGTTACGTGACGTCACGGGGTGCGGCAAAGTGGAGCCAGGTTGGGGTCGGGGGTTGAAATGTTGGTTTTATTCCCGTAGAGTTACAGGTGGCCACGCCCCCAAAAAGTGGAGTCAATTTGGGGTCAGGGGTTGAATTGGTGGTTTTATTCCCGTAGAGTTACGTGACGTCACAGGGGGTGCGGCAAAGTGGAGCCAGGTTGGGGTCGGGGGTTGAAATGTTGGTTTTATTCCCGTAGAGTTACAGGTGGCCACGCCCCCAAAAAGTGGAGTCAATTTGGGGTCAGGGGTTGAATTGGTGGTTTTATTCCCGAGAGTTACGTGACGTCACGGGGTGCGGCAAAGTGGAGCCAGGTTGGGGTCGGGGGTTGAAATGTTGGTTTTATTCCCGTAGAGTTACAGGTGGCCACGCCCCCCAAAAAGTGGAGTCAATTTGAGGTCAGGGGTTGAATTGGTGGTTTTATTCCCGTAGAGTTGCGTGACGTCACGGGGGTGCAGAAAAGTGGTTTCATTCCCGTAGAGTTACAGGTGTCCACGCACCCACTCCCTTTTTCAACCTCACGCACATGAGCTTATAAGACAAGTGGAGTCAGGGGTGGCAACACCCTTTTGCACCTCATGTACATATATTAGTTCATGTACGCACATGAGCTTATAAGACATGAGGAGTCCATTTGGGGTCACGGGTGGCCACGCCCCCTAATATGAGCTCATGTACGCACATGAGCTTATAATACAACTGGAGTCGATTTGGGGTCAGGGGTGGCCACGCCCACCAGAATAGTGGAGTCTATTTGGGGTCTGGGAGGCCACACCCTTTTAGGCCTCATGTACGTATATGAGCTTATCAGGAGGGGGAGGGCTAGCCACGCCCCTTTTGGGGGTTGGGGCGTTGCCCCGCCCCTTTTTAGGCCTCACGTACGTACATGAGCTTATCAGGAGGGGGAGGAGGGTTGCCACGCCCCTTTGGGGCGGGGTTAGAAAAGTGGAGTCTATATGGGGTTTTTTTCTCTACTATATATGGGCATATATATATATATATATATACAGCTATATATATATATATATATATATATATATATATATATATATATATTAATATATATAGTAATAGGTTTATATTAATATAGTGAGTCTCTTTGTGATTTAGAATATGCAAGAATGACAGCCGATAATATAGTGTCGACCCTGACTGTCTCAGATATATATCCATATATATATATAACCACCCATCCTATGACTATGCTCCCAGCTGCCAAAGCAACACCTATTCAAAATGTACCTTCAGATGTGTAGAATATTTTTTTGGGCAAACCAAGATGTGCATAGCAAACAGAATTATTCAGTTTTCCTCATCTCTGAGAAAGAGGTAATAAGTTATAGTCCCTTATCTGAGATCATCCCTTATCTGCTTATAGAATAAAATGTATGGGAAAGCATGTTTACTCAGATCTGGTCCCTGCAACGAAGGCAGTGACAAAACAATCAATCAATTGCAAGAATCAGGGTATTATTCAAACGAATTTCCTTGTCTTGTTTGTGTTTGTGGGTGAAGAAGAAGATGTGCGAACTCAGGTTGTCTGTTGATTAAGGAAAGACTGAATGCCATTCTCTTTAAAGATAATGCTTATCCTTTTCCCTGTCTTGTCTATAACTTTTCAGTGACCTAGATGAAGGGAGTAAATTTTTCTCCACGCTGGATCTCAAGTCTCTCCATCAAATTCTCTTAGATCTCTTGAGTCTTTATATGAATTTTGGCTATTTGAACATAATTTCCTTCCTTTTGGATTAAAGAAGAAGAATCATAGAAGATAATATATATCAGTTTTATAAATATTATATATATATATATATTTTTATATGCCTGAGCACGATATCATTGTAGTATATATAAAGAGCAAATAACTATAATATAGGTTTTATAATAGATTTATTATTTTTTCCCATTTTATAAATTCATTTATGTTATCTAAATGCCAGTATTATTTTTTTTCATTATTTTTCTTGGGAGGCACGTAATTTCAGAAGGTGCCAGTCCGATAATCGCTAGTGCAATTAAAGAATGTCATGAGACCTCATAAACATAACAACGTCATTCCACAGTAAAGACTTGGTAATATAACCGTAAATTCTTAGATCTTGGCGCCAGTTAGTCGGAGATAAACGTTATATTACACGTTCTCCAGAGGTCATTCAGATTTCTAATCTGTAATGACTGAACCAGATATTTACTAGAATTTTTGTAGTTTTTCTGTTGTTGTTTTTTTGTTGTTGTTGTTCAGTTCGATCAAGACATTTATTGTGACTACAGACCTTTGTTATTTCCTAGAGGCTTTGACGGTATATAAATAATGAATGGAGTAATCCCTGATAAGTTTATTTAAACAAACATTAAAATTTTACACAGTAATGATACTTTGAATACTTTTGTGGAAAACAGGTATTTGAATTTAATATATATATATATATATTATGGTTATGGATATACATATATATATTTTTATATGGGACATAAATATATATATATATCTACTGATCATTACTTCCTTTCACAATCTCAGCATTTAAGAAGACATTGACCTGAATTTATGAAGGAGGCTCGTTGGATGGGGATGGTGTTGTTATTTACGGGAGTTTGATATCCTTCCATTTAATGCCCGATGTCAGGCAGTGGTGAATAGGATGGCGGATGCTCTCTCCAGGGCGTCTTAGATTTAACATCCCCTTTAAACCTTGTCATATTGTAACGACAATTTGAAACCTTTTAACATGGGTCTTATGCAGGAGGAGGATAAATTGGAAGAGCATATATTTCAACAAATGCAAACAGTGACAGTCAGGTCAGAGGGGAGTGACAAGCATAAGCGCCGGGAATGGATGGAAACTCAATGAGTGGGGGTGGCCGGTTTGAGGAAGGAAAATGCAGGGGAATTCCAGACAAGGGAGTTCAGGTAAATGCCTAGGGAATGAAAGTGTGGTTGATTTTTGTGGGTGGAGTGTTGGTCAATGGTTGAGAGTCAGGGTTCTGAAGCCTGGATTAACCAAATCAAGGCCTGTGAAGAGGTGAGACAGCGAATTCTAGTTCTATGCATTTGGTGGAAGGATGTGTTCTTCATTGAATTCTTGTTTGCAGATATGAGAAAAGACTGGATGATGGTTGTTGTCTTTGTATGTATAGATAGCCATGTATGTGATCTAGATCAAGCCCTTATGGCCGGGATGGATGGATAGAGATTCTTAAAATTGGTGACGTTCATTGGGAGCCATTGCCATCACGAGGCTAACCAGATCATCACAGTGAAGAAGTCATGTGTATAGCACAATGAAAAGTCATCTGACATGTTGGTACCAAGGCCCAATTCTGGCCTGTGGTACCTGAACAAATGGGGAATGAGTCCATATGGATGAGTCAACTGCCTTCTCCAGCAAGGACAATGGGGCCAGATACAATGTGTGTTTGTGGATGCGTTCCCAACGTTTCAGAAATGACGCCTGCGATGGAACATAAGATGGACCTGAATTCGTCCAATGGAGCCAATGTTAGACAAGGTTCGTGTGTTTTAAATAAGTGTCCCAGGACTGTTGGTGGGAGTGACAATGGATGCCTTCATCAATGAGGTGATCCATGGAGTTTACGACCCTACATTCTAAATAAGGCATGTCCCATTTTATCTTTTCGGTGGGTCACATTTTTGGCTATTTTTTGTTTTTATCGAAAAGTGATCAATATCTTAAGATATCTGCATAATGAGGATCAATTAAATTCATGGCCGTCTCTGTTGCAGACGGCTGAACTGGTTTTGCTCTAATTGAACACTTTTCACAAATAACCTGAATAATAGTGGATACAGATTAAAAGAACAGACGTTGGTAGGTTTCGTTTTCATCAAACACATTTCTATCCCTTCTATCTCTCCAAAAACAACTAATTTCAATTATTTTATTCAGACGGTGAATTTAGACAAGGGAACCAATGATTTTGTTTTCCATTAAAACTTTTTTTTTTTGCTGGGCCAAACACAGAATAAGTCATCAAAAATGAAAATCATACCAAATCCAAGTCCATGCAAAATAGATGGCAAATTTTTACTTCAAAAAATTACAATAGTTTGTTCTACCAACGAATGTCTTATTACTATTTCAGACACCAGGTTTTTTAAAAAATTATTTGTTCTATTTTTTTGAAAGCATGTTCCAGAGGGCAAAATGGCGGATTCTCATCGTTTGACTTAGACTAAATTTGTAAATTTTTTGATTTTGAATGATATTAAAATTGCATATAAGTTTTTTCATCGACAAATGCTCAAGCTAGAAACATTTTTATTCCATATATCACAATGGACACCAATGAAATATTCAGAAAAATTATTTTGACAAGACATTAGGGTAAATCTTTGTTTGTAATTCAAAAATTACTCAAATGACATTTTCAAGCTGTTTTTTTTTCAAATTCAGGGAGCTTCAGAAATTTGTTCAGAGCTTCTTCTTTAAACTGTCTTTTATTCCTTTTTTATATCAGAAAAATAAAACTACAATCTTTCTGGTAAAAATATTCATTACGAAAAAAACGTCAGCATCGTTCATCTATTGACGGTTAAAACAGGCCAGTTGACAAGTGCTTTATCGTACGTATATGAATGTTTTTACAACCATTGATTGTCACAAAACAGAAATTTTGAGATAATTTTTTAACCACATTTTAGTTTTTAAGAGCAGGGCATCCATCGTGAAAGGAATCATTTTGACAATCAACATATTATTAGTTCAATTTTTCAGGTTTAATTTTGTTTTCCTAGCCAGATTTGTGTTTGACAATAACCACGAAATAATCAATAGCCTATTCAACTGCAGTTTCAGACAAATTTTTCCAGTATTTTTTGATGACTTTGGGAACTTTCTCTTCTCAGCTCATCAAGAGATTCATCTCTCAGAACCACAGTTGATTGCAATAATGACTTTTCCTGTCATCCACACAGATGATTGTAATACCGCCTTTTGACTTTATTTGTCAGACAGGAATGGAGTTGATTGAAATAATGACTTTGTTTTTTAGTCAACAGATGGTATTTGATAATGACTTTATCACATCACAAAGTTGATTGCAAATAATGGAGACATTCTTCAAACAGATGATTGAATAAATTTCCCGGTGTTCCAAATGGGACTCTGCAATACCGGATGACTGTGATAGAACGAACCTTGGACAGACTGGAACAAGGACAGGCAGTTCATGTGGGATGACTCTTCGGAGAACCAAGGTTTTTTTTGTTACCCTGTTAACTGCCTTTTGTCACTATTAGAAGATCTGTCATTGTCCTTTTGCATGCTTTTGGATACCAATGCTGCTCCTCCAGAGTTCCAGACAGGAAGTCAGGTAAACCGAGCACTTTTTTTTTTTTTGCCTTGAAAACTAACTCTTAGGTCAAAAGTTTATGATCATGCATGTGTTGAAAATCTGGTCCAACAATCACAGCAGTAACACTTTTGAAAAACAGACGCATTTTTTATCACAGTTGTTTTTTTTTGACAAAGTAACAGACTCTGGATTTATCTTATCAGTTTCTCCTGTGGTCCATTTTGGAGACAAGTGGGTCATGCATTCATGAATTTATTTATGAGTCAAAATCGTTTGAATACATTTATTTATGCATATTCTTATCATTTAAACACGCCATATTAATTATATGTCAATTCTTAATGATTTAAATACATAATATTTATTTATCAGTCTTATCAAGCGGACTCTGTGAAAAACTCAGAGGTCTGGATTTATGACTTCGAAATCGTTTAAATTGCCGTATTTACCCAGGAGTCCATACCGTTTAAATTTTTGAATTCAGTCATGTTTTTTTTTTGACTTATTCATTAAGTCATGTTTAAATACGCCCTTTATATTAATCCAGTGAATGTCGTTTAAAAACCCTAATTTATGCAGTCATATCAAACTAGACCAAGTGCTTTTAACTGAATCCACTATTTGGAGACTGTTTTGAAAACAGACAAGTGGAGGTCTATTTTTTTTCGAGGATATTCCTAAAGGAATTCAACGCCACAGTCTTAAAACTAAACCTTTGTTTGAGAGCCAGTTCTATAACATTTTAACTGAAATTAGTTTTTTTGGAGATAACAACCTGAAATTAGGTCAGAGTCAATTCTTCCTACCAAAAAATCTGTATTTCAACAATGGTTGTTTACGAAAAGCTTCAGTTTTAAAGGAAACATAGAAACAAAGTTGTGAGAATTTTTTTTTTCCTTTTTTTTGTTCTTACCTTTACCCTGCAAGATGCACTGTTTTGGAGAAAAACGGAAAATATGGAAAAGTGTCCCTCTGAAAAGGTTATGTTTTTCTCTTCTTCTCTCTCACAAAGTGGACTGTATACTTAATGTTCTTCCATACCATGGAGACCAATGCTGGAAAACAGAAGGTTAAGTAACAACACCAAAAGGCTCCTTTTTTTTTTTTTTTTTACGGGAGATCATATTACTCAGGGTCTATCAGATCTGTTTGGACCCTGATATTACCTTCATACCATGGAGACCAATTCAAACAGACAAGTGGAGACACACTAATATCATTAATGATCAGAACCACAATTAAATACTTTTATTTATTGAGCAGTCCCTCCAAAAATGGAGACAATGAAAACAGATCAAGTTGCTGGAGACGAGAGGTATACGTTTCTTTTTTTCTCTCTCTCTCTCTCTCTCTCTCTCTCTTCTCGAAATCTTGTGAGTGCTCACGGGTTGATGAAAACAGACCTTGGAGGACTGCTAGATGTTACTTTTTTTATAAGTTCCTCTCCTTAAAGTCTGAACACAATACAAGTTTATCAGATCAAATTATATTCCATACCATGGAGAAAAACTGAAAAACAGAAAAGTGGAGATAAAATGGGGATATTTTTTTTTTTTTTGTTTCTCTAAACTAATTTAATTCTCTCTCAAGTTAATAACTAAAGGTTAAACATATCAATGAGTCTTCCATAATGGAGACCAATAAAAGACAATGAGACTCAAAGGGAATTTTTTATTTTCAAGGGCACTCAAATGAACCAAGTTCCAACAAAGTTCAAAGGATAATAAGGGCAATCACTCTTTGGAGTCCACACAAAACAGACAATCACTATACGGCACTTTTTTTTTTTTTTTTTTTTTTTATCAGGTCTCTCTCTCTCAAAGCTGAGCCAAGAAGCTGTACCTTCCATACCTTTGAGTCCAATGCAAAACAGGGTTTATTGGAAAAGGAGGCAAGTTGTTATACAATAACCACGAATTTTTACAGAACAGACTTACAAAGTTTACACGCAGGTATAAAAACTTGAAGATAATTATTCTCAAGTTCGTTATCAAGAATAAATCTTCAAAGATAACATGGAGACCAATGAAAACAACAATTGGTTATATGGTAGTTTTTTTTTTTGGTCTCTCTTTGTGGTCTCCACTCTCTCACTCTCTCTACGCCAATGACACGCCCATACCATGGAGACCAATGAAAACAGACAAGTGGGCGGGGGTTTTTTTTTACCCTTTTTTTTCCCCTCTCCGAACTCTTAATTGACCTCGGTTAATGGCTCTTCCATGGTGAGACCAATGAAAACAAGATCTAATAACACCTTCAACTATTACCATACGTGGTGCAATGCATTCATTCACTAAGAGTTATTTCAAACGAAAAAAAAAGAATTATTATAGCTACAACAGGACTCAAGACTTCCATGCATGGAATCATAATGAAAATCAGGCAAATAATGTAACAGTGTCATTCTTTTTTTAGATTTGGTTCTTTCACTCTCTATTATGATAAGCAATAGAGACGTAAATATGTCTTAAAATCCATTCATGCAAATGAATGAATATATTTGGAGACCAATGAAAAATACAGATACAAATACAGTTTTTTTAGTTCTTGTTTGCTTTCTCTCTCTCTCTCTCTCTCTCTCACGGCATTGATTACCTACCATGGAGGCAATTCAAAACAGAAAACTCAATCATTTTTATGAGAAAGACGATCCGAATAACTCTACACCTAGAGATAGATCGCATGAAAACAAGTGAATAAACAAAAACATCAGAAAAAATTGTTGTGAAAAGAATTTCTCACAGGTTTTATAAAAGTAAGAATGTCACAATTTCAAAATGGCCGAATTTTCGCATTTTTGGATGTGGTGTTACAGACAAGTCCCTGTGACATGTTTTTGCAATAAAATAAACTATTGCAGTTTGGTTCATTTAAATGGTACTTCCATACCATAGACTATAAACAGTATATGGCCTGAGGGAACAGAGGCTTTTTTTTTTTGCTTTTCCTCCTCCTCCTCCTCCTCCTCTTCGCTGCAGCGGCGATGGCGTCAACCACCAGTGACGTTCCATCCATTCATGCAGAGGAGCTAATCGTAAAACAGAACAGTTGCCAGTTTTGTTTTTGCATTCTTTATTTTTCTCCTTCTCAACGTTTCTATTGCATTTCTGACGCCATAATCGCTTTGAGAAAGACAAGAAATTAATGTTAACGAAAAGCGAAAGATAAATAAAACGGAAGAAAATGAATGAATGACAAATACGAGTTGTCAACACAACCACGTGCCTGACCCTCTCCAGCCATCGCAGCCATAACGCGACAAACGTTCTTCTCCGTCGGCTCCAACCGACCCACATGGAGACCAATGTCAGACAGGCCAGGACCAGGAGTGTAACTGTGCTAATATGAGCAAAGGCACGAGAGCATGGACACATATGGACGTATGGAGCACAATGAAATATCAGTATCAATACCAACGCATAGATACCATGGAGACAGACCAATGATCACATTCAAACTTTTTCCTCCGTCTCTCTTTTCTTAATATTCTTTCCGTTTCTCCCTCATTTATTCATTTACCGACCTTTATGCTTCATGGACGACGTCCTTTTCTGTTCGCCAACCATTCATTTCAGACAAGAAAAGTGGAGAGTTCAAGATTACACTAGGACTTTTTTTCTCTCTCTCTCTCTCTCTCTCTCTCTCTCTCTCTCTCTCTCTCTCTTCTCTCTCATCCAGACCAATGAAAACAGACAATGCAGGTTTTTCTCTCTCTCTTTGCTCTCTCTCTCTCTCTCTCTCTCTCTCTCTCGTTGTTTAAATCTCAGAGAATTTCAAAGGACGCTTTTCAGTCTTGTCAAAATTGGAACCTTGTTTTGGACAATCTATGGACTTGTTTCTTTTGGGAGGGTTCATTTCATTCGTTCATACCATGGAGATCATAAAAAGATCTGGCTTGGATGAAGGCAAGTCCAGCCGCCAACGAAGTTCACGGCCCTGGTCCCGTAGTCAGTTGACAGGTAACCGGACGCTTCCATATCTTAGTTTAACCAATGAAAACAGAGCAAGTTAACAGCTCGAAGGGCTGGCCCGAAGGATTTTTTTTATTTTTACGTGGCTAAGAACCTGCTGGTTACCTAGCAACGGGACCTACTTCCATACCATGGAGACCAATGAAAATGACGAGAAATGAATTTCTATCGCCAGAAATAAATTCCTCTAATTCTTTTTGGCGGCTCGGAGAGTCGAACGCTGGAGCCAACAGCGTACCAGTCGAAAGCTCTACCACTCCTCCAAAGAAGCACTACAGGTAACCGGAAGTGCTTGTTTCTGACCCACCCAGCCGGGCAGGTGAATGAGTGAGTGAGAGAGTGAAAAGTCACGAGTCGAGAGAGGAGGTTTTTTTTTTTGGGCTGAACGACATCCTTTGAAGAAGATTTCGGAAAGGCCCCTTATTTGGTGTGGTGGGTGTTTGTGGTGAGCAGGGGATTCCCTTGTTTTTCTTCTCTGTTGCATTTCCAAATTCTCACTCGTATGAGCAGACCAATGGCCAAGTGTTCAAACGGAGAGGTGTGTCAAGGCACCTAAAGAAACAGCTGAGTGTCTGAGGCACTGCGGTGATCGTGGCTAAGGCTACACTTTCAATGACTTTACTTCCATTCCATGAAAGAATCAGGGAAGGAGTGAGTGTGGGGCTGGGGGCGACTGGGATATCTGTACGACGACCGGCTTTTGCCAGTCAAAACAGGCTGCTGGCAGTGACTGATTGGGGGTAGTTTGAGAGGGAGGCCCATGGCTCCAGTTGACAGCTTGTAAGTAAACAGCGGTGTTTAACGCATCATTACTGTGCATGAACTTGCAGCCCAAGAAGGAGGCCTGCAGCATAGGTAGGGAGGGGGCTAGCACCTCAGCAAAAAGAAGAGCAGTACAATTTCATGTCCGGCCCCACAACGGTAGTGCATTCTGTGACTGGCTGCTTTGAATGTTGAGTGTACATTTTACTGTCCTGATATCACTCACGACATCTGAGCTGTGTGCCCAAGTCTTAGGTTTTTTTTTTTTTTTCTCTCTCTCCCTCACTGATCTCTTCCATTCCATGGAGACCAATGAAAACAGACAAGTGGAGACGAAGGTAGGTATTTTTTTTTTTTTTTTTTTTGCTCTCTCTCTCTCTCTCTCTCTCTCTCTCTCGATCTGAATTCTTCCATACCATGGAGACCAATGAAAACAGACAAGTGGAGACGAAGGTAGGTTTTTTTTTTTTTGCTCTCTTTCTCTCTCTCTCTCTCTCTCTCTCAAGGCCAATGAATTCTCTTCCATACCATGGAGACCAATGAAACAGACAAGTGGAGACGAGCAGGTTTTTTTTTTTTTTTTTTTTTTTTGCTTTTCTCTCTCTCTCTCTCTCTCTCTCTCTCTCTCTCTGATCAATGACCTCTTCCATACCATGGAGACCAATGAAACAGACAAGTGGAGACGAAGGTAGGTTTTTTTTTTTTTTTTTTTTTTTCTCTCTCTCTCTCTCTCTCTCTGAAGGCTCAATGACCTGTCTTCCATACCATGG